>NC_000085.6:13389846-13989846 GCF_000001635.26 Mus musculus | reverse complement strand
TGCATGTACATGCATACACGGTCACATACAAAAGATCTCAGAGTCTGCAAACATGTGAACATGGCCAACATATTGCCATGCTCAGAAATTGCATATGTGTAATGATTAACACATATGTTGACATGTGTCTGTGCTGAGAAACCTGTATGTGTTTGGACATGTACATACATGTGTACATGTGATCACTCTTAGAGATCCTATGTATGCATATATCTGCAATACTCTATTATGTAAAACTTCTTATAAATCACACACATGGTGACATGTGTGCAAATGGAAATGTGTTATCAGGTTCAGAAACTACATGCATTTCATCATATCCATACATGCAAATGTGTTCACATTCAAAGATGGAAGTTATATGAACAAGCATGTACATACTTTTATGACAGCTTTTAGAAACTGAGCATTAGCATACATGCCAACATATGGCTGCACAAAACTATATGCATGTGAACATGTATGCTCATACCAAAATTAATGTCTTTAGAAACAGTATGTGTGTACACGATGACATATGAGAGGGCTTAGAAACATGAATACATGCTGACTTACAAGAGTGCTTGTAAATTGTGTGTGTCAACATTTGCTTAAAAGTCAACATGACAGGTCTACAAAATTTCAGGCATATGAAGACACACATAAACACACACACACACACAAATGTGATCCTGTACAAAAATGGTACATATGTGAACATGTGGACATATGGTGTCATGTGACTTTACTTAGAAACATCATGTCTCTGAACATGCACATTCTGACTTGTGATCTTGCTGGGAAACTGCATGCATGTGAAGATATGCATACATTCCTATAAATGATTGTTTTTATTTCATCAAATGAGAGGATGAGATGAAATCAGAAGTCACACTGGACAAATACAAGGCTTCAGCTGAGCCCAGTGTGTTTCTTTCTCTGTTCTAACTATCCCTCAGCCTAGGTTTGGAAGCTTCTAGCCTCTGTACAATCTAATCTTCCAAACTGACTGATTCAGCCTCACATCCATTGGCTTCTGACTGAATTGCTTTCCTTGGCCTCATACTAACTTTGGCAATATAGTCTAATCTTCTGGAGCCTTCTCATTTTCTGGCACATTCTGTCTTCCCTGTACCTGGCCTGTTCTCTCTGCAACTTTCTCTGTAATACTGTTCTATTAAAACTGCCATACATACACATCATACCACCATACCCTCTCTCTCTCTCTCTCTCTCTCTCTCTCTCTCTCTCTCTCTCTCTCTCTCTCTCTCTCTCTCTCTCTCTCCAGTTAAGTAGCCTCTCTTTTCTGTGATGTTTTTATGTGAATTTGGCATATCCTATCTCTGACTTTTCTGTCAAATCTGTCTCTTATTTGTCTGCCCCTTAACACTAGATGTCATTTTCAAATATGGATGCATCCTTCTACAAATTAACCTTACCCTCATTGCTGGGAATGAGAGGTATGTGTTAATAGTGTGTCTGTTGTCCAACCAGATTATACTGTAATCCAGGGCATGTCTACATTTTTTCTGGATCAGATAGAGCTACAAGTTCTTTGGATGTGATCCTTGACCAGAGCAGCCATGTTTTTGGATTAAAAACCTCTATATATGTCAATAAGTGCCATGCTGAGCAACTCCATCTGTGTAAACTTGCATAACATTGACCTGAGTTCATGCTTAAAAACTGCATGCATATGAACAAGCATGCATACTTATTTGTGCATAAACTTGTGCTTGCATGCATTTAACTCAGTGTGTGGCCACACTAAAAACCTGTCTGCATGTGAAGATGCACACGCACAGTGACATGAAACTTCACTGTGAGAATGCATGTGTAGGAACATACATATATTTATTGACATATGTCCTGCTCTTAGACTACATGCATATGAACAAATGCATACAGGCCAACATGTGATCATATTCATAAAATGTATACATATTAGCATGTGCATATACACTGACATTTAATTACACTGAAAAATTTCATGTATGTGAACAAGCTCATAACTGTTGACAGTACTCAAACACTACATTTATGCATACGCGTGCATACATGGAGACATACAACAATGCTTGAAAACTATATGCATGTGAAGTTAAGGCTAGATCTCAGGCCATATTTAGGCTTAGGTTTAGCATTATGGTTAGAGCTAAAGCTAGGGAGGGGTTTAGGGTTAGACAGAGGCTTATGTTTATAGTGGGCGATAGTTAGTGCTATGGTTAGGGTTATGGTTAAGTATAGATATGGATTGGATTACATATTATCTTAGGGTTAGGTTTAAGGCTATGGTGATTGAAAGAACAAGGTTAGGGTTATGATTTGGGTTAAAATGAGGATAGGATTCAAGTTTGAGTTAGGGATATAGTTAGGATCAAAGCTAATATTAGAGTTTGGGGAAGAATGGTGATGATTTGAGCTGTGTTTCTGATTAGGGTCACAGGTAGAGTTACTTACACTTAGTGTTATGGCTAGGTTTAAAATTAGTTCTATGTCTAGTGTTAGTGTTAGAATTAGGGTAAAGATTAGGAATAAAGACAGTGTTTGGACTATGTGTAGAATTTTGTTTAGTATTATGGATTAGGATTAAGTTAGAATTTTGTGTAAAGTTCTATTAAGAGCTATAGTTGATGTTAGTAGTAGTCTAGCTATATAGTTCTGGATAGAGTTAAGGCTGTACTTTCATGTAGATTCAGGTATATTTAGGGCTAGTGTTTGAATTAGGGTCAACATCAGTATGAGAGCTAGGATTTGGGATAATATTCAAATAATGTTTAGGACTATAGCTGGTGTTCAGTTTAAGGTTAGGGCCAGGGTTAAAGACAATGTATAGCTAGAGTTAGTATTAGGGTAATGGTTAGGGTTCATTTTATTGTTAAGATCATAGTGAAGCCAATGTTTGTGTTGACTGTACACCTTTGTTTTGTTTGAGGATTAAGTTTTTAGACAGTGTTAGGAGGAGGTTTGGTTATAATAGTGCTTTGTTCTAAATTTAAGGTTACAATTAGTTCTAGGGTTAGTGTTAGTTTTATGGCTAGATAGTTCTTAATGGTTAGTTGTAGGCTTAGAGTGCAGGTAGAGCCAGGGTTAAAATTAGGATATTTAAATTGCAACTATATCTATGTGAAGGTTAAATTTAGGATGAGGATTATGGTATTGGTGAGAGCTAGGATTAGGTTTAGGATTCTGGGAGGAATATAGCTTAGTGAAACAAGAGAGTAAGTATTACACTTAATGTTGGGTATTTGTTTATGTTAGGTTTATAACTAGTTTGGTGGTTTGTGGTGAATATATGGTTATGGCTTGCATTTTGGCTAGGGCCTGAGTACATATTGTAAACCCACTATTAGGATTAGGGTAGGCAGAAATTTTTTGCATTCTACTTTTTAATAGAGGTTCAACCTCTCCTCTAGCCCACCACCCAGCAGAGGTAGTGGAAAAGTTATTAAGATATGGGGGATGTGGACCTTTTCAGCAATAGTTCTTTGAGGGTGCACTAGATCTCAGCAGTTCAGTCCTGTAGCAAACACGAAATATGACTCAGCAGCTGATTGAGTCCCCTTGGCATGCAGACATCTTGCATGAACCAGCAGCTGTAGTTCAGTCTAAAAGAAGCTGCAAGACTTGCCAACCAGCCGGAGGTGAAGCCTCGGAAGCAGCAAGCTGCTACAGGAACCTCAGGAGCAGCTCTTTGGTGAAATTCTCTCAATGGGGGCTTCACTACCTCAAGTTGATCTCAACAACACCATGTAAGGGAAACGAATACATTCCAGTCATTAGCGAAGAATAGTGAGGCAGAACCAACCAAACCAATACTCAGTGCTTGTCTCCCACTGTTTGTGGGGTCTAATTTATAGTCCTTCATCAAGGGTCCTTTTACATGTCGGCTCCAGCAAAACACCTTTTCACCTGTGTGCCCAGCAAAACATCATTTGACATAACTTCCCAGAAAAACTAGAAGTTTTCATTTCAGATTATAATTATGGCTTGCATTAGTTAGGGCTAAGGAGAGTTTTAGGTTTATTTCTTTTTTATTTATTATTTCTTTGTATTTCCCTTTATTATTATTAAAACTGTTATTATTTGCTTTCGCCGTGGTCACTATCATTGGCAAAGTTCTTATTTTCAGCTTTTTCTGGGCCTGGGGCTCTTTTTGGCTTTGAAAGGTTCTACTCCACTCAGTCTTGAAGGTGTCAAAGACTGCTTGAGATGTGGCCTTGAACTCTGGCTGGAAAGATGTTGAGTAGAAGAAATCATTTTTGGTAATAAATAAATAAATAAATAAATAAATAAAAATAAAACAAAGCCCTCCTTAATCTATAGGTCATTCTTTACTCTACCAGTGATCGAACTGCCCAGAAGAAACATTGGAGGGAAGAGAAATAGGCCAGTTGGCACTGGGTTGCCTCCCTGGATTAGCAAGGAGAGTTGGCCCCCAAGGCTTCTTCCAGCATGGCAGGTGTGAAGGGAAGGGAGTAGGACTTTTTTTTTTTTTTTTAAAGGAAAGATAGAGTGCCCAGTGTCTTGTGTTAAGATATTGTCCCAACTCCAGGGCTATCTGCAACCCTGACCAGGCCACTTCCCATTGTCACCTCCTCATCCAGGAGATGCATAATTAAAGAAAAAAATCAAAACAAGACCCTAAATAAAACATAATCCAAAAAAGAAATGATCTGGAGGAATGGAGAAGAAAGGAGGGTGGAAAGGGCCAGTCTCTGAATGCATAATTCTTACTGTTACAGATAAAGGTTCACTTGTGTTCAAGGTTAGACTTCCTGGGTTATTGTTAGTGATAGAAACTGGTTTAGTTATATTTTAAAGGTTAGTTTTATTAGAGGTATAGGTAGAATCATGCTTACGGTTAGTGTGAGGCTAGGTGCCATATTGGTCTTATTTCTAAGGTTAGTGTTAGAGTTTGGCTTAGTGTTAGGGTTAGAGCTAGGTTTGTTTTTAGGGTTATCTGGTTAATATTTGGGTTGAATTTATATTTAAGATAGGGTTGCTGGAAGAGAGAGCATTAGGACTGTGAATAAGGTTCCGTTAGGATCATCAGCACAAAGTTAGTATCAGAACTGTCATCTTTGCTAGAAATGGAGTTTAGTTTTCAATTTTGTTTTAGGGTTGGGTTGCGGTAGAATTAGGTTTTTTTTTTTTTTTTTTTATGTCAGGGAGCTAGCAAAATATTTAGGGATTGTGTTCGAACTAAAAGTTAATGGTTACTTTTACGTTGAGAGCTAGTGTTTGGTTTAATGTTTGAGTCTAGTATTAGTGCTACTGCTAGGTTGAGGGATCGGAACAGGCTTAGTGCTAGGATTAAAGATAGGTTTCTAGTTAGGCTCAGGTTAGAGTTAGTTAGTCTATATTTTTGGTTAAGTCTGTTAACCTGTTTGGAGTTTGGTGCAGGACTTTGCTTATAAAGTGTTAGGGTTAATGTTATGGGTAGAGTTAGACAGGAGCAAGCTTAGAGTTAGGCTTAGGGTAATGGCTAGGGCCAGGATTAGGTCTAGAGGCAGGTTTAGGTATAGCTCTAAGATTAATGTTATATTTAGACGTATGGTTAAGATTAGGTCTAGGGAAAAGCTTGTCAGACTGTCTGGTGTAGTCCTGGGATTTGGTTAGATGTAGGTTTAAGTTTAAGGTTAGGATCGGTGGCATCGAATCCTTTCGGCTTTAGGGTTATGTGTAGAATTAGTTTAGAACTTGGTGTAAACATACTGTAAGAGCTATATTTAGTGTTAGAATTCGGGATGAAGACAGTTTTCAAGATACTTTTGAGGTTCAGCCTGAGGTAGTATTATAATTTCTTTTATGTCCAGGATGCTTTTTTTGTCTGTTACTTGAGCTAGATTTAAGTTCAGGGTGACAGGATTTGGGGTATTATTTGTATTAGGTCTACATTTAGAGTTATTGTAGTTTTAGGGTTAACACTAGTGTTAAGGCTAGGGTTGGAGTTAGTTTTAGAGCGAGTATTAGAACTACAGCTAAGTCTGGATTCAGTTTGAGGCTAAAGAGTAGGATTTGAGGCAATGTCTGTATAGGTGAGTTGTTGAACTTTGTTCACTGTTAGGGTTAATTTTGCGGATAGAGTTAGGATAGGTTTAGGTCAGCGTTATGGCTTATCATTCTGGTTAGCATTACAGTTAATGCTAAGCATAAAGACAGTTTTCAATATCAGGATTTTATTTATGATAAATTGTTGTCTTAGGGCTCAAGTGAAGCTAGGATCAAGATTATTGTTCAATCAAAGTCTTAGAGTTATAAGGGGTTGGACTTTACGGTCTGGTCTGGGTTTTGTTTAAGATCAGAGCTATTGTTTGGCTACGACTCAGGGAAAGAGTTTCATGTAGTAATAGGACAAGAGTTATATTTAGTGTTACAAACTGGTCTATGACCAGTGCTAGACCTAGTTTTATTATTCAGGCTAGATGTTGACTGGGTTGGGGTTTTGTCTTTAGTCTGATTAGAGCAATTGTAGTGTTAATATTATTGTTAGTGTTAGGTCTAGAGATATTTTAGGTTTATTTCTACGATGAATGTGAGAATTAGTTGTAGGGTTTGATTTATATCACTCCAAGGTCAATGTGAAGGCTATGAATGGTTTCAGGTGTATTTATAAGGATAATATTAGAGTTAGAAGTAGGATTATTGCTAGAGTTAAGGCTGGGAGCAATATTGGTATTTATTTCCCCCCTGATTTTATGTTAGAGCTAGAGCTAGGTTCATGGTACATGTCAGAGTTAGGTTTGTCATCAGGACTAGTGTTAATCTTGGGGTTAGGGTTAGAGCCAGGTTTGTGTTTAGGGTTAGGACTGGTGGCCGAGCTAGGAACAGGATAGTTGATGGGGACAGGTTAGGATTTGCTGCAAATTTTGTGTAACAGCTCCATTTAGTGGTAGAACAATGTTTACGGTTATTTTTAGACTTCGTTTTAGGTTTCAGACTGGGGATATAGTAACAATTATACTGAGTGCTCATGATGTGTTTAGGGCATTTGAGCTAGGATTTGGTAGGTAGTCACACTGGATGTATGATTAGATTTAGGATTAGGATTAGGGCTCAGGTTGGGACTAGGGTCATAGATAGGGTGAAGTTTAGAGTTAGAACTAAGACAAAGTTAAGGGTTAGTTTTAGGGTTAAGGCTAGAGTAAGAGCCAGTGTTTGGGTTAGGTTTAGAGACTTGTTTCTTGTCATGCTTAAGGTTATGGATATGGATTCTGGATATAGACATAGATGTGAATATGGCTTTTTTGGTTATGATTGTAGTTAACATTGGTTTTATAATTAAGATGCCAAGATTAGCATTAGTGTTACTGCTTGGAGTGGAGCCATGGTTAGTTGTAGACTTAGATTACGTTTAGAGCTAGGTTTAGGCTTAGGTTTCAATCCAAATTACATTTGAAGTGTTTGATGGCAAAATTTTGTTATGTATGGTAGAGGTTAGTGCTGGTTTTAGGACTAAGTTTAAGGATGGTGCTGGGCGTATCATGTGGGTAAGTGGTTGTCTTAGGGTTTTAATGCTGTGAACAGACACCATGACCTAGGAAATTCTTATAAAGGACAACATTTAATTGAGGCTGGCTTACATGTTTAGAGATTCAGTCCGTTATCAAGGTGGCAGCGTGGCAACATCCAGGCAGACCTGGGGCTGGAGGAGCTGAGAGTTCTACATCTTGTTCCAAAGGCAGCTAGGAGAAGAGTGGCAGCTAGAACAATGGTCTTAAAGCCGACATCCACAGTGAAATATCTACTCCAACAAGACCATACCTACTCCAATAAGGCCACACACTTCCTAATAGTGGCAAGCATATACAAACCATCACAGTGGTATAGTTGGTGTTAACATTTAGTATACCATTAATTTTAGAGGTAGTTTTACTATTTGGGCTAAATATAGGCTTTAGACTAGTGTTAGGTTTGTTTGTTTGTTTGTTTTTGCTATGGACTGATTATGGCAATTGTATGGTTATAGATAGAGAAGGTAGGGCTTGTGTTAGTCTCACTGTTAGTGTTAAGGTTGAAGTTAGGGTTAGGGTTAGCTTATTATTAGTGTCTGGCAAAGGATAGAGTTTTAGTTTTTTTGTTTTTTTTTTAATGTTACAATTAGACCTAATGTTAGAATATAGTTAGGCCTTGCTAGTGTTAGGGTTAGGAACAGTTTTACATATATTTCTAAGTTTAATGTTAGTGTTAGTAATAGGAACAGGGATAGAGTTAGGGTTAGGGTCTGTAATTGGTGTTATTTTATAGTTTAGTTTTAGAGTTAGAGGCAAGCTTATGGTTAAGTTTAGGGGTGGTTTTTGTTTTTGTTTACTTCTTTTGTCTGTTTGTTTAATTTGTTAGGATTATGGTTAGTCTGTATGGCTAAGGCTAAGTTTAGGTTTATGGTTAGGACCAGTGTCAGAAGCAGTGTTTAGAGTACAGCCTTCCTTTAGAGTTTGCAATAAAGATAGAGCAACACCGCCACCTAGTGCTAGAACTAATATTAGCATTTGCGTTTCTGTTTTTTAATTTTAATCTACAAATGTGTTTAAAATGGACCTCTTGACTTTAAAAAAAATTAATCACTTGACTTTTTAAAATACATTTTTCAAAGAAAAATTGTGGGTAGTGGGGGGTTGGGACATTCTCGTGGAGACAGGGGGTGGGGAGGAGGTATGGATGTGGAACAGTCCGAGGGTGGACTGGGATTGGGGGTGGAGGTGTGTGAATAAATCTGGAGTGTAAACAAACAAACAAAACAAATGTATGCTACAAAAATAAATATTGCATCAATCTTGCTGTTATAAAAATTATGTAAAATATATTATGACCTTGATTTCCTCTCTTCTATATATCTTTCTAACTTTCCTCCACTCAACTCCACAGCCTTTCTCTCTGTCTGTCTCTGTCTCTCTTTTTCTCTCTCTGAAGAAAATTTGTTTTTGTTTGTTTTCCTGTTTGTTATGGTTAGTTGTTTACTTGGTTTTACTGTTTATGCTGTCTGTATGTTTAAAATGTGGTTTAGAACTGCTAATACATTTAGGGCTATTGTCTAAGCCAGGGTTAGTTTTGGGATGACACGTAGGTTTTGGGTTAGTATCGAAGTTATATCTCAGTTTAGCATTAGTGTTAATTTTAGGTTTAGGGCTGGCAGTAGGACTTGATTTACGGTAGGATGAGGACAAGGGCTAGAATTAGGACTTCATTTAGGGTTAAGACGAGGGATAAAGACAATGTCTGGGTTAAGTGTAGAACTTGCGTGTTATAAGGGTTAAGTTTATGGATAAGGTCAGGGCTAGTTAGGTTATGGTTATGGCTTTGCCAGGATTAGTGTTACGGCTATGATGGCATTTATGGTTAATTGTAGGCTAGGGTTAAAATAGGTTTAGATTTAAACGTACAAATAAGTTTCTCTGAGGATTAAATTTAGAATTTAGGGTCAATAGTATGTGAAGTTTATGATTTAGTTTACAGATGCAGTTTGGTTTATCATTATGGTAATGGTTACAGTTAGTGGTAGCAAATTGTTCGGTTTAGTTTTAGAGTATGGGAAATATGTAGGTTTTAGGTTAGGGTTTGGCTTGGATCTTAGAAGAGTCATGTTTAGGTTAGGTTTAGGGTTAGGGTTAGAGGGTCTGAGGTAGACAAGATTAGGGTTCAAGTTAATTTTTGGATTTGGATTAGTGTTCATTTTGGGGACAAAGTTAGTAGTAGTCTCTTCTTCAGATCACTGCAGGGCTGGTGCTAGGGTTAGGGTTATTGTTAGGATTATACCTGGATTAGTGTCAGGGAAAGTTTTACTTTTTTTTTCTAAGTATGATGTTTGAGTTTAGGGTTAGGGTTAGGGCTAGGGCTAGGATTTAAGTTATTTCTAAGTTTAGAGTTAGAGGTAATTTTAAGGTAGAAATTCAGGCTAGATTTGTCGTTAGGGGTAGTGTTAATCATGAGGTTAGTGTTAAAGGTAGGTTTATATTTAGGGTTAGAATTGATGGCTGGCCAGATTAGCAGTAGAAGCATAAAGTTATTGTAAGTGCTACAGTTAGTATTAGAACTCATTTAAGTTTTGTTTTTGATCTAGTTTAGGGTTCTGGTTGGAGTAGATTTCAATTTCTTTTAGGGATAAGTCTATATTTTGATCTAGTGTTTGATCTGTGGCTAAAATAAGGGCGTAATCAAGGGTATGGCTTAGTTTTCAGTTAGTTCTTAGTTAAGTATTGTGGAAAAGGTTAGAGACAGTGATATGACTGAGATTGAATTATGTTTTTTTAAGGCATAGTTTTAGATTTAGACTAGGGACAGAGACAGTGTTTGGATCAGGTGTGGATATTAGTGTTATGGTTAAGGCTATGGCTAGGGTTAGGGGTAGGTTTTGGTTATTGTTATGATTACTGAGAGGGTTAGAGTACAGGTAAGGGGCAGATTGCAGTTATGGTTACTTGTAGGCTTAGTCTATATTAAGAACTCGATGTAAACTTAACAGTGTTGTTATATGAAGTAGATTAAGGTTTGAGGTATGGTTAGGGTCAGTGCTAGAGTTAGGTTTAGGAATAATATTAGGCACAGAGTTTAGTTTTACATTAAGAAAATGAACACAGTCTTAAACAGTGATGCATCCAGGCATGCAACATGTGGCTGAGACCGCACCACCTTGAGGAGTACCTACCACCTCTCAGACTCAACACCTGCCCAGAGTTGGGGCAGGTTGGCTGGGACATGATGCTAGCTGTAGACAGTAGAAGCCAAGGCCTGGAAGTCCTGAGAAAAGACATCACTGAAGACCTCTGAACTGGTAATATAAAACAGAATGGAAAATTCCCAAAGAAAAGAGTTTAGAGATACATAGATACAGAGATAAATACATAAGTTTAGAAGCAATAAAAGAGAAAAAATCGAAATGTCTTGTAAGTACACTTAGACACTAAAAAGGGGGAAAGATACTGAGAGTATACAGTGATGAAAAGAAATTTTAGGTTAAAAAGTAATAAAGTAAAGTCTCCGATGGACGGAGAGAGGAGAAGTAGGTATGTGCATAGACACTGAAGCAAGGAAAGAAGCTGAGTGTAGACAGTCACAGAAAGAAATATTAAGTTTGAAATGAGTAAAATGAAGTCTCCAAATGAAAGGAGTTAGATTTAAAAAAGAAAATATTTTTATGTGAATATATGTAAAGAACTCAAGAAGTATGACTCCAAAAAAAGTAACACAATTAAAATACGGGGTAAACAGAATTCTCAATAGAGGAATATCAAATGGTCAAAAAGCACTTAAGGAAATGTTCATCATGTTTAGTCATCATGGAAATGCAAATCAAGCCAACCCAGAGATTCCACCTTACACCAGAATGTGTAAGATTCAATCTCAGAATGGCTAAGATTAAAATCTTAAGGCACAGCATATGCTGGTGAAGATGTGGAGAAAGGGGAACATGCCTTCATTGCTGATGGGATTGCAAACTTGTATAACCACTCTGTAAATCAATCTGACAGTTTTTCAGAAAACTGGAAATAGTTCTACCTGAAAACTGCGCTCTACCACTCCAGGACATATACCCAAAAGATACCCTACCATTGTACAGGGACACATGCTCCACTATGTACAGCCTTAGTCACTGAAGCTTTATTCAGAATAGAAGGTGGGAACAACCCAGATGCCTCTCAATTGAAGAATAGATATAGAAAGTGTGGTTCATTTACACAATGGAGTGCTATTCCGTTAATAAAAACAAGGACATCATGCATTTTACAGGCAAATGGATGGAAACGAGAAAATATCATCCTGAGTGAGGTAAACCAAAAGGACATGGATGGTATGTTCTCATTGAAAAGTGGATACTAGGCATAAAATACAGGATACTCATGATACACCCTACAGACCCAAATTAAATAAGATGGAATGCCCAAGCAAGAATGCTTGAATCTCACTTAGAAGGGGAACTAAAATAGTCATAGGATGCAGATGGAGGGAGGGAACTTGGTGGGAGAGGAGATGGGAGGGGAATGGGGGGAAGATCAGGATCAGCAGGAGGTGGATCAGAGCTCCAGACTTCTGGACACCTGCCCTGCAAGAGGAGAGCTTGCCTGCAGAGAGTGCTCTGACCACTGGGACTCAGGTGAGAGTTGGAATCCCAGGAGTGCTACCAGAGACTAACAGAATAACAAGAGGATCAAGCTCCAGCCAGAGACAGCTAGAACATTAACACCAGAGATTACCAGATGGCAAAAGGCAAACATAAGAATCTTACTAACAGAAACCAAGAACACTGGGAATCATCAGAACCCAGTATGCCCACCACAGTGAGTCCTGGATACCCCAACACACCTGAAAAGCAAGACTCAGATTTAAAATCATATCTCATGATGGTGGTAGAAGATTTTAAGAAGGGCACTTAAAGAAATACAGGAGAACACTGCTAAACAGGTAGAAGACCTTAAAGAGGAAACATAAAAATCCGGAACTATAGGAAAAGACAACCAAACAGGTGATGGAACTGAACAAAGCCATACAAGATCTAAAAATGGAAGTAGAAACAATGAAAAAAACCCAAAGGGAGACAACTCTGGAGATAGAAACCCTAGGAAAGAAATCAGGAACCATAGATGTGAGCATCAGCAACAGAATACAAGAGATGGAAGAGGGAATCTCAGGTGCAGAAGATTCCATAGGGAACATGGACACAACAATCAGAGAAAATGCAAAATGCAAAAAGATCCTAACTCAAAACATCCAAGAAATCCAAGACACAATGAGAAGACCAAACCTACGGATAATAGGAGTAGACGAGAATGAAGATTATCAACTTAAAGGGGCAGCAAATATCTTCAAGAAAATTATAGAAGAAAACTTCCCATAACTAAAGAAAGAGATGCCCATGAACATACAAGAAGCCTACAGAACTCCAAATAGACTGGACCAGAAAAGAAATTCCTCTGGACACATAATAATCAGAACAACAAATGCAGTAAATAAAGACAGAATATTAAAAGCAGTAAGGGAAAAAGGTCAAATAACATATAAAGGCAGGCCTATTGCTCCAGACTTCTCACCAGAAACTATGAAAGCCAGAAGATCCTGGACAGATGTTATACAGACACTAAGAGAACACAAATGCCAGCCCAGGCTACTATACTCAGCAAAACTCTCAATTACCATAGATGGAGGAACCAAAGTATTCCATGACAATACAAAATTCACAGAATATCTTTCCACGAATCCAGCCCTTCAAAGGACAATAAAGGAAAAACATCAACACAAGGATGGAAACTATACCCTATAAAAAGCAAGAAAGTATTCCTTCAACAAACCTAAAAGAAGACAGCCAAGAGAACAGAATCCCAACTTTAACAACAAAAATAACAGGAAGCAACAATTACTTTTCCTTAATATCTCTGGACTTAATATCAGTGGACTCAATTACCCAATAAAAAGACATAGACTAACAGACTGGCTACACAAACAGGTCCCAACATTTTGCTGCTTGCAGGAAACCCACCTCAGGGACAAAGACAGAAACTACTACCTCAGAGTAAAAGGCTGGGAAGCAGTTTTCCAAGCAAATGGTCTGAAGAAACAAGCTGGAGTAGCCATTTTAATATTGAATAAAATTGAATATCAACCCAAAGATATCAAAAAAGACAAGGAGGGGCACTTCATACTCATCAAAGGTAAAATCTATCAAAATGAACTCTCAATTTGAAATATCTATCCTCCCAATGGAAGGTCAGCCACATTCATTAAAGAAACTTTGGTAAAGCTCAAAGCACACATTGCACCTCAAACAATAATAGTGGGAGACTTCAACACCCAACTCTCAGCAATGGACAGATCTTGGAAACAGAAACTAAACAGAGACTCATGGACACTAACAAAAGTTATGAAACAAATGGATTTAACAGATATCTACAAAACATTTTATTCTAAAACAAAATGATATACTTTCCCCTCAGCAACTCATGGTACCTCCTCCAAAACTGATCATATAATCGGTCACAAAACAGGCCTGAACAGATAAAAAAAATATTGAAATTATCCCATGCATCCTATCAGATCACCATGGACTAAGGCTGATCTTCAAAAACAGCATAAGTAATAGAAAGCTAATATTCATGTGGGTCAAGGAAGAAATAGAGAAAGAAATTATAGACTTTTTAGAGTGTAATGAAAATGAAGCCACAACATACCCAAACTTATGGGACACAATGAAAGCAGTCTTAAGAGGAAAATTCATAGCCCTGAATGCCTCTATAAAGAAACTAGAGAGAGCATACACTAGCAGCCTGACAGCACGCCTAGAAGCTCTAGAACTAAAGGAAGCAAATTCATCCAAGAGGAGTAGAGGGCAGGAAATAATCAAACTTAGGGCAGAAATCAACCAAGTGGAAAGAAAAAGAACTTTTCAAAGAATCAACCAAACCAGGAGCTGGTTCTTTGAGAAAATCAACAAGATAGAGAAACCCTTAGCCAGACTAATTAGAGGGCACAGGGACAGTATCCTAATAAACAAAATCAGAAATGAAAAAGGAGACATAACAGAAGAACCTGAAGAAATCCAAAATACCATAAGATCCTTCTACAAAAGGCTATACACAAAAAAACTGGAAAACCTGGATGAAATGGACAACTTCCTAGACAGATACTAGGTACCAAAGTTAAATCAGGATCAGATTAATGATTTTAACAGTCCCATTTCCCCTAAGGAAATAGAAGCAGTCATTGAATGTCTCCCAACCAAAAAAGCCCAGAACCAGATGGGTTTAGTACAGAGTCCTATCAGACCTTCAAAGAAGACCCAATTCCAGCTCTTCTCAAACTACTCCACAAAATGGAAACAGAAGGTACTCTACCCAATTCATTCTACGAAGCCACAATTACTCTGACACGCAAACCACAGAAAGATCCAACAAAGAAAGAGAACTTCGGATCAATTTCCCTCATGAATATCGATGCAGAAATACTCAATAAAATCCTCACAAACTGAATCCAAGAACACATGAAAATGATCATTCATCATGATCAAGTAGGCTTCATCCCAGGGATGCAGGGATGGTTTAATATACAGAAATCCATCAACGTAATCCACTATATAAACAAACTCAAAGACAAAAATCACATCATCTTTTCATTAGATGCGGAGATAGCATTTGACAAAATCCAACACCCCTTCATGATAAAAGTCATGCAAAGATCAGGAATTCAAGGCCCATACCTAAACATAATAAAAGCAATATGCGGCAAACCAGTAGCCAACATCAGACTAAATGGAGAGAAACTTGAAGCAATCCCACTAAAATCAGGGACGAGACAAGGCTGCCCACTTTCTCCCTATCTATTCAATATAGTACTTGGAAGTCCTAGCCAGAGCAATTTGACAACAAAAGGAGATCAAGGGGATACAAATTGGAAAGGAAGAAGTTAAAATATCACTATTTGCATATGATATGATAGGATATATAAGTGACCTTAAAAACTCTACCAGAGAACTCCTAAACCTGATAAACAGTTCCAAAGCAGTAGCTGGATATAAAATTAACTCAAACTAATCAGTTGCCTTTCTCTACACAAAAGATAAACAGGCTGAGAAAGAAATTATGGAAACAACACCCTTCACAATAGTCATAAAAAATATAAAATACAGTGGTGTGACTCTAACTAAGGAAGTAAAAGATCTTTATGACAAAATCTTCAAGTCTCTGAAGAAAAAAATTGAAGAAGATCTCAGAAGATGGAAAGATCTCCCATGCTCATGGATTGACAAGATTAATATAGTAAAAATGGCTATCCTGCAGAAAGCAATCTACAGATTCAATGTAATCCCCACTAAAATTCCAACTCAATTCTTCACTGAGTTAGAAAGGGCAATTTGCAAATTCATCTGGAATAACAAAAAACCTAGGATAGCAAAAATTCTTCTCAAGGATAAAAGAACCTCTGGTGGAATCACCATGCCGGACCTAAAACTGTACTACAGAGCAATTGTGATCAAAACTGCATGGTACTGGTATAGTGACAGGCAAGTAGACCAATGGAACAGAATTGAAAACCAAAAGATGAATCCACACACCTATGGTCACTTGATCTTTGACAAGGGAGCTAAAACCATCCAGTGGAAAAAAGACAGCATTTTCAATAAATGGTGCTGGCACAACTGGTGGTTATCATGTAGAAGAATGCAAATTGATCCATTTCTATCTCCTTGTACTAAGGTCAAATCTAAGTGGATTAAGGAACTCCACATAAAACCAGTGACACTGAAACTTATAGAGGAGAAAGTAGGGAAAAGCCTCGAAGATATGGGTACAGGGGAAAAATTCCTAAATAGAACAGCAATGGCTTGTGCTGTAAGATCAAGAATCGATAAATGGGACCTCATAAAATTGCAAAGCTTCTGCAAAGCAAAAGACACCGTCAATAAGACAAAAAGGCCACCAATAGATTGGGAAAGTATCTTTACCTATCCCAAATTGGATAGGGGACTAATATTCCAATATATATAAAGAACTCAAGAAGGTGGACTCCAGAAAATCAAATAACCCCATTAAAAAATGGGGCTCAGAACTGAACAAAGAAATCTCACCTGAGGAATACCGAATGGCAGAGAAACACCTGAAAAATGTTCAACATCCTTAATCATCAGGGAAATGCAAATCAAAACAAGCCTGAGATTCCACTTCACTCCAGGCAGAATGGCTAAGATCAAAAACTCAGGTGACAGCAGATGCTTTCAAGGATGTGGAGAAAGGGGAACACTCCTCCATTGTTGGTGGAATTGCAAGCTTGTACAACCACTCTGGAAATCAGTCTGGCAGTTCCTCAGAGAATTGGACATAGTACTACCGGAGGATCCTGCAATACCTCTCCTAGGCATATATCCAGAAGATGTTCCTACTTATAATAAGGACACATGCTCCACTATGTTCATAGCAGCCTTGTTTATAATAGCCAGAAGCTGGAAAGAACCCAGACACCCCTCAACAGAGGAATGGATACAGAAAATGTGGTACATTTACACAATGGAATACTACTCAGCTATTAAAAAAATGAATTTATGAAATTCCTAGACAAATGGATGGACCTGGAGGGTATCATCCTGAGTGAGGTAACCCAATCACAAAGGAACTCGCACAATATGTACTCACTGATAAGTGGATATTAGCCCAGAAACTTAGGATACCCAAGATATAAGATACAACTTGCCAAATGCATGAAATTCAAGAAGAACGAAGACCAAAGTGTGGACACTTCACCCTTTCTTAGAAATGGGAACAAAACACCCATGGAAGGAGTTACAGAGACAAAATTTGGAGCTGTGATGAAAGGATGGACCATCTAGTGATTGCCATATGCAGGGATCCATCCCATAATCAGCTTCCAAATGCTGACACCATTGCATACACTAGCAAGATTTAGCTGAAAGGACCCAGATGTAGCTGTCTCTTGTGAGACTATGCCGGGGCCTAGCAAACACAGAATGACTGGATGATCACAGTCAGCTATTGGATAGGTCACACGGCCCCCAATGGAGGAGCTAGAGAAATTACCCAAGGAGCTAAAGGGAACTGCAACACTATAGGTGGAACAACAATATGAACTAACCAGTACCCGGGAGCTCTTGTCTCTAGCTGCATATGTATCAAAAGATGGCCTAGTCGGCCATCACTGCAAAGAGAGGCCCATTGGACTTGCAAACTTTATATGCCCTAGTACAGGGGAACGCCAGGGCCAAAAAGGGGGAGTGGGTGGGTAGGGTATTGGGGGGGTGGGTATGGGGGACTTTTGGGATAGCATTGAAAATGTAAAGGAGGAAAATACCTAATAATAAAAAAGAAAGTGGGGAAAAGCCTTGAAGATATGTGCACATGGGAAATGTTCCTGAACAGAACAGCAATGGTTTGTGCTGTAAGATCAAGAATAGACAAATGGGACCTCATAAAATTGCAAAGCTTCTGCAAGGCAAAAGACACTTTCAATAAGACAAAAAGGCCACCAACAGATTGGGAAAGAATTTTTACCAATCCTAAATTTAATAGGGGACAAATATCCAATATCAAATATACAAAGAGCTCAAGACGCCGGACTCCAGAAATTCAAATAACCCCATTAAAAAATGGGGTAAAGAGTTAAAGTATTCTCAACTTAGGAATACCAAAGGGTTGTGAAGCACTTGAAAAAATGTTCAACATCCTTAATCATCAGGGAAATGGAAATCAAAACAACCCTGAGATTCCAGCTCACACCAGTCAGAATGGCTAGGATCACAAATTCAGGTGACAGCAGATGGTGGCAAGGATGTGGAGAAAGAGAAACACTTCTCCATTGCTGGTGGGATTTCAAGCTTGTACAACCACTCTGGAAATCAGTCTTGTGGTTCCTCAGAAAATTGGACATAGTATTACTAGAAGATCCAGCAATACCTCTCCTGGGCATATACCCAGATTGTGCTCCAAGTGGTTATAAGGATACATGCTCCACTATGGTCATAGCAGCCTTATTTATAATATCGAGAAACTGGAAAGAACCCAGATGTCCCTCAACAGAGGAATGGATACAGAAAATTTGGTAATTTACACAATGGAGTACTACTCAACAATTAAAAACAACAAATGTAAGAAATTCTTGGGCAAATAGATGTATCTGGAGGTTATCATTTTGAGTGAGGTAACCCAATCACAAAAGAAGTCACTTGATATGCACTCACTGATAAGTGGATATTAGCCCAGAGACCTAGAATACCCAAGATACAATTTGCAAAACAGAAAAAAAAATCAAGAAGAAAGAATACCAATGGGTGGATTATTCATTCCTCCTTAGAATATGGAACAAAATACCCATGGAAGGAGTTACAAAGACAAAGTTTGGAGCTAAGATGAAAGATGGACCACCCAGAGACTACCCTACCCAGGGACCCATCCCATAATCAGCCACCAAACCCAGACACTATTGTATATGCTAACAAGATTTTGCTGACTGGACCCTGACATAGCTGTCCCTTGTGAGGCTATGCCAGTGCCTGGCAAATACAGAAGTGGATGCTCACAGTCATCTATTAAATGGAACAGAGGGCCTCCAATGGAGGAGCTAGAGAATGTACCTAAGGAGCTGAAGGGGTCTGCAACCCTATAGGTGGAACAACAATATGAACTAACCAGTACCTCCAGAGCTCGTGTCTCTAACTGCATATGTAACAGAAGATCGCCTAGTCAGCCATCATTGGGAAGAGAGGCTCCTTGGTCTTGCAAAGTTTATATGCCCTAGTACAGGGGAATGCCGGGGGGCCAAGAAGTGGGAGTGAGTGGGTAGGGGAACAGGGCGCGGGGAGGGTTTAGAGGACTTTGGGGATAGCATTTGAAATGATAAATGAAGAAAATATCTAATAAAAAATGGAAAAAATCAGTTAATCAATCATAGCTCTTAGGGAAATGCATCTTCAGACAAAGATTGAATTTCACTGTTTAAGTATTCTTTTTTTCCTCACTACAGTCAGAATGGCTGCCATCAAGAATACTAATAATGAATCCTGCCTAGGTAGTGGAAATAGAAGCCTTTATATACTGCTAGTGGCAATGGAAAGAAGTGGAGCATCTTTGGAAGTCAGTCTGAAGGTTTCCTTAAAAATGGAGGCAGCCTAGATGCCCAACAACAGATGAAAGAATATTCTAGGATGCAATAAAATTTTAGATGAAAAATAATAAAGATGTTTTGCATATACAATAGAAAAAATTAAAAAAATATGGAAACAACTGTGGCTTAGGGCATTTGAAACACATATAGTTTTGTTTTGACCACCAGCATGATAATAATTATAATTCATTCAGTAATGATCACAGTTTTCTATGTCCTTTCTAAGAAAGATCAAAATAAAGCAGACTTAGGTAAGGGAAGGACTGAGAGATGGAATGCTAGGTTAAAGGTGGTAGAACAGAAATTAGAGGATCCTTCAAATCAAAATAAAGTTTTATCAAGTTAGTTCAGGGGAATCCAATCTAAAGCCAATGGTGCCACCTTGCAACAAGACTGGATGATGGCATCCTATACAGATGCTACATCTCAGGAGATTTAAAGAGGCTTCAGCTATGGGCAATGTAATAAAAATAGAAATCTCAAAATTGTCAAAGATCAGTTGCTAGTACTAGTTTAATATTCTGAGTTAGAAAAAAAAATAGGTTTAATGATGCCACCTTAGAGCAATATCATACAATAGCTAATGTGTTTCATTTTACAGAGTTTGGAAAATTAAAGTATGTACATACATCATACAACTGATACCTATTCAGGATTTCAATAGGCTTCTGCCTTACATTCTGAAAGGGCTGGTTCTGTAACAATATACTTATTATAAATGCTGGCTCTATTACGGAGACTTGTTGTTTTCTAGTCTAAAAGTAGATACAATAATCTACCCTTCTCAAATATTTTAGGTTGGTATGGATTTTTGTATGATGATAGACATTTAAGATTATGTTTGCCACAGCATATTGTACATATGATTCAATTCTTGTTTAAGGTATATATACACATTTAAAATGCAATGTGAACTTCTATTCCTTGAAAGCTACTATTGTAACCTGTTTTAATAAAATTTTAAAAATGCAAGTTAGTAGTCAGACACCTAAAAATAATCTTACTTATAGTCATGTTATGTACTAGTTTAGTTAATTACAAAAATAAAATTTATTTATTCTCCTGTATATTTGTTTTGAAAGTTAAGTAGAAGCAAGCAATGTTTGTCTATATATAGGTGGTCTCCAGACACTCCAGAGATCCGCAGAATGTGGCATTTGGGATGTTTTAATAATAAACTTCTTTTCTGACAGAGAGACACATCACCTCCTGGAAGAACCACATTCTATTCTGAAGAAGAACCTGCACTGAAGAACCTCCACCTAGAGTTTGCTTCAAATGTGCTAAAGCTGGCCACTGGATGAAAAAGCAGAAGAGAACAGAAACAGACTGGAACAGATCATGGAGGTAATGACCTAGCTATCTGACAGGTCAGAGGCTAGAATAGTTGGAGTTAGTTCAAATGGTAGCTTGGAGACTGCACCAGCAAAAAGCCTAAGTTTTTAACTATATTAGAGGTATCTGTATTATTGAACTGCTGGTGAGATCCAGGGAAAATTCCACAATACAAATTGGTTTATCATTAGTTTTTGTCAAAGGTTTCTGTGTGATATATGAGTGTTACTATAATAAACTTAGGGAAAGACATAGTGTTTAGATTAGGCTAGGGCTATGGTTAGGAATAGGTAAGGTTAGTGTTAGTATTAGTTTTATCAATCACTAGCACTCTTGCTAAGGCTGCAGATAGTTCTGGGTTTATTTCCAAGGTTAATCTCAGAGTTATCATTAGGGTTAAAGCTACAGTTACCCCAGCTTAAGTAGTTAAGGCTAAAGATAGTTATAGGTATATATATAATTCCAACCACTCAATTTTATCAGTTGTTTTAGTTAGGGTTTTACTGGTATGAACAGACACCATGACCAAGGCAACTCTTAGAAGGACAACATTTAATTGGCGCTGGCTACAGGTTCAGAGGTTCAATTAATTATTATCAAGGCAGAAGCATGGCAGTATCAGGGCAGGCATAGTTCAGGAGGAGCTGAGAGTTCCACATCTTCATCTGAAGGCTGCTAGGAGAAGACTGGCCTACAGGCAGCTAGAATGAGGGTCTTAAAGCTCATAATCACGATGACACACTTCCTCCTACAAGGCCACACCTACTCCAAGAAGGCCACATCTCCTAATAGTGCCACTCCCTGGCCCAAGCATATTCAAACCAACACATCAATGATGACTCAGGAGCCAGATGTTGTGGTGAAAGCCCAGTATCTCAGAGAGGCACAGAAAGCACCCAGCTGACCTTCCTACTTCACCAATATCCCAGAAGGTAAAATCTCTTTCTCTTTCTCCACACTGTTTTAAATACCCTTCAACTCAAACTCCCTTCTTTCTGTTTACTTACGTTCACACACCATCAGCTGGCTACTTTCTCTGCCTCTTCACATATAGTTGACTTTATTTAGCTCTTCAGTTAAAGGTGTGTGCTAGGACTGAGCCATATCACAAGTAGTTATTGACAGTAAACAGGAAGCTCTAGGTTCAAAGGCTGAGCCATATGACAACTAGAAACTGATTTTTCCCAGTTCACAATCTGGGGGTTCACAGGATAATGAAATATCCTGCAGCATTTCCCCGTTTTATCTAAATTTAAATATTTTCTTTCTAACATCAATAAACTATATACTATCTGGTAAAAATCACATTTATAATCTAGTCCATTTTTATTTAGCAACCTGAAGAAAGTACTATACTATCTATCCTGTCTAATTGACCCCAAAGTTTGTACCTAAATCACTTTCTATTACAACTTGCACTAATCAACCTAAAAATATCTTTTTAGACCTCAAAATATTTTCTTAAATTCTAAACAAATTAACTGTGAGACTATAACTATCTAGTCTTTAACCCTGTTAGAGACCTGAGAGTGACAAATATTACTTGAATAAACAGGACATACAGAGCAAGCAGTTTTCAAAGCTATAAAAATGACAGAGATGGCTGGTTACCATGACAGACGCTCAGGATTCCTCTGTAAGGTTGGCACACGCATCTCTTTGGCCTACAGGCCCAGAATATCTGACAGATTTCTCTTTGAAGCAGAAATTATAAAGGATGTCTCTATCTTGTCCTGGCGAGTTTGGTAGTTGTCTTTTTAAAAAAATTATTATTATTTTAATGCTTTGTCTACAGCTTAGACAGCATACTGTCCACATTTGAAGCAAGGGCAGTTTCTTGCCCCATGGATATTTGCAGCAAACTCCATAATGAAGCTCTTCAGTGCTCATCATCTTCCTTGAAGTAGAATGGGTGTGCTGCCAGGAGCTGACACGTCTCAATGTCAAAATTCTTAAATTAATAAAACATCTTTCAGCGCGATATTCTACAGATCACTGATGTTTTTCAAAAACCACTTAACTATCTCAGGGTGTTTTAATAGGCAAATGTTCCTTTTTCTAGCTATTTATTATCTCATCAACCTAGAAAACATGTGTGATCAACTAAACTAGTACTTAACAAAACTACAAGTTTGACTGACTACTAACTTGCATTTGTTAATTATCTTAAACAATTTATAATAGTAGCTTTGAGAAGAACTAGAACTTCCCATTGTATTTTTAAGAATTACATGGGTACAATACCTTAAAAGAAGTCCAACTTGGTTGTTTTTGTTAGTCTTTGGACTAAGTACTATTTTTTTAGTTCAAAGTTCTGTAAATTGTTCTTGTTAGTCTCACATGAACTCAGCAATATGAATGTCCTGAGTAGTTTGTAGTTCAAAGCTGATCTTTGGTGGGTATTTGTCAGCTTAGTAGCTCTTCTTTAGGTAGAACATAACAGTCAAACTAAAGGTGTCCACTGTTTGAATAGAATGTGGCAGCAGAAGAGGCATGGGAGAGTTGTGCCCAGTAGTAGTAGCATTACTACAATTCACATCAATTCATTATTGCTGGGGGCCTTGTCATCTTCTAGGGACATATTCTCTTGATCATCTGCCCTTTTTCTTCAGATGCCTCTGAATTCAGACTCTCTGAATTCCGTAGTTGGAGGCTTTTATCTGTGAAGATAAAAACAAAACCCTACCCGAACCCTAAATCCAAAGCCTTCCTTTTTTTTTTTTTTTTTTTTTTTTGGTATGGACAGGTTATATCTTCCTGGGGGAATCTTTCAATTGAAATCTTAAAACTCTTTTTGAAAATTTGAAACTACATATACCTTAGTGGATAAAACACACACACACACACACACACACACACACACACACATATATGCTTTTAAGTGTATTTATTTTTAGATCCAAAAGATATTCACTTTGAATTTCAGGCTGCCTCTTGCAAATGGCTTTCAAATTTAAATCATAGTAATTTTTATGGGCCTGCCTCTGATTTTCAAGTGTTGGTATTAAAAGCTTGGGCCTTCCAAATGCTGGGAATAAAAGCGTGAATCACCACCATCATGTTCACTATAACTCTAGAATTTAGAATTGGGATTAAAGTCTTGGGCTACCACACCTTGATCATATATTTTATCTTAGCTCCAAAATAATTTCAGTTCCTTTTTTTATTAGATATTTTCTTCATTTACATTTCAAATGCTATCCCCAAAGTCCCCTATACACTCCCCCCACCCTGCTTCCCAACCCACCCACTCCATCTTCCTGGCCCTGGCATTCCCCTGTACTGGGAATATGATATTCACAAGACCAAGGGCCTCTCCTCCCATTGATGGCCTACTAGGCCATCTTCTGCTACATATGCAACTAGAGACATAACTCTGGGGAGTACTGGTTAGTTCATATTGTTGTTCTTCCTATAGGGTTGCAGACCCCTTTAGCTCCTTGGGTACTTTCCCTAGCTCCTTCATTAGGGGCCCTGTGTTATACCCAATACAGGACTGTGAGCATCCACTTCTGTATTTGCCAGGCACTGGCATAGCCTCATAAGAGAGAGCTATATCAGGGTCCTGTCAGCAAAAGCTTTCTGGCATATGTCTGAGTTTGATGGTTATATATGGGATGGATCCCTGGGTGGGGCAGTCTCTGGATGGTTCTTCCTTCTGTCTCAGCTCTGAACTATGTCTCTGTAACTCCTTCCATGAGTATTTTGTTCCTCTTTCTAAGAATGAATGAAATATCCATACTTTGGTCTTCCTTCTTCTCGAGTTTCATGTGTTTTGCAAATTGTATATTGGGTATTCTACCTAAACATAATAAAAGAAATATACAGCAAACCAGTAGCCAACATCAAACTAAATGGAGAAAAACTGGAAGCAATCCCACTAAAATCAGGGACTAGACAAGACTGTGCACATTCTCCCTACATATTCAATATAGTACTCAAAGTCCTAGCCAGAGCAATTAGACAACAAAAAGAGGTCAAGCAGATTCAAATTGGAAAGGAAGGAGTAAAAAAATATCACTATTTGCAGATGATATGATAGAATACACAAGTGACCTTAAAAATTCCACCAGAGAACTCCTAAACCTGATAAACAGTTTCAAAGCAGTAGCTGGATATAAAATTACCCGAAACAAATCAGTCACCTTTCTCTACACAAAGGATAAACAGGATGAGAACGAAATTAGGGAAACAACACCCTTTACAATAGTCACAAATAATATAAAATACCTTAGAGTGACTCTAACTAAGGAAGTGAAAGATCTGTATGATAAGAACTTTAAGTCTCTGAAGAAAGAAATTGAAGATCTCAGAAGATGGAAAGATTTCTCATGCTCATGGATTGGCAAGATTAATATAGTAAAAATGGCTATCTTGCCAAAAGCAATCTACAGATTCAATGCAACCCCCATCAAAATTCCAACTCAATTCTTCACCGAGTTAAAAGGGCAATTTGCAAATTCATCTGGAATAACAAAAAAACTAGGATAGCAAAAATTATTCTCAACAGTAAAAGAACCTCTGGGGGAACCATCATGCCTGACTTCAAGCTGTACTACAGAGCAATTGTGATAAAAACTTCATGGTACTGGTACAGCGACAGACAGGTAGACCAATGAAATAGAATTGAAGACCCAGAAATGAACTCACACACCTATGGTCACTTGATCTTTGACAAGGGAGGTAAAACCATCCAGTGGAAAAAAGACAGCATTTTCAACAAATGGTGCTGGCACAACTGGTGGTTATCATGTAGAAGAATTCAAATTGATCTAGTCTTAGCTCCTTGTACTAAGCTCAAGTCTACGTGGATCAAGGAACTCCACACAAAACCATAGACACTGTTATAGAGAAGAAAGTGGGAACAGCCTCGAAGATATGGGCACAGGGGAAAAATTCCAGAACAGAGCAGCAATGGCTTGTGCTGTAAGATCAAGAATCGACAAATGGGACCTCATCAAATTGTAACACTTCTGTAAGGCAAAAGACACTGTCAATAAGACAAAAAGGCCACCAACAGATTGGGAAAGGATCTTTACCAATCTTAAATCAGATAGGGGACAAATATCCAATATATACAAAGAACTCAAGAAGTTGGACTTCAGAAAATCAAATAACCCTATTGAAAATGGGGTACAGAGTTAAACAATTCTCACCTGAGGAATAGTGAATGGCTGAGAAGCACCTGAAAAAAATATTCAACATACTTAATTATCAGGGAAATGCAAATCAAAACAAGCCTGAGATTCTACCTCACACCTGTCAGAATGGCTAAGCTAAAAATTTCAGGTGACAGCAGATGCTGGTGAGGATGTGGAGAAAGAGGAACACTCCTCCATTGCTAGTGGGATTGCAAGCTTGTACAACCACTCTTGAAATCAGTCTGATGGTTCCTCAGAAAATTGGACTACTAGAAGATACAGCAACACCTCTCCTGGGCATATATCCAGAAGATGTCCCAACCGGTAAGAAGGACCCATGCTCCACTATGTTCATAGCAGCCTTACTTATAATAGCCAGAAGCTGGAAAGAACCCAGATGTCCCTCAATAGAGGAATGGATACAGAAAATGTGGTACATTTACACAATGGAGTACTACTCAGCAATTAAAAACAATGAATTCTCGAAATTCTTAGGCGAATGGATGGATCTGGAGGATATCATCCTGAGTGAGGTAACCCAATCACAAAAGAACACAAATGGTATGCACTCACTGATAATCGAATATCATTTAAGTTCTTAAAGATTTAAAAACAAGTTTGAACTATAAGAACCCTTTGAGTTGACTTAAAATACTTTAAATTTCTATTTTGTATTTTGTATTTTTTCATTCCTGATCAAATCAAAATCATTTGTTAGTCTTCATAAATTAGTTTGGACTGAATGATCAAGATATCTGATGAATTATCACCTCTCCTTTTCCTGGTTGTAATCTTTATTAATCTTGATGGCATCCCCAGCGTGTCTTCTCCTGTAGAAACAATGACCAAACCTCTTCTCCAATGTAACATAAATATTACTGTTTTCAATCTGAGGTCAACAAATATTTAAAGTGTACAGGATGATTTGATTCAGCAATTTTCTCTACTATCCAATATTTCTCTGCAGCTTTCTAATGTTGCTTATTGACATCCTGGACAATCTGTGACTGTTCTTGATAATATATTTAAATATTTTTCTCAGAAACATTCTTTCTTTTACAGTTTATTTCTGAGATTGGAAGATTGTAAATCTGTTTTCCATTGCTACAACAAATCCCAACCCCATAAATTCATGGCTATATTAGCCATATATGGCTTTAATTTTTCTATTTGTCCCCTGCCCTATACATTCTTGCACTTTGTTTTACCTGAGATAAATTTCCAATTCATAGAAATTGAATAGTTACTCCCTAAAGAGGGCAATTTGAATGCCAAGATTTTGGTGAAATTATTGTTACATCTGATTCTGTTTCTACTAAACTTTCAATTTTAATTCCATTTATTTGTACTTTTAGCTTTGTTCCCTGATCATTTATAGCAGCTTGCCAACTGTTTTCTGGTATGTCTTGAATTTCCATTTTATCTACTCAAGCTTGTCTGACCTTAATTATATCCAGAGCAGTGTTGCTCATAACAACAGGCATTACATGTTTTAATTGCTCTGTAGCTGAGTTTCTCTAACACTGACAGGGAATGATTGAATAGAATTTGATATTTGGGTCTGCAGGAAGATATCACCAAGGAATCAGTCAGTGTTATATACTACATATCTCCACATAGACCTTAGGCGTCATCGTGGCACTGGGAAGCAGCATGGACCACAGACACTAAAATGGACTCTGGTGGCATCATGGATCATGGTGGTCCTTCAAGGAGGTCTAATCCAGAAAATGAATCTTTCCTCATCTAGGGATTCAATAGTTTCCCAGAGCCATCGAGATCCCACATCCAGGCAGCATGTCCAGGAGCTGAGTCTGTGTCTGCATAGGCTCCAGGCTGCTGCACTCTACCCCACTGACCCTACTAGGCAATAACAGCATCTCTACCTCAATCCCTTCTCTCACCTGTCACCACAATCACATCTGTTGCCAGTTCTGCCTCTGTCTGTAGCACTCATATACTGCTCTGTTTTTCTACTTTTCCTGCCTCTCCATCACATATTTTTCTTTGTAGAGGTGATATATCTAGATTTTACGTTAGGGCTATTCACAGTTTTGATTACTTCTAAGATTAACATTAGAGTAGGAGTAGGAGGAAATGGTAGAGTTTTCTACATTTAGTTTTAATCTTAATGTTAGGCTAATGATTAAGATTAGGGCTAGGTTTATCATTGTGATTAGTGTTGGCCCCAGGATTATGACTAGAACTAGGTTCAGATTTAGGTCTAGGATTATTGGCAGAGTCAGTATTGGGAGGATAGATAGGGTTAGGTTAGATATTAGCATCATATAGTATAAAGCCAGAGTTATAGTAAGAACTAATATTGAGGTTAGTTTCAGACATAATTTAGGGATCAGCCTGAATAGGAATATAATTTCATTTAGTGCTAAGTTTATACTCAGGACTCATGTTTAAACTAGGGTTAAATTTACGATAAAAACTAGGTATTAGATTAGTATATAAATTTAGTCTAGATTTAGAGGTAGTGATATTTACAAGTTTTCTTTTATTTTTGAGATTATAATATACTTACACAGTTTCTTGAAATTTTTTTATTGCCTCCAAACCCTCTCATATACCACTACTTCCCCTTCTTGAAATCCATGGCCTCTTTTTTTCATTAATTGTTAATAGATATATGTACATGGATATTCCTAAATACAAGTATCTAAGTCTATTTTTGTTACAAATATGTATGTTTTCAGGGGTGGACGTTACACATTGGATAGATAGTTGCTGTTAGATTGTCCAGAGAATTCTATTTCTCCCACTTTCACCATCTCTGAGTTTCTTCTAGTTCTTTATGTAGGGGTGAAGTCTTGTATTTTCTCTGTCTACTTTGACATGCATGTTGTTGTCATTTTTGTTCAGCTGATGTCTAGGAAGTCATGTTGGTAAGACTTTATTTGTGTAGCTTCTGACTTCACTAGGAGTCACAATCCTATAAAAAGAACCGTCTAATCCCCTGGATGTCAGAGACTTTCTTTGTCCTCTTCTGAAGTGTTCTAGGAGTCTTAGGTCTGGGAGTGTTTAATAGATGAATTGACCGGGTCTAGGCTTCTCAACTATTTATTTTGCTTGGCTGTTTTTTGGTTTTTGTTTTATAATGGTCTGTTTGTTGCAAAAAGATTTTTCTTTGATGAAAGGTGAGAATTACACATATCTGTGGGTATAAGGATAAATGTTTAGATCTTTAAGGATTGTGATGGTTTAATAAAGTGGGGTTGTAGGTTTTGGTTCAAGGTTCATAACTTCAGTAGTCCCTTGGCTAGATTTTTCAGTACGAGACATGCTTTGCATCTTGTTTATTTGGTCTTATGTCTTATTACAGAGTCATTGGATATTGCCAAATTGCATAAGGTACTATTGCATTCTTAGGATTACCAGGATTTGATGATTGTTGATGTGCATAATTGGTAAAATGGCTATGCAGGACTTGTTTGATTTGGTAGCTTGAGTTGGTCCTTCTTGTACCATAAAAGTGAGTACCTGGTGTGGAAGATTTCAGGTTAATCACAGCTAACTGTCTTCTAGGCTGTGTATCTTAGAAGTAGATGGTGTCTTCAGAAATATGAACTTATCTTCCAGCCCTTGGGGTAACCAAGTATAACAGCAATAGTCTGTTTTTTGTTTGTTTGTTTTGTTTTGTTGTTTTGTTTTTTTGTTTTTTAATTTGAAAGTTATGTTTAATAGCCATGTCTTATAATGAGAACTGGTATGTTCCACCTCAAAACACACAACAGATTATTTTAAGTCAAAAGACCATGAGGAGGTAACTAATTTACTATTAGAAATGGCACGTGAATCTCCTCCAAAATCAGTATAAAAATTCTGCAGGAGAAGCTGCTACTCAATGAGGATGGTGTCCATATGCACTTGTATGAGCTCTGACTTTAAGGCACAAGGCAAGTCTAAATGTTCTTGTGACAATCGAGAGCTTTTTAAGGGGACATCGGGCCAGCTGTCACAATAGTCTGTATGTTTTGGAAATTTCTTGGACAACCTTGACCAATGACTTAAAATACTGCTTTTTTTTTGTCTAATTTTTGTTGGGTGGTCTGGAGTTATCTCAGATAAGGAAAGTTCATTTAAGTTATATATTTTTCATTATAAACAAAATTAAATGATATAATATACACATATATTTAGATAATTTCTCAACAGTATGATTTCCTATGTTCTTTCAGACACTATTATTTTTTAATTTGCTCTCCTTCCTTATATTTCTGTCCCTACAACATAAAGAAGAATTTTATTATAGAAACATGGCTATTCTGGCTAGAATACATATATACCCTTAGAGCACACTTTTAATCCCAAACAATGTAAATAAAGTTAGTTTGTGGAGTGAGGCAGCCATATTTGAAAGTGATGTCTGATTGGGGCACAGATTAATCAGAGAAAGATTTGATAGAATGAGATAAGATACACCCAATTCTTATGAGAAGATACAGAAGGAGAGGTGACTTAGAGCAATGGAGAGAGAGAGAGAGAGAGAGAGAGAGAGAGAGAGAGAGAGAGAGAGAGAGAGGGAGAAGAAGAAGAAGAAGAAGGAGGAGGAGGAGGAGGAGGAGGAGGAGAAGGAAGAGGAGGAGGAGGAGGAAGAGGAAAACAAAAACATAGTTTTATTAGGATAGCTTTACAGAGACAGTTTGCAGGTGTAGGCAGAAGAAGCTAGTTAATGAAAAGGAGCTCGAAGATTTGAGAAGGTTTCTAGAGTTAGTTTGAGTTCAAGCAGAGCAATTCAGTGAGAAATTGAGAGAAGTCAGTTTGAATCAGTCAGCTTGGAGAGTTTGGGCCAGAAAAGCTGTTAAACCAGTGATCTAAAATTCATTAAGAACTAGAAAGGGTGAGCTTATTCAGAAGTAAATCTCGAGAATGAAAACATTCCAAGACTGGATTAGATTATACAGAGGCTAGAAGTGTCCAGGACTAGGTCTAGGTTAGCACACAGAGGCAGTAAACTTACAGGATGACAGTTATATCATGCAAATAAAAGTTACTTTAAAAACTACTTCTTAGCTCTTGTGAGTAGAGGAGCAATGAACATATATTTTCACTTATCAAGTCCTTTTCACTTATGCCAAGGTGTGGTACAACTGGGTTACATGGTAAATATATTTTTAGTTTTTTTGAGAATTCTTCATACAGATCCTTTAGTGGCTATAACAGTTTGCAATCTCAACAAGAGTGAATGAGGAATCCCTCTTCCCAATATCCCCTACAGCATTTGTTGTAGGTTGTTTTGTTGATTATTCAATTCTTACTGGCTAGAGATGAAATCTCAATTTTTTTCCCCTGTCTCTTAATTGAAAATAGACTTTTGCTTTGATGCAAATATCTGGATTATTGTTTCTCCTCCCCAAAGTTCAGCCAGATTCTCCCAACCTATTATCCACTCAAATACATACATTTCTCTCTCTCACTCATTAGAAAGCAAAAGTAAAATAAGATAAAATAAAAACAAACAAACAGAGACTTTTAGCTGGTCTGCTCCAGTGAAGACACCATATCCTGATCGATCCTAGAGAACCTGCTAAAATCAGAGCAGCTGGTTAGGACCCCTCCCACCCCACCCCCTGCCCGAGTCCCAGAGTTGCTGTTGGGTGCCCTGTGGACTCAGAACCCATCACCCACCAAAACTTCCACCCTCCCGAACACCACTCTTCTACCCAGTCCTTTCTGCTGGGGCAGACTCTTAGCTGGTCTGCTCCAGTGAAGACACCATATCTTGACCCATCCTAGAGGACCCACTGCACTTAGAGCTGTTGAGGATCATCTGCACTCAGTGCAGCAGGACAACAAACAGCTTGACGGCTCCACTGAAGACCCAAGAGTCTGAAGGCCTCCCAGGAGATCTACTCCAGTCAGGGGAAAAGATCAGCAACTTCTCTGCCCCTATGAAGAGCCCCCAGTTGGAAGGCCCCACAGGTGGTGTGCTACAGTCAAGACTGGAGGCCTACCAGGAGACCTGAAGCAACCCAGGGACAAAAGAGGCATACTCCAGACAGTCCCCCAGACCAACAAACACTAGGGATATCCAGATGGTGAAAGGCAAGTGCAAGACCATAGGCAACAGAAGCCAATAAATGTGGGCATCATCAGAACCCAGTTCTCCCATCACAGCAAGCCATGAATATAACACACCTGAAAATCAGGAAGCTGACCTAAAATCCTACCTCATGAAGATAATAGAGTCCTTTAAGAAGGATATCAATAACTCACTGAAAGAAATACAGGAAAACACAGGTAAAAAGGTGAAGGAATTGAATACAGTGATCCAAGACATAAAAGTGGAAGTAGAAACAATAAAGAAAACACAAATGGAGGCAAACCTGGAAATGGAAAACCTAGGAAAGAGGTCAGAAATTACAGATGTAAGTATCACCAACAGAATAAAAGAGATAGAAGATAGAATCTCAGGTTTAGAAGATACTATAAAAGAGATAGACACAACTGTCAAAGAAAATTCAAAACATAAAAAACTCCTAACCCAAAGCATCCAAGAAATTCAGGACACAATGAAAAGACCAAATCTAAGAATAATTGGAATAGAGGAGAATGAAGATTCCAGTTCAAAGAACCTTAAAATGTCTTCAACAAAAATCATAGAAGAAAACGTTCCCATTCTAAAGAAAAAGATGGCCATAAAGGTTCAAGAAGCCTACAGAACACCAAATAAATGGGACCAGAAAAGAAAATCCTTTTGTCACATAATAGCAAAGACACTGAACACACAGAAAAAAAAAAGAATAGAAGAATATTAAAAGCTGAAGGGGAAAAGGGTCAAGTTACATGCAAAGGTCAACCAATTAGAATTACACCAGACTTCTCAACAGAGACTATGAAAGCCAGAAGAGCCTGGTCAGAGGTAATGCAGACTCCAAGAGAACACAAATGCCAGCCCAGGATACTGTACCCAGCAAAACTCTCATTCAACATAGATGGAGAAACCAAAATATTCTAGGACAAAACTAAATTCAAACAGTATCTATATGGGAATACAGCTTTACAGAGGATCCTAGAAGGAAAACTCCAAAAAAAAGGCAGGTACCTGCACCAAAGAAAGAACAAGGTATTAAGATCTCACAACAAACCAAAAGGAGAGAACCACAAGCACATAAAGCCACAAAAACAAACATATCAGGAACTGACAGTCATGTCTCTTTAATATCTCTGAATATTAACGGACTCAACTCACCTATAGACATGTTAACAGGCTTGATACACAAACAAGATCCAGCATTTTGCTGCATACAAGAAACACACCTCAATAACAAAGACAGCCACTATCTCAGAGTAAAAGGATGGAAAAGGGTCATCTAAGAAAATAGTCCCAGGAAACAAGCAGGAGTTGCTATCCTAATATCCAATAAAATAGACTTTTAACCAAAAGTTATCAAGCATGATGAAGAAGGACACTTCATATCCACCAAGGGAAAATCCACCAAGAGAAAGTCTCAATTATGAACATCTATACCCCAAATGCAAAAGCACCCACATTAATAAAAGAAGCTTTACTAAAGCTCAAAACACACATTGAACCCAACACAATAATAGTGGGAGACTTCAACACCCCACTCTCACCAATGGACAGGTCATTAAAAACAAACAAACAAACAAACAAACAAACTAAACAGAGACACAGTGAAATTAAGAGAGGTTATGAACCAAATGGATTTAACAGATATCTAAAGAACATTTCACCCTAAAAGAAAAGAATACAACTTCTTAGCACCTCATGGTACCTTCTCCTAAATCGCACATATAATTAGTCACAAAAAAACCCTCAACTGATACAAGAAGATTGAAATAATACCAAGCATCCTATCAGATTGCCGTGGTCTAAGGCTGGGTCTTCAAGAACAGCATAAACTACATAAAGCCCACATACACATGGAAATTGAACAACTCTACTCACTGATAACTTGCTCAGGGAAGAAATAAAGAAAGAAATTAAAGATTTCCTGAAATTTAATGAAAATGTTGTCACATCATACCCAAACTTATGGGACTCAATGAAAGCAGTGCTAAGAATAAAGTTCATAGCACTAAGTGCCCAGGTAAAGAAACTGGAGAGATCTTTCACTAAAAACCTAAAAGCACACCTGAAAGCTCTTAATAATAAAAGCAAACTCACCCAAGATGAGTAGAAGACAGGAAATAGTCAAACTCAGTGCTGAAATCAACCAACTAGAAACAAAGAAAAAAACACAAAGAATCAACAAAATCAGAAGCTGACTCTTTGAGAGAATCAACAAGACAGACAAACCCCTATCCAAACTAACTATAGGGCCTAGAGACAGTATCAGACATAACGACAGAAATAACTGAAGAAATTAAAAAAAAAAAAGACCCATAAGATCCTAATACAAAAGCCTGTACTTGACAAAACTGGAAAATCTAGATGAAATGGATATTCTCAAGACCAGGTGCCAAAGGTAAATCAGGACTAGATAAACCATCAAAACAATCCCATAACCTCTAAAGAAATAGAAGCAGTCATTAAAAGTCTCCCAACAACAACAAAAAAGTTAGAATTAGTTAATGGGCAAGTTTTAGGGTAACAATTTGGGTGAGATTTTAGGTAACAGGGTTAATTGATAACAGTAAAATTTGGGTCATAGTAGTCTTTGATAAGTTCTAAGTTAGGCTTTGTGTGTTATAGGGTTAGGTTCACGATGAAATTTTAGTTTTCAAGATTAAGGTAAGGTTTAGTGAAAAGGGACAGTCTTAGAATTAGGGTTAGGGATTAGATTAGGCTTAGACAATGGGTTAGGGTTATGGCAAGGCTTAGGGGAAGAGTTAGAATTATACACTGGCTTAGATTTAAGTTTAGTTTTAGCTTTAGGGTGAGGTTTAGATCAGAGAAAGTTTTAGGTTAGTGTTATGATTAGGCATGGTTAGGCTTAGAGTTAGAGTTAGTACTTGGGTTATGGTTATAATAAGGGTCATAGTTAGCCATACATTTCAGTTTAAGATGAGTGTTTGTGTTAAGATTTATATTTATGTTTTAGCTTAGGGTAAAGGAAGTTGTTATTGTAAAATTTACAGTTAGGTTTAGCATTTAGATATAGGATTAAACTTAGAGTTGTAGTTACATTTGAGGTTAGAGTAAAATTCTTTTTTTTTCAATTTTTTATTAGATATTTTCTTTCTTTACTTTTCAAATGTTATCCTGAAAGTCCCCTATACCCTCCCCCAACCCTTTTCCCTACCCACCCACTCCCACTTCTTGGCCATGGCATTCCCCCGTACTAGGGTATGTAAAGTTTGCAAGACCTAGGGGTCTCTTTTCCCAATGATGGCCAACTAGGCCATCTTCTGGTACATATGCAGCTAGAGACATGAGTTCTGGGGGTACTGGTTAGTTCATATTGTTGTTCCACCTATAGGGTTGCAGACCCCTTCAGCTCCTTGGGTACTTTATCTAACTCCTCCATTGAGGGCCCTGTGTTCCATCCAATAGATGACTATGAGCATCCACTTCTGTATTTGCCAGGCACTGGCATAGCCTCACAAGAGATAGCTATATCAGGGTCCTTTCAGCAAAATCTTGCTGGCACATGCAATAGCGACTGTGTTTGGTGGCTGATTATGAGATGGATCTCCAGGTGGGGCAGTCTCTGCATGGTCCATCCTTTCCTCTCAGCTCCAAACTTTGTCTCTGTAACTCTTTCCATGGGTATTTTGTTCCATATTCTGAGGGATGAAGTATCCACAATTTGGTCTTCATTCTTGAGTTTCATGTGTTTTATAAGTTGTATCTTGGGTATTCTAAGTTTCTGGGCTAATATCCACTTATCAGTGAGCGCATATCATGTATGTTCTTTTGTGATTGGGTTACCTCACTCAGGATGATACCCTCCAGATCCATCCATTTGCCTAATAATTTCATAAATTCATTGTTTTTAATAGCTGAATAGTACTCCATTGTGTAAATTACCACATTTTCTGTATCCATTCCTGTTGAGGGACATCAGGGTTCTTTCCAGCTTCTTACTATTATAAATAACGGTGCTATGAACATAGTGCAGCATGTATTCTTATTACCACTTGGAACATCTTCTGGATATATGCCCAAGAGAGGTATTGCTGGATCCTTTGGTAGTACTATGTCCAATTTTCTGAGGAACTGCCAGAATGATTTCCAGAGTAGTTGTACAAGCTTGCAATCCCACCAACAATGGAGGAGTGTTCCTCTTTCCCTACATCCTTGCCAGTGTCTGCTGACACCTGAATTTTTCAACTAAGCCATTCTGACTGGTGTGAGGTGGAATCTCAGGCTTGTTTTGATTTGCATTTCCTTGATGATTAAGGATGTTGAATATTTTTTTCAGGTGCTTCTCAGCCATTCGGTATTCCTCAGGTGAGAATTCTTTGTTTAACTTGTACCCCATTTTTTAATAGGATTATTTGATTTTCTGGAGTCCACCTTCTTGAATTCTTAAGTATAATTCTTAAGATTAGGGATAATATATTGTCTGGGTTTATGTTTACTGTTTGTTTTTATGTTAGTGTTTGTGCTAGAGTAGGGAAAATGCTTTGGTTTAGGGTTAGGGTTAAAGATATCATTCAGATTAGGAAAAGGGTTCGGTTTGAGGTTGTGGTTAGAATGGGTGTCATGTTTTGAGAACTAGGATTATGACCAGGTTTGTGTTAATGTTAGGAACAAGGTTTTGTTTCACTGTCAAGTTTTGTGACTAGGGATAGACAGTTAATCTTTAGAATTAGGGTTATGGTTAGGGTCTTTGAGTTTGCCTTTGGTATTTTGTTCCACCCTCTCACAATTTTCATTGACTCATTAATTAATTAATTTATTTATGTTACATCTCAATATCATCCCTGCCTTTCCCCCAGCCCCCTCTTCACACATCTCCCCATACCGCCTTCCCTTTTCCTCAGTATCACCCCATCCTAACACATCAAATCACTGCAGTACTAGCACATCCAATCTCACTGGGACAAGTTTGCTCAGTTAGGGGAATAAGATCAACAGGCAGGCAACATATTCAGGGACAGGGTCTGCTCCAGTTGTTGAGAAATCCGCATGAAGAACAAACTGCATATTTGCTACAAATGTGTAGGTTTCTAGGTCTAGCCCATGTTTGCTCTCTAATTGGTGGTTCAGGCTCTGGGAGCCCCCAAGGGTCAAGGTTAATTGACTCTGTTTCTCTTCCTGTGGAGTCTCTGTCCTCTTTGGGTTCCTTAGTCCTTCCCATAACTCTTCCACAAAATTCCATGAGTGATATTTAATGCTTGGCTGTGAATATCTGCATCTGTTCTGGTCAGGTGCTACATGGAGTCTCTCAGAGGACAGGTATGCTAGGCTCCAGTCTGCAAACATAAAAGAGTATAATTAGTAGTCTCAGGTACTGGTTCTTGCCCATGGGATGGTGTCAGGAACAAAAAAGGGGGACCTGGGAAGAAGGGGAAGGGGAGACCCACACCCCACCAGAGTTTTACCTATTCTCTGGTCTGTCAGGCGTGGGAGGGCTGCTCTCTACCTTCTACTCATCCCCAGGTGGGCATTTAAGCCTCTGACCCACTCTTCAGAGGGTGGCAAGGGGCAGCTCTACCTGGGAGCTCTGGAGCTACCTTGCTAAAGCCTCCGGGGTATGGGAGAGAGGGATGAGGGAAGAGAGGTTCCCAACAGCAATGAGAGTGAGTGCAGTGGATCTCGATGAGCAGAGAGACTCTATGGTTTTAGAGCTTTATTGTAGAAAGGCAGGGAGAAAGAGAAGATAGGGAGAGAGAGAGAGAGAGGGAGAGAGAGAGAGAGAGAGAGAGAGAGAGAGAGAGAGAGAGAGAGAGCTATCGAGAAAGAGAGAGTAAGAGGGAGAGAGGAGAGGAGAGAAGAAGACAAAGAGAGAGGAGAGAGGAGAGAAGACAGAGAGAGGAGAGAGAGGGTGAGATTGAGAAGAGAGACAAGTAAGAGAGTAAGAGAGCGAGCAGTGGCTGAACAGCCCTTTTTATGGTCTTTACTGTTGCTAGGTAACTGGGGAGGAATTAAGTCTAAAGGTCAGAAGCTTGGGCCATTGCCTATGTGACTTCTAGCCATACTTCTCTTGTGGGGGCTGTGGGGGGCGGTAACTTAGGCAGGGGCCAGAGTTCCAGGAGCATAAGGAAATGCCTACCATGTCATGTAGGTGAATTATCACTATTTTCAGGGTTCAGACCTCAGCTCAACTGAAGACCAGCCTACAATTCCCCACAGGATGGTTCTCAATTTGGGCCAGACATTGGTTAGCTATTCTGTCTGTCTCTCCTTCATATTTGTCTCTGAACATTTGTAGGTAGGACACATTTTGAGCCTAAGGTATTGTGGATGGGTTCTGTCCTTATCTCTTCACTTGGATTCCTTCCTGGCTATAGGAGGTAGGCACTTTAGACTTCATATCCTTCACTGCTGTTGGGAGTCTCAGAGTCACTTCTGTCGACTCCTTGGGACCTCCCCCATTCCACATCCCTGGCATGTCCTAGAGATGCTGCCCTCTGTCCACTGCAGATTTAATTCTCTCCCTTGCTCTCCTTTCATCTGATCCCCCACCAGACTTCCTTCCCCATCTTCTATCCAAACTCCTTTATTTCACCATCTGAGAAAAATTCAACCATCCTTCCTTGGGCCTTCCTAGTTATTTGGCTTCTTTGGCTCTGTGGACTGTAGTATGATTATCCTGTATTTTATGACAAATATCCACTTAAAAGTGAGTACATACCATGTATTTTCTTTTGGGTTTGAGTTACTTCACTCAGGATAATATATCCTAGTTCTATCCATTTACCTACAAATTTCATGATATCCTTGATTTTAATAGTTGAGTAATATTTCATTGTGCAAGTGAACCACATTTTCTTTATCTGTTCTTTGGTTGAGGGCAATCTGGGTTGTTTCCAGTTTCTGGCAATTATAAATGAAGCTGACATGAATATAGTTGAGCAAGTGTCCTTGTAGGATGATAGAACACCTTTGGGTATATGCCTAGGAGTGATATACCTGTTTTTTGAGGTAGAGCTATTCCCAGTCTTTTGAGAAACTGCCAACTTTATTTCCATAGTAGTTGTACAAGTTTCCACTCCCAGAGTAATCTAGAAGTATTCTGCTTGCTCCACATCCCCGCCAATGTGTCCTGTCCCTTGAATTTTTGATCTTAGCGATTTCAATGGGTATAAGATGGAATCTCAGAGTCATTTTGATTTTCATTTCCCTGTAACTAAGGATTTTGAACATTTCTTTAAGTATTTCTTACCCATTCTAGATTCCTCTGTGAGCAATCTCTGTTTAGCTCTGTACCCTAGTTTTCAATTGGGTTATTTGGGTTGTAAGCATCTAACTTCTTGAGTGCTTTATGTATTTTGTATTTTAGCTCTCTGTCAGATGTAGGTTTGATGAAGATATTTTCCCAATCTGTGGGCTGCAATTTTGTCCTATTTATAGTGTCATTTTCTTTAAAGAAGCTCTTCAGTTTCATGAGGTCCTATTTATTCATTGTTGATCTTACTGCCTGAGCTATGGGTCATTTGTCCAAAAAGTTGTTTCCTGTACCAATGAGTTCAAGACTATTCTCCACTTTCTAGTCTTCTGGATTTTAATGTATTCATTTACATAGAGGTCTTTTATTCTCTTGGACTTGGGTTTCTGCAGGGTGATAAAATATGGATCTACTTCTGCTTGCTGACATCCAGTTAGACAAGTACCATTTATGAAGATACTCTCTGTGAGCGTCCGAATCGCCAGCAAGAACAACGCCACAATAGGATCCTTCTGCACACGTTTATTGGGAGAGCATTGACTGCATAGGCGAAAGACCCTGAGCCCAGAAATGGTGCTGCTTATATAGGCCTAGGAGTGACGTGTTCATACCTGATTGGTCATGCTACCAGTACCTCATTAATATGCGTCAGGCCAGGCAGTGACTCAGCAAAAAATCTCTTATGCACATGCGCACATTGGTTGTTTACCCATAATCATGGGCGGTGGCCAGTGGTAGCCAGTGCCACTCTGCAACAGCACATGTGGCTTCGCACATCTCCCCCTTTTTGTTTTAATAAAATGATGCTGGACTAGGCCTGTGCAATTATGCCCATCCACCGTGGCTCCTGTTTTAGGTCGTTCCTCTAATGTCACAGCCTTACCTGTCATAGGGTAACCCTATTGCCACTGGGCCCCATGTCTTACGTTGGTCTGTGCACGAGGAAAGTTGCCCGTCTCTGGATTCCGCGATGCTGTGTGACAGTAATTGCTAAATGACCTAGGGCAAACTCTACAAAAGAGGCCAGCCAAGTTTTTAAAGGAATGAATTAGTGGAGAAATCATGATCACCCTATCGCGTGCAATGAGGAAACCTCAGCGATGTGCAAGGGCTGATCAATGATCATTGAGTCTCTCTCATCCCAATGCAATGGATTCATAAATCCGTGGGGTGCAAGAGCAGAGAACTCAGATGCCGACTAATTCTTGAGCATAGATAACCAAACTTCAGGGGAGGCGCCGTTTTCAATGGCTAAAAGTGCCTGAGTTATAATCACCTTGTCACGTTTTTGTTGGGTTCTGAATTTGTATAACAACCAGAGCATGAACACCAGCCCACAGCATATGCCAGCACCAAATAAAATCACTCCCACCCATTCCTTAAAGTAAGAAAAAGCAGAGGTATGCCAAGAGGTAAAATTGCCAACAATGATGGGTTCTATTCGAGTTCCATTAAGGCTTAAAATCTGGCATTAGATGTAAAGAATTGAGGAAACACCTGAATGCGTCAACGGCATGGTTTCAGGAATACAGAGTTCTTCAGTTCTCACTAGCAGGAGCACCCCCAGCCACAGGAACATCCATGTCCTCATAGCTCTGCTTGTTTTGAATTGCTCTGGTCAGCCGTTCTGGGACCCACAGCTGTTGTCGGTGATCCTGGGGAAACACACAAACAGATCCTCTCTCCCAAACCAATTGATAGTGCTCCTCTCTCACCTGATTCAGTGCCTCATTACCTCTCTGGAGTTCTGCAACACCATCAACACCGTGGGCAATGATTTCCACGCCCTTATGGCAATCTGATTCACCTGCTCAAACACCTGCACTGGATATCCTGTCTGTTGTTGTGCAAAGCAACTTTGACCAAGCAGCATATCCCTATCCCATGCTGGATTTCCTGCAGCAACATTAGCCACTGCCTGTTCATTTGTAAATTCAATAAGGAAGGCTTTCCAATCTAAATACTGCCCAGGTGAAAGGATGCCTTTACCAAGCCTGCCCAATCGGACGACGTCATGCAGTGTCTATTCAAGGCCTCTACTTGAGCCCCAGTATAGGAGGCAGTTAAGCCGTACGTCCGCACTGACTCAGCCAAATTCCTGATTACTTTGAAATCTAGAGGCTCATGATAATCACCCTGCTTGGTCGGTGAAAATAGGACATCCCAGCAAGGAGAATATAAGCTCTCTTCAAACCTCCAGACAGAAGGTCCGCCTATATGCGGCTGCTGAGGAGGTGCGGAAGCTAATTCACCTTCCTCCTCCACCTGGGCTCTTTTATTTTGTCCTTTCTGTCCACCTGATAACACTGTGTCTTTCTTTTTTTTTTTTTTTCTTTTTTCTTTTTAAGCCCTTCTCCTCTTCCGACATACTTTCTTGTTGCTCTGTAAGGATTTTCTGACCTGTCTTGACTGCCTCTACACACAGTTTCAAACAGTAACAGAGTCCATATATCAGAACAAACAAGACCAAAACTATCAGACCTACCCACAAAGGGTCAATGGGAGAAAAAAGCATAACTCATGAACCTTAACTTGTCCCAAAGCCGGGAACCTTATCGTCTCAATCCTTTCTTTCCTTCTCTCTTTCTTTTCTTTTCCTTTCCTTCACTATTTCCTTTCCTTTATCACTGATTCCTTTTATTTTTCCTCCCTTTTCTTTTCCTTTTCCTTAAAAAACATATTCCCCTTTAACCCGGGGATCAATTTGGGAGACTTACCGGTACCACCATTCCTCAGCTGAAGAGTTCTGAATCCACGCAGTTGGATCCTTCTCAGCAGTCTGTTTTACAGGAACACTTCATTAACCGCTCCTTCCCCGTGATGCAGTTCTGAATCCTCCCTGTAGCAGGGGGTCTTCGCTCTTGACTGAAGATGTTTCTTTTCCTGGATTTTCGGCACCACTTCTTGCGCACGACTCGCCAGCAAGAACGACGCCACAATAGGATCCTTCTGCACACGTTTATTGGGAGAGCATTGACTGCATAGGTGAAAGACCCTGAGCCCAGAAATGGTTCTGCTTATATAGGCCTAGGAGTGACGTGTTCATACCTGATTGCTACCAGTACCTCATTAATATGCGTCAGGCCAGGCAGTGACTCAGCAAAAAAAATCTTATGCACATGTGCACATTGGTTGTTTACTCATAATCATGGGCGGTGGCCAGTGGTAGCCAGCGCCACTCTGCAACGGCACATGTGGCTTCCCACAGCTCTCCCTTTTTCACTGTATGATTTTGGCTTCTTTGTCAAAATCCAAGTGTCTGTGGCTGTGTTGCTTTATTTCAGGTGTTCAATTTGATTGCACTAGTCAACATGTTTGTTTATATACCAATACCACATAGTTTTTATTACTATGGTATTGAGGGAATTTATTGTGATGATATACAGTCTATAGTCCAACTAACCCAACAATGATCAGCTGTGAATGGGAAGTCCAAGAATCTAGTAGTTGCTCAGTCCCATGACTCGAGTTGTTTCAGCTGGTCTACTATAGAAGTAGGTTCCAATAGATGTACTAGCAAGTAAGTGCAAGCAGGTGAAGAAGAGTGAATCTTCCTGTTTTCAATGTCCTTACATAAGCCTCCGGTAGAAGGTATGGCTCAGATTAAAGGTGTGTACCACCATTCCTGGATTGGGACTTGCTTTGTCTCAGGCTGACCTTAAAACTCAGAGGTGTTCTTTCCTCATTCTCTTGGGATTAAAGGCATGCACTACCTTGCCTGGGCCTTTTCATGGTCACTATGTCTCAAGATCTCCATGCCAAAATCCAGGTCTTCCATCCTCAAGATCTGAATCACCCATGAGCCCTCCAATTCTGCATTGTAGTTAATTCCAGATATTCTCAAGTTGACAATCTGGAATAGCCATTATTGAACCAACCTTGCATTCCTGGGATGAAGCCTACTTGATTGTGGTGAATCATGGTTTTGATATGTTCTTGGATTCAATTAGCTAGAATTTTATTCAGTAATTTTTGCATTGCTATTCATAAGCAAAATTGGCCTGAAGTTTATCTTTCTTTGTTGGGTCTTTGTATTGTTTAGGTATCAGTATTACTGTGGCATCATAGAACAAATTAGGTAGTATTCCTTCTGTTTTTATTTGGTGGAATAGTTTGAGAACTATTGGTATTAGGTCTTATTTGAAGGTCTGGTAGAATTCTACACTAAAAACATCTGGTCCTGAGGTTTATTTTGGTTGGGAGATTTTAATGATTTTAATGCTTCTATTTCATTAGTGGTTATGGGAATATTTAGGTAATTTATCTCATCCTGATTTAACTTTGATACCTGGAATTTGTCTAGAAAATCATCCATTTTTTCTACATTCTCAAGTTGTATTTAGTATAGGCTTTTGTAATAGGATCTGATGATATTTTGGATTTTCTCAGTTTCTGCTGCTGTGTCTGCCTTTTCATTTCTGATTTTGTTAAGTTGGCTAGTATCTCTGTGCCCTTTAGTGTTGCTAAGGGTTTGATATTTTCAAAGAACCAGCTCCTAGTTTTGTTGATTCTTTGTATAGTTCACTTTGCTTCTAACTGGTTGATTTCAGGCCCGAGTTTGAATATTCCCTGCCATCTACTCCTCTTGGATGTGTTTTCTTCTTTTTGTTCTAGAGCTTTCAGGTGGGCTGTTAAGTTGATAGTGTTGATTCTCTCCAATTTCTTTACAAAGGCACTCAGTGATATGAATTTTCCGCTTAGCCCTGCTTTCATAGTGTCCCATTAAGTTTGGGTATGTTGTGCTTTTTCTTTTTCAATTATAGAAAACCTTTAATTTCTTCCTTAACCAGTTTATCATTGAGTAGAGAGTTATTCAGTTTTCATGAATATATGGGCTTTCTGTTGTTTTTCTTGTTATTGAAGACCTGTCTTAGTTTGTGGTGATTGATAGAATGCATGGGATTCTTTCAATCTTCTTATATCTTTTGAGTCTTGTTGTATATCTGATTACATGCTCAATTTTAGAGAAGGTGTCATGAGGTGCTGAGAAAAGGGTATATTCTTTCGTTTTAGGGTAAAATGTTTTATAGATAGCCATTAAAATCATTTGGTTCATAACTGCTGTTAGTTTCACGGTGTCTGTATTTTGGTTCTGATTCAATGATCTGTCCATTATTGAGAGTAAGATGTTGAAGTCTCCCACTATTATTGTGTGAGGTTCAATGAGTATATTTCGAGCTTCAGTAACATTTCCTTTACAAATGTGGTTGCCCTTACATTTGGGAGATAGATATTAAGAATTGAGAGTTCCTCCTGGTGGATTTTTCCTTTGATGAGTATGAGGTGTCCTTTCCCATTTCTTTTGATAACTTTTGGTCTATTTTGTTGGATATAAGAATAACTACCCCAGCTTGTTTCTTGCGAACAATTGCTTGAAAATATTTTGTCAGCCTTTCAGTCTGGGGTAGTGTCTGTCTTTATCACTGAGGTGTATTTCCTATGTGCAGAAAATTGTGCACGCTTTTTATTTATCCACCCCATTAGCCTATGTGTTTTTATTGGGGAATTGTGTCCATTGATATTGAAAGATATTAAAGGCCAATGATTTTTGGTTCATATTATTTTTGTTGTTAGAGGTGTTGTTATGTTTATGTGATTCTCTTATTTTGTGTGTGTGGTTTTGCTTTTGTTTTTGTTTTTGTTTTTTGTTTTTTTGTATTTCCTTGGGTGTAATTTCTTTCCTTGTATTGAAGTTTTCCTTTTATTATCCTCTGTAGGGCTGGATTAGTGGATAGACATTGTTTAACTTTTTTTTTTTTGGTAGAATATCTTGTTTTCTCCATCTATGGTGATTGAGTGTTGGGTTGGGTATATTAGCTTAGCATGGGCTCACATTTGTGTTCTCTTAGGATTCACATGACATCAGTCTAAGATCTTCTGACTTTTAGAGTCTCTGTTGAGATGTCTGGTGTAAATCTGATAAGTCTGCCTTTATATGTTACTTGGCTTTCTTCCCTTACATCTTTTAATGTTCTTTACTTGTTCTTTGTATTTAGTGTTTTGATATTCATGTGATAGGTGCAATTTCTTTTCTGGTCCAATCTATTTGTTGTTCAGTAGGCTTCTTATACATCTCTTTCTTTAGGATAGGGAAGTTTTCTTCTATGATTTTTTTTTGAAGATGTTTTCTGGCATTTTGAATTGTGAATCTTCTCTGTCTTCTATTCCTATTATTCTTAGATTTTTTTTTTCATTGTGTCCCGAATTTTCTGAGTTTTGGGTTAAGAAGTTTTTGCACTTTCTATTTTCTCTGACTGTTTTGTCAATATCTTCTATGTTATGTTCTACTCCTGAGATTTGCTCTAGCTCTTGTATTTTGTAGGTGATTCGTGCATCTGTAACTTCTAATCTCTTTCCTCATTTTTCCATTTCCAGGTTTCCCTCCCTGTGTGATTTCTTTTTTGTTTGTTTGTTTGTTTGTTTGTTTGTGTTTGTTTTTCTCTTTCTTCTTTTAGATCCTGGATGGTTTTGTTCAATTCTTTCATGTGTTTGTCTGTGTTTTCCTGTATGTTTTGAAGGGATTTATGTGTTTCCTCTTTAAGTACATTTACCTGTTTACCTGCCTTCTCCTATATTTCTTTAAAGGGGTTATTTATATCCTCCTTAAGGTCCTTTATAATCTTCATGGACTGGGGTTTTAGGTCAGCATCAGGATTTTCAGGCATGCTGGGGTATCCAGGCCTCACTGTGGTGGGAGAACTTGTTCTGGTGGTATCAAGTGGCATTGGATTCTGTTGTTTATATTCTTGTGTTTGCCTCTCACCATCTTGTTATCTCTGGTATTAACTGGCCTTACTGTCTCTGACTGGAGTCTCTCCCTCCTATGAGCCTGGTTTGAAGGACCTTCTATGAGTCAAGATGTCTGTGAGTGTGTGTGTGTGTGTGTATTACATGCTGGAGGACCTGATCTGTGAGCCTGACTGTGATGGATCTCCTGGGAATCAAGCTGTCTTTGGGTGTGGAGGGGATTTGGAGTACACTCTCCCCCTTGCAGCTTTTAATAGTCTTTCTTTGTTCTATGTATTTAGAGTTTTGTTACCTAATGTGGGAAAACTTTCTTTATTGGTTTACTCTATTTGCTGTACTGTAAGCTTCTTATACATTTATAGGCATTCTTTTTCTTCATGTTAGGGGAATTTTCTTCAATGGTTTTGTTGAAAATACTTTCTGGGCATTTGAGTTAGGTGTGTTTCCCTTTTTCTTTTCCTTTTCTTAGGTTTGGTATTTTCACAGTGTCCCAAATTTCCTGGATGTTTTGTTAGAAACTTTTTGATTTAGTATTTCTTTTGATTGATATATAAATTTTTTCTATGGTTTCTTTTTCCATGTCTTTGTTTTCTGTTAGTGATGCCTGCATCTGTAGTTCCTGTTCCCTTTCCTAGAGTTTCTCCAGGTTTGTCTCAGACTGTGTTTTCTTTATTGCTTTTATTTTCATTTTCAAGTCTTGAGCAGTTTTACTAATTTATTTCACCTGTTTGATTATATTTTTCTGTATTTCTTTATACTTAATTCATTTCCTCTTTAAGGGCACCTACCTCTTTGATTACATTTTCTTGTATTTTCTTACCTGATTTATTTATTTCCTCTTTACGGCCCTTTATTATCATAATCAGAGGGCTTTAAGGTAAATTTTTTGCAATTCAGGTGTGTTAGGATATTCAGGGCTTGCTGTGGTATGATAACTGGGTTCTGATATTGCCATATTACTCTGGCTTTTTTTTTTTTTTTGATAGTGTTCTTACATTGACCTTAAGCGATCGGCTTGTCCCTAGTTATGGAAGGCCTGGTAGTCCCTTATGGGGACAGACATCTGGGACTGCAAGTAGAGTTTTTAGTTCCTATGTCAGCAGATCTCTGGGATTGTGGTAGAGCTGGTTTTCCCTGGTGGCAGCAGGCTTGTTCTTGATGGCTTCATGCTACTGGTTGTCCTGGACGGGGCAAGCCTCCAGGGTTGCAGGTAGAGAGCTAGCTAGTGGTCCCTGATGGTTGCAGGCCTCCATTTGTCCTGGAAAGCAGCTGGCATCCAGGGATTCAGATGGATTTGTGGCCCTGAAAATAGCAATGCAGAGGAGGCAGGGTGGAGCTTGATGCTGCTAGGTTTCCCAGATGGGCTGGCAGGTATGCTTTTGGGACTTGGTGATCTCACCTTGTTGTCCCTGCCAGTAGCAGGCCTCCAGGGATTCAAACAGGGCAATGGTCCATGAAATTGAGTGCAGAGGATGCAGGGAAGAGCTTGTTCTACAGAATTTTCCCAGAGGGGATGTCAGCCAGGGAGTTTGGCTATGGGTCTCACCTGGTGGTTGTTGATAGCTGCAGGCATGTGTGAATTGGGTGAGAGGTATGGATTAGAAGTCAGAGCACACACAGTCATTGGATGGATCACAGGGCCCCCAATGGAGGAGCTAGAGAAAGTAACCATGGAGCTAAAGGGATCTGCAACCCTATAGGTGGAACAACAATATGAACTACCCATTACCCCCCAGAGCTCGTGTTTCTAGCTGCATATGTATCAGAAGATGGCCTAGTTGGCCATCAGTGGAAAGAGAGGCCCATTGGTTGTGCAAACTTTATCTGCCTCAGTACAGGGGAACGCCAGGGCCAAGAAGTGGGAGTGGGTAGAGGAGCAGGTGGGGGACTTTTGGGATAGCATTGGAAATATAAATGAAATAAATACCTAATTAAAAAAAAGTCAGACCACAGAGGGGATTGGGTAAACCTCAATGCTGCTGGGCTGGCTAGTAGACAGGGGTTTGGGTCTTACCCATCTCACTTGGTTTTCCTTGGCAGCAGCAGGCCTCCAGAAATTCAGGCAGAGCTGTGGCCTGGGAAATGAGTGCCTCAATATATTGTTAAAGTGTTAGATTTAGGATTAGGATTAGGGTATAAGCTCTAAGTATTGAGGTAATTATTATTATTTTTTATTTAGAGGGCTTGACTTAAAGGTAGAATTAGCTTTAAGTTTATGATTCATATTCAGGTTGGGTTTTGTTTAAGGTTAAGGTTATATATTTAGCAAAAATTTTATAGGTAGAGTTTTGTATCAGACACATAGGTATTGTTAGGGTTAGATAAAAACTTAGTATTAGATTTAGAATTAATTTTGTTTTAGGGATAAGGGTCACAGATAAAGTTACTCTTATAATTAGGGTTACATTTCATAATTAGAGTTTGTATTATCAAGGAGTTCAGGTTACAGATAGAGAGAAATGGTTATGGTTAGTATTAGGAATAGAAAATGGTTTTGGTTAGGGTTATTGTTAGGATTAGGTCTAATGTTAGGGTCAGGTTGCTAGGCTTGCCAGTAGACAGGGCTTTGGGACTTAACTTTTTCACTTGGTTTTCCTTGGCAGCAACAGGCCTCCAGGGATTCAGGCAGAGCTGTTAATTTAAATAAAGGGTTAATGTTAGGGTCAGAGTTAGTGCTAGGATTTCGACTGGCTTAGTCAGGATTTGTATTCCTGCACAAAACATCATGACCAAGAAGCAAGCTGGGGAGGAAAGGGTTTATTTAGCTTACACTTTTATATTGCTGTTCATTACCAAAGGAAGTCAGGACAGAAACTCAGGCAGGTAAGGAACTTGGAGGCAAGAGCTAATACAGAGGTCATGAAGGGTGCTGCTTACTGGCTTGCTCAGCTTGCTTTCTTATAGAACCCAGGACCACTGGGAAAGCCAGGAATAGTACCACCCACAATGGGCTGGGCCCTCCCAGATTGATGTCTAATTGAGAAAATGCCTTACAGCTGGATCTCATGGAGGCATTTCCTCAAGAGAGGCTCCTTTCTCTGTGATAAGTCCAGCGTGTGTCACATTGACACACAAAACCAGCCAGTACAATGGTTATATAAAACACTAGTGTTTTATTTATTTAATGCTAATATTTTAGCCAAAATTTTGTGGATAGTGTTAGAGTTAGTGTTGTGGTTAGAGTTATAGTTAGACAGTGCTTTAGGGTTAAATTTAGGGTTTCTTTTAGACTTAGAGTTAGTTTTAAGATTATTGTTTCTAATCAAGATTTAGGGTTGGTGTTGCAGGTAGGTTGAGTGATGCATAAATAGCTATAGTTATTGTTATATTTATATTTAGCTTTAGAGGGTGAAAGTTAAGTTTATGGTTAGTATTAGTTCTTATTTTTAGTTAGTGATAGGTTTAGGGTTAGAGATTAGCTTAGTGTTTGTGTTTGGTTAGTGTATAGAGTTACTGTTCTCATAATATTGGTCTGTGGTTAGGGTTTTAAGATTAGAATAAGTATTGTGGTTGGACAAAGGGGTAAGTTAAGTTTTATGAATAAGTATGCGGTTTATGAATAAGTATGTGCTATGATTAGCCTTAGGTATTGGATTAGTGGTGTGATTACTTTTAGTTAAATGTATAGGGTGGGTTAGAGCTAGGTTTAGACAACGTGATAGGGTTGTGTTACTGTTTGGGTTAGTGAAAGGTTATGGTTAGATTATAGGTTTCTCATTGGAATTACGGTTAGGTTCTTTATTAGTAACCTAGTTTTGGGAATGGACTTAAGGTTAGACAAAGGTGAAGTGTTAGACTTAGTGTTAGTTTAAGGGTTTGTAGAATAGAAAAAGATTTGGGTTATTTAAGGATTAGCCTTACACACAGTATTAGGTTATGGTTAGCATTAATATTAGAGTTAATTTTACATTTGCAGGGTTTGTGCTAGTCTTAGAATTAGTATTAATGTTAAAGGCATGGAGTTACATGTAAGATTTACATTTTTAATTGTTATATTTGTTTTATTCAAAATGTTATGGTTATGGCTAGGGTTTTATGATTGAGAAAGACTATGGTTAGGATTATGATAATGATAGCGTAGGGGTAGAAACATGTTTATGTTTAGGTAGAAAATATTTATGATTAGAATATGGTTAGATAAAAACTTTGTTTTAGGATTGATTTTAGGGTTTGAGTTAGGGATAATGTTAGAGTATTAGGGTTAGGCAGGTATCTTGGCTTAGTATTCATTTTAGGATTAGTGTTTAGACAATGATACAACTATCATTATGGTTATATCTATAAGACAAATGGATATATTTACTGTTACTCCAAGAGCTATGCCTATGAATATACTAAGCTTTAGGGTTTTTTTTTTCTGGGTTATTTTAGTGTTAGTAAAAATGTATGATTATAGTTATGGGAATATGATTGTGTTTCATTGCCTAGAAACATGGGTACTTTAATACCTTGAGACATACTAGAGATATATCATGATGTTCTGCCTCTTCCAATGGCCCAGGCCAGATTCACACACACACACACACACACTCACACACATTACATATATATATATATGTATATGTATATGTATATATATATATATATATATATATATATATATATACACAGATGAGGTAACTAATGTAGAGATGATAAGGAAGAAGAAGATGATGAAGAAGAAGAAGGTCACGAGGCCTGCTCCTGATGTCAAGATGACAAAGACCTCCACAACTACTGTGTCCTTAACTTGGGTGCTCTGGTGGGTAGGTGTGAAGAACACCCAGACACAGAAGCAGACTAACAGACTAGCATGCTGACAGTGATGTACTTTACTTCTTTAAAAGTGTTAGGCAGCCTGCGGGCAGGAATTGCCACAAGTGAGCTGACCAGACCTAGTAGACCCAAATATCCCAGTGTGATATAAAACAGCTCTATGGAACCCCATCACACTTGGAAATTACAGTGGGCCCAGAATCAGTAGTTTTCATAGGCTGTGTGGGCCATTTCGTCACCCAGAGGATACACAATACTGCTTGGATTAGGGAACAGATATTAGGAACAGTGATAGGGAGGACTGGTCCTGCCCACATACTGACACTTGTATCTGGCCTTGTGGCCTGGAAGGCTATCACTACTACAATGGTATTGGCTATCACAGTGCACACTGTAAAGATGACTCAAAAGGCTGTCTGTTGCACAGCACAGGTAAGGGGTTTGCGTATGCAATGAACAGGAAGGGGCAAAGAAAACAATGTCAAGGAGGACAGCATCAGGTGGCTGAGTTGTTAGTTATTGGGGTCAGACAATGTAGGTGTGAGGGTAATACATGAAGATGCCTAAAGTATGCAGGCAAAGGAGGAAAAGCAGGGTGGTTCAGGTGGCCAACACTGTGCTGATGGGGTCATGGTAGGACAGGAAGTCAAGGGTTTTAGTGATGCACTGGCTCATCTCCATATTGGGTCACTGGTTCTGAGGAAACTTTTGAAACACTGTACTATCTGTATGGAGGAGAAACTGGGTCAATGCCTTGAACATGGGCACCTGGAGCTCTTCCCAGGATTAAGTAGTCATGAGACAGGTGATGGCTTTTCAGATGACTCATTATATTTCACTCTCATTGCCACACACTTTCCTGATTGCCTGATGTGCCTAGGCTGAGGGCCAAAGGAAAAACTGGCAGAATTCCTGACTACAGTCTATTGACATACATCAGAGGAACATGAAACAACATTGGACAACCTACAGAAGTTTGTAGTCATATGTGGTCTTCATCTCTTTGAACTAACATAATGAACTTGTCATAATTCATAACCATCAATAATTAGTTGACAAATCTATTCATCCATCATCCTCTTTAAGTTTAACAGTGTTTATGGAGGCTCTATTGAATACACAACCTGTGTCATTCCTTCTGAATGAAGCCATCAATCTAAATCAATGGTAGAATTTGTATTTCATAGTAAATTTTGGTATGGGTTTTGTGGTTGAAGCACTGGAATAGTCTGCATTTCTATTTAACCTATTTCTTTCTTTTTTTTTCTGTTTTCTTCTATTTTTGAAGTTTAAGTAGTTTTCCATAGTTATTTTCTTCACATTTTCTTTGGCATCTGTTGTCATTTCTCAGTTTACTTTATGGTTTCTTTGTCTTTAAAAGAGAGAAAGGGTATTTACCAAATCTCTGCCTTCCTGGGGAGTGTTTTTGGTGTGAGAAAGGATGTTTTTCAAACCTGCAGCTTTAACAAATACTGAACCTGGTCTTTCTCCTCCAATCACTCTTTTCAGTCCATCTGTTTCCTGTTCATCTCCCTAATCACATGGAGAAATACACACTGCTTGTCAGCAATAGTCAGCAAGCCATCTCCTAAAAAGTAAATTCTATGCCCTTAAATGTGGCACATAAGATCCACTTTGACGTGGACACATGCTTTCTGTACAACTACTGTCAAAATCCATAGTAAGTTATTATCAATTCTTTATTGCCTTTTGCCTTGAATAATCACTTATTTATTCTTTGTCCTAGAGTCTCAGCTAGTATTTTCATGCTTCCTTTCCTTAGAACTTGATTTATTGTTTGAGGCTTTTATCAAACACCAATCCCTTCAGTAAGATCTCTTTACATATTGTTCATTAGTGCTAAAAGTTTTACTATGTTCTTGTAGCTCAGTGCTTGAAATTTATTCTATTACTGTGACTTTATTTTGTATTCCTTACAGAGAGAAAAAAGATATGTTAGGGGCATTAGTAGATTACAATTCTTGTTTAATCCCTCATAAACTATGAGTCAAAGGATTTCACCTGACTTGTATCTAATACTAGGAGCCAGTCTCTCTCTCTCTCCCTCCCTCTCCCTCCCTCTCTCTCTCTCTCTCTCTCTCTCTCTCTCTCTCTCTCTCTCTCTGTATATATATATATATATATATATATATATATATATATATATATATATATATATATAGTGGAATTTTAATGAAGTAAACCTGAAGACATAGGGCGATTCATTGTATGATATAGGTGGGATAATGCTGTGTAGTAGATGATGCACCAGGTACAGGTTTTGGATAACTTGAAATAAGTGAAAAAGAACTAGTATAAGGATTTATTTTTTTGTATTTATTTTTTATTAGATATTTTCTTTATTTGCATTTCAAATGTTATCTCCTTTCCTAGGATCCCCTCTGAAAATCCCCTATCTCCCCTGATCCCCAACCCACCCACATCCATTATCAGCCCTCATATTCCCCTATACTGTGGCATAGAACCTTTACAGGACCTAGGGCTTCTCCTCCCATTGATAACCAACTACGCCATCCTCTGCTTTTATACAGCTCAAACCGCAAGTTCCACCATGTGTTTTCTTTGATTGGTGGTTTAGTTCCAAGGAGCTATGGGGGTACTGGTTAGTTCATATTGATGTTCCTCCTATGGGGCTTCAGACCCCTTCAGCTCCTTGCATACTTTCTCTAGTTCTTTCATTGGGGACCCTGTGCTTTGTCCAATGGATGATTGTGAGCATCCACTTCTGTATTTGCCAGGCACTGGCAGAGGCCCTCAGGAGATAACTATATCAGGCTCCTGTCAGCAGGCTCTTTTTTGGCATCTGGCATAGTGTCTGGTTTAGGTGGATGTTTATGGGGTGGATCCTCAAATGGGGCTGTCTCTGGATGTCCAGAACCCTTCTTAGAAGTGGGAACAAAATACTCATGGAAGGGGTTGCAGAGACAAAGTTCGGAGCAGAGACTGAAGGATTGACCATCTAGTAAAAGGATTTTAAGTGGCTGTAGTATACTATGTATGTTGGTGGCATTGACATTTTTGGTCATATATTTCCAGGTTTTAAACACCATTACAGGATTCTTTTCTGATGTGAACATACATTTCATCCAAAATCCTTTATGACCATCTGCTGGCCACTGGTGGAACAGGTATCATCCTCTCTCCTTACCTGGAGACATAGTAATTTCACTTCTGGGACTTGGAAGGAAGCTGTAGCAGCATTGTGATTTCTCATGTTGTAGTGACTTTCTGCTTCCAACTGGACATGTTCCACTGACAATTGAATGAGGTGCCTGTACACAAGATGAGAGAGAGAGACAATGAGAGATATTGACGAGGAGACTGAGCTACAAATGTGGTTGGAGTTTAAGTGATTTAGTCTCATTGTTCTCACTTCTGGGTCTTTCCCTCTCTTCTTTCCTCTTCTTATTCATTCTGTCTTCTTTATTAAAAATTTCTCTCCCCTCTTGTTTCTTTTCTCTATCCCTTCTTCCATATCTCCATTTTTCTTTCCTTTCTCTTTTACATTTATCTTCCCTCTTCCTTCTAGTGTTTAAATATCAATAATAGAAATAAGATTTATGTATCACATTCTATACATGGTGTTAAGAGATATTTCCTGGTGTTGGTAGAAAGCAAGGTACCTTTAACTGGAGTTAGACTTGGGGGTAGAATTTCTGTTCTGCTTTTTATAAAGTGGATACATTGGCATTGACTCTGTGAACCTTGGTTTTCTTACTAATAAAACACCATTTCAAGATGGTCTGCAGATTAATGAAGTGCTGTAAGTGAGTTCACACCACAAATGGTCACCATGCTAGGAAATCACATGGAAAAAACACTGGGGGCAGAAGATAACCCAAAGTATATACTAGTGGAGTATGTTTTTCATTATCAGCTTAATGAATTCCTTTGTTTCTGATCAAAGTACTTCTATCCCAATGTCCCAGATCATTCTGTAGTGCAATATTCCCAGTGAATCAGAAGCAAGACCATTAACATTACCTCAGGTTCTCAGGGAGTCCTAGAGTGCAACCTAAAGTCTACTGATGTTAGTATTAAATAATTTTTTTGTTGTGGAGTAATATTTTGGGGTAATATTTTTGCCTTTACTCACTGAATTCCGGGGATAGTCTTTACATTTTGGACAGTTTGTAAAGGTTCCAAAAACTTCCATTGACCCCTGAGAAATATAAGTACCCTAATTGGCAAATCATTGTGTGTGGCTTGAATGAATTTCAATAAGGTGGAACAACAATATGAACTAACCAATACCCCCAACCAACTCGCGTCTCTAGCTGCATATGAATCAGAAGATGTCCTAGTCGGCCATCAGTGGAAAGAGAGGCCCATTGGTCGTGCAAACTTTATATGCACAGGGGAATGCCAGGGCCAAGAAGTGGGAGTGGGTGGGTGGGGGAGCATGTGGGGGACTTTTGGGATAGCATTGGAAATGTAAATGAAATAAATACCTAATTAAAAAAATAGTAACAAAAAAATCCACTGCAGGATTTTGTAGCACTATGATGTGCAGGTTAGTGGTAAGATAAGTATCTAAAGTGAGAGGTCCCTGACAATAGAAACTAAGGACCTCATCATTAATGACCACCACATTGTGGAAAAAAATATTGGCTCTTGTTTGGAACACTGTTCCCTTCTTCATCAGCAATCTTTGACCCCACTTCTTTGAGTGGAAAATAATTCTTACATGGAAGTGTGATAGGCTTGTAGAAGCAACACATTATGTTGAATGAAAGTAAGACTAGAGTAGTTTGAGCTGGTACTGATTTGGAAACTTTCTTTTTACTGGCTAACTCCTATAATGCTGGAAGGTACTAGGCATGTTACTAGAAGAAGTGATCATCTTACCCAGCTTTGAACCCTGTTTTTCACTATTAAACTAATTCCTAATAATCTATTTTTTACTCATATATTAATGTACTTTCATTTCTCACCAGAGAAGCTTCTTGAAGTAGATGGCAGTTAGCACAAAGGCTCACAACCTCTCAAAATGCAGAAAATAAGAGACTCCAGATTGCCCGGTCCTAAACGAGACATCCATATAAAACTGCTTCCTCCTAAAGGTCAGGGATCATGGTGGAAGAGAGGTAGAAACATTGTAAGAGCCAGAGGTGATCGATGACTACCAGGAAACAGTGTTTTCTCAGCACAGTAGGATGCATATATGAATTCACAAGCAACTGTAGCAAAATGCATATCTGTGCAAGCTTAAGCTAGACCAAATCAAAATATGGAGACAGCAGGTATGCATCCAACCATTGGAGACAGGAGGTGGGCATCCATCTCAAGCAGAGAAGCTCTTGGCAATTGATAGTTGCTTGGAGAAGAAAAACATCAGTTGTCTTTCAGAATTTTGCCCCATGTAGATTGCTTCAGTGGATGGCACCACACCGAAGACTTTATGGGCAGTGCAAATTTGACTTGATGGGATAAAAAAAAAACTGAGGACACAAAATTGTGTGTGTGTGTGTGTGTGTGTGTGTGTGAGAGAGAGAGAGAGAGAGAGAGAGAGAGAGAGGGAGAGAGAGAGAGAGAAGAGAGAAGCCTGGATTTTGGAGAAGTTATTGTGAGATAGTATGATCAAAATAAATTTTATGAAATAGTGTGAGGAGCCGCCCTCACATTTGCCGTTGCAAGATGGCGCTGACAGCTGTGTTCTAAGTGGTAAACATAATCTGCACACGTGCAGGGGCAGTTTTCCTGCCATGTGTTCTGCCTTTCTCATGATGACAACTGGGTCAATGGGCTGCAGTCAATCAGGGAGTAATACGTCCTAGGCGGAGGATAATTCTCCTTAAAAGGGATGGGGTTTTGCCATTTTTTTTCTCTCTCTTGCTTTCTTGTTCTTGTTCTTTTTCTTGCTTTCTTGCTCTCTCTTGCTCTTGCTCTTGCTCTCTTGCTCTCTTGCTCTCTTGCTCTTGCTCTCTGGCTCCTGAAGATGTAAGCAATAAAGCTTTTGCCGCAGAAGATTCCGGTTTGTTGCGTTCTTCCTGGCCGGTCGCGAGAACGCGTGTAAGAGTTGGTGCTGAAACCCGGGACGAGAAGACCTGGGACGAGAAGACCTGGGACGAGAAGATCTGGGACGAGAAAACCTGGGACGGTTACCATCACCGGCGCAAGGAAGATCCCTCATTCCGGAACCAGAACTGCGGGTCACGGTCATAAAGGTTCCCGTAAAACAGACTGTTGAGAAGGATCCAGCCTGGATTCAGAACTCTTCAGCTGGGGAATGGTGGTAATGAAGTGTTCCCGCAACACAGACTGTTGAGAAGGATTCAACTGCGTGAATTCAGAACTCTTCAGCTGGGGAACAGGGTACCCGTAAGTATAGCTTTACAAGGTAAGTCTGGTCTTGAACTTTCTAACGAAATTCAAGACAGTCTATCAGAAGTAAAGTGGGAAATAGCTTTACAAGGTACGTCTGGCCTTGAACTTTCTAACGAAATTCAAGACAGTCTATCAGAAGCAAAGTGGGAAATAGCTTTACAAGGTATGTTTGGCCTTGAACTTTCTCTAGTGTTAGGAGCCTTTTTGTTCCTTTTCACATGTTATCAAGCGGTTAAGGCAGGGCTGAAAATTCTGGATGAAATTCAGGGCAATCTATCAGAAGTAAAGCGGGGAGAGAGAGTAGGAGCAAAGAGGAAATATGGCGCACAAAATAAGTATACAGGCCTTTCCACGGGTCTTGAACCTGAGGAAAAGTTTAGGTCAGGTAAGAATACCTGGGGAGAGATTAGAAGGAAGGAGAAGGAAAAAGAAAAGAAAAAAGATCAATCAGCGGAGGTCTCTAGGAGAAGGAGCCTATACTCATCACTAGATGAGCTCAAGGAGCCAGTTCTTAATAGTTCTGAATCAGATGAAAAGGCTATTAGGGCCTGGAAGGCGCTCTCCAGAGCAGGTGAAGCCACTGGACAACTAACAAAGATCGTCCAGGGGCCTCAGGAGTCATTCTCAGATTTTGTGGCCAGAATGACAGAGGCAGCAGAGCGTATTTTTGCAGATTTGGAGCAAGCCGCACCTCTGGTAGAATAGCTCATTTATGAGCAAGCCACACAGGAGTGCAGAGCGGCCATAGCCCCAAGAAAGAACAAAGGTTTACAAGACTGGCTCAGGGTTTGTCGGGAGCTTGGGGGACCTCTCATTATGTGTTACTTCCATTCAGTATGAGAAATTTACTAGGGCAGCTAATTTGTCAAGTCTTTCTCAGTATATGTTACAGAATTGGACGGCTGAATTTGAACAGACCCTTCGGGAATTGAGACTTGCCATCATTCAGGTCAACTCCACGCGCTTGGACCTGTCCCTGATCAAAGGATTACCCAATTGGATCTCCTCAGCATTTTCCTTCGTTAAAGAATGGGTGGGATTGATATTATTTGGAGATACACTTTGCTGTGGATTAGTGTTGCTTCTTTGGTTGGTCTGTAAGCTTAAGGCCCAAACTAGGAGAGACAAGGTGGTTATTGCCCAGGCACTTGCAGCACTAGAACATGGTGCTTCCCCTGATATATGGTTATCTATGCTTAAGCAATAGGTCGCTGGCCACTCAGCTCTTGCACCCCACGAGGCTAGTCTCATTGCACGGGATAGAGTGAGTGTGCTTCAGCAGCCCGAGAGAGTTGCACGGCTAAGCACTGCAGTAGAAGGGCTCTGCGGCACATATGAGCCTATTCTAGGGAGACATGTCATCTTTCAAGAAGGTTGAGTGTCCAAGTGTCCTTCTCCCCAGGAAAAACGACATGGGAGCAGGTCAGGGTTGCTCTGGGTAAAAGCCTGTGAGCCTAAGAGCTAATCCTGTACATGGCTCCTTTACCTGCACACTGGAGATTTGACCTCTATCTCCACTCTCATTAATATGGGTGGCCTATTGCTCTTATTAAAAGAAAAGGGGGATCTGTGAGGAGCCGCCCTCACATTTGCCGTTGCAAGATGGCGCTGACAGCTGTGTTCTAAGTGGTAAACATAATCTGCACACGTGCAGGGGCAGTTTTCCTGCCATGTGTTCTGCCTTTCTCATGATGACAACTGGGTCAATGGGCTGCAGCCAATCAGGGAGTAATACGTCCTAGGCGGAGGATAATTCTCCTTAAAAGGGATGGGGTTTTGCCATTTTTTTTTTCTCTCTCTTGCTTTCTTGTTCTTGTTCTTTTTCTTGCTTTCTTGCTTTCTTGCTCTCTTGCTCTCTTGCTCTCTTGCTCTCTTGCTCTCTTGCTCTCTTGCTCTCTTGCTCTCTTGCTCTCTTGCTCTCTTGCTCTTGCTCTCTGGCTCCTGAAGATGTAAGCAATAAAGCTTTTGCCGCAGAAGATTCCGGTTTGTTGCGTTCTTCCTGGCCGGTCGCGAGAACGCGTGTAAGAAAATAGTATCAAGTTTTTGAAGTTCTTTTCTTGTGCTTTTGCTATATTGCACTTCTCAGGGTCTAATGTATTAATATTATTATGTTCTGCTGGAGATATTGTTCTTGGTGTTTCTATTTGTGATTTTGTTCTAAGGTCTAAATACCCAGAATTATATTTAGGTGTTTCTTGGTGTTAAATCTGGTCCTATTTTTTGTTTGTTGGGTGTTCTGACCTTTGATTTGTGGTCCCCTTTCTGGATCCTAGGAAATCATGATGGCTGTGGGTTCTTCAGTAGAGACAGCTTCTGCTTTGGTGGTGAAGAATAAAAATTTTTACTGAACTCTTCTTCACCCCAGAGCCCGACCCCTCCCATCTAGAGATTGTTCCCGGAACACTCCTGAACTCTTCATCCCAGAATGCATTCCTGAACTCCTCACCCTAGAGTTCGAACCCTCCCAACTAAAAACTGTTCCAAGAACATTTTTGAGATAAGGGCCTCCTGGAACAACCTCAAAATGAACCGGGTACATTGCCAAATGATAGGACATGACCCCTTAGTTACGTAGATTCCCTTGGCAGAACCCCTTGTCCCTTGGCAGAACCCCCTAGTAATGTAAACTTGTACTTTCCCTGCCCAGCTCTTCCCCCTTGAGTTTTACTATATAAGCCTGTGAAAAATTTTGGCTGGTCGTCGATTCTCCTCTACACCACTAGGTGCATGAGTCTCGACCCCAGAGCTCTGGTCTATGTTCTATGTGCTTTCTTGCTGTTGTTCTATTAAATCTTGCCTTCTACATTTTGAGTACAGTCTCAGTGTCTTCTTGGGTCCGCGGCTGTCCCGGGGCTTGAGTGCTTGAGTGAGGGTCTCCCTTCGGGGATCTTTCATTTTGGTGCATTGGCCGGGAATCAGCGCGACCACCCAGAGGTCCTAGACCCACTTAGAGGTAAGATTCTTTGTTCTGTTTTGGTCTGATGTCTGTGTTCTGTTTCTAAGTTTGGTGCGATCGCAGTTTCGGTTTTGCGGACGCTCAGTGAGACCGCGCTCCGAGAGGGAACGCGGGGTGGATAAGGATAGACATGTCCAGGTGTCCACCGTCCGTTCACCCTGGGAGACGTCCCAGGAGGAACAGGGGAGGACCAGGGACGCCTGGTGGACCCCTTTGGAGGCCAAGAGACCATTTGGGGTTGCGAGATCGTGGGTTTGAGTCCCACCTCGTGCCCAGTTGCGAGATCGTGGGTTCGAGTCCCACCTCGCGTTTTGTTGCGAGATCGTGGGTTTGAGTCCCACCTCGCGCCTTGTTGCGAGACCGTGGGTTCGAGTCCCACCTCGCATTTGGTCACGGGATCGTGGGTTCGAGTCCCACCTCGTGCAGAGGGTCTCAATCGGCCGGCCTTAGAGAGGCCATCTGATTCTTTGAGTTGCTTGTGGTCGACGCAGAGTCGCCGCCGTTTCTGGTTTCTTTTTTGTCTTAGTCTCGTGTCCGCTCTTGTTGTGACTACTGTTTTTCTAGAAATGGGACAATCTGTGTCCACTCCCCTTTCTCTGACTCTGGAGCATTGGAAGGAGGTGCGGGTCAGAGCCCACAACCAGTCAGTGGAGGTCAGAAAGGGTCCGTGGCAGACCTTTTGTGCCTCCGAGTGGCCAACGTTTGGAGTGGGCTGGCCACCTGAGGGTGCTTTTGACTTGTCACTAATCGCCGCCATCAGGCGAATTGTTTTTCAGGAGGAAGGGGGTCACCCTGATCAGATCCCCTACATTGTGACCTGGCAGAATCTCGTCCAATTCCCACCTCCATGGGTCAAGCCTTGGACCCCAAACTCTTCGAAGCTGACCGTAGTGGTTGCCCAGTCTGATGCAGCCGGAAAGTCTGGCCCATCAGCACCCCCCAAGATCTATCCAGAGATTGACGACCTCCTCTGGATGGACTCCCAACCTCCCCCTTACCCCTTGCCCCAACAGCCACCTGCAGCTGCCCCACCACAGGGACCAGTGGCGAGAGGGGCTCAGGGACCGGCGGGGGGGACTCGGAGTCGCCGAGGCCGAAGCCCCGGGGAGGAAGGGGGGCCAGACTCAACAGTTGCCTTGCCACTCAGAGCACATGTAGGAGGGCCAGCACCAGGACCTAATGATCTCATTCCTTTACAGTACTGGCCTTTTTCCTCTTCTGATTTATACAATTGGAAAACTAACCACCCTCCCTTCTCAGAGAACCCCTCTGGACTTACTGGGCTCCTTGAGTCACTTATGTTCTCCCATCAACCCACTTGGGATGATTGTCAGCAGCTTTTGCAGGTTCTTTTTACCACAGAAGAAAGAGAAAGAATCCTGATGGAGGCGAGAAAAAATGTTCTGGGAGAGGACAGCACACCCACTGCCCTCCCTAACCTCGTGGACGAGGCTTTTCCCTTGAACCACCCCAACTGGGACTACAACACCACGGAAGGTAGGGGACGCCTCCTTGTCTATCGCCGGACTCTAGTGGCAGGTCTCAGAGGAGCCGCTAGACGGCCCACCAATTTGGCTAAGGTAAGAGAGGTCTTGCAGGGGCAGACTGAACCACCCTCAGTCTTCCTTGAGCGTCTAATGGAGGCATGCAAAGGCTGGAGGGGCTCCAAGAGAGGTCTTGCAGGGGCAGACTGAACCACCCTCAGTCTTCCTTGAGCGTCTAATGGAGGCATATAGGAGATACACCCCTTTTGACCCCTTGTCAGAGGGGCAGAGAGCCGCTGTAGCCATGGCCTTCATTGGTCAGTCCGCTCCCGACATTAAGAAAAAGCTGCAAAGGCTGGAGGGGCTCCAAGATCATACGCTCCAAGATTTAGTAAAAGAAGCAGAGAAAGTCTATCATAAGAGGGAAACAGAAGAAGAGAGGCAGGAGAGAGAGAGAAGAAAGAAATAGAGGAGAGGGAAAATAGACGGGATCGCCGTCAGGAGAGAAATCTGAGTAAAATTTTGGCCGCAGTTGTGAATGATAGACAGTCAGGAAAAGGTAAAATAGGGCTCCTGGGCAACAGGGAAGTGAAACCGCCAGGTGGCAGAAAGATACCACTGGAAAAAGACCAATGCGCCTATTGCAAAGAGAAAGGACACTGGACTAGGGATTGCCCTAAAAAGTGGGAGCGATCCAAGGTCCTGACCCTAGAAGATGATTAGGGAAGTCGGGGCTCAGACCCCCTCCCTGAGCCTAGGGTAACTTTGTCCGTGGAGGGGACCCCTGTCAACTTCCTGATAGACACCGGAGCAGAGCATTCAGTACTCACTAACCCCCTAGGCAAGCTGGGCTCCAAAAAGACCATGGTAATTGGAGCCACTGGTAGTAAATTTTACCCCTGGACGACCAAACGAGCTCTTCAGATAGACAAGAATATAGTGACCCACTCCTTTCTGGTGATACCTGAGTGCCCTGCTCCCCTCTTGGGGCGCGATCTGCTAACCAAACTAAAGGCTCAAGTCCAATTTACTTCAGAAGGCCCACAAGTAAGCTGGGGAAAGGCCCCTGTTGCCTGCCTTGTCCTCAACACAGAGGAAGAGTACCGGTTGCATGAAGAACAACCCAAAAATGCAGTCTCTTCAGGTTGGCTAACTGCGTTCCCCAATGTCTGGGCAGAACAAGCAGGAATGGGGTTGGCTAAACAAGTGCCTCCGGTTGTGGTAGAACTTAAAGCTGATGCCACCCCCATTTCGGTAAAACAATACCCCATGAGCAAGGAAGCTAGAGAAGGCATCTGGCCTCATATCCAGAGGTTGCTGGGCCAAGGAGTTTTAGTGGCCTGTCAGTCCCCCTGGAATACACCACTTCTGCCGGTTCGAAAACCAGGGACCAATGACTATCGCCCGGTACAAGACCTCCGGGAGGTTAACAAAAGGGTCCTGGACATTCACCCCACAGTCCCGAACCCGTACAATTTATTAAGCTCTCTCCCACCTGAGAGAACATGGTATACAGTTCTGGACTTAAAAGATGCCTTCTTTTGCCTGCGTTTGCACCCTAAGAGTCAGCTCCTGTTTGCTTTTGAATGGAGGGACCCAGAGGGCGGACAGACTGGTCAACTAACTTGGACTAGGCTACCACAGGGGTTCAAAAATTCCCCCACCCTGTTTGACGAGGCCCTCCATCGGGATCTCGCGCCTTTTCGCGCTCGAAACCCTCAGCTTACCCTACTACAGTATGTGGATGATCTCTTGGTTGCGGCGGCCTCGAAGGAGCTGTGTCACCAGGGAACTGAGAGGCTCCTCGCAGAACTGAGTGACTTGGGGTATCGAGTTTTGGCTAAAAAGGCACAAATCTGTCAAACTGAGGTAACCTACCTGGGGTATACCCTCCGAGGGGGCAAAAGATGGCTCACAGAGGCCCGGAAGAAGACTGTTATGATGAGCCCATCGCCAACTACCCCACGGCAGGTACGTGAGTTTCTGGGGACTGCTGGCTTTTGTAGACTCTGGATTCCAGGCTTTGCAACCCTAGCAGCACCTCTGTATCCTTTGACTAAGGAAGGGGTTCCTTTCGAGTGGAAAGAAGAACACCAAAGAGCTTTTGAGGCTATCAAGTCGTCTCTAATGACTGCCCCCGCGCTAGCATTACCAGACTTGACTAAGCCTTTCGTCCTATATGTGGACGAGAGAGCGGGTGTAGCCAGGGGAGTGTTGACACAAGCACTGGGACCCTGGAAGAGACCTGTAGCCTATTTGTCAAAAAAATTAGATCCTGTTGCTAGTGGATGGCCCACATGTCTGAAAGCTATTGCAGCAGTAGCCCTGTTGATCAAAGATGCTGACAAATTGACAATGGGACAACAGGTGACTGTTGTGGCCCCTCATGCCTTAGAAAGTATCGTGCGGCAGCCACCTGACAGATGGATGACAAATGCCCGAATGACACACTATCAGAGCCTGCTGCTAAATGAGCGTGTAACCTTTGCGCCCCCTGCCATCCTCAACCCAGCTACCCTTCTCCCTCTAACAAATGATTCCGTCCCAGTACATCAATGTATGGACATCCTCGCTGAAGAAACTGGGACCAGAAGTGACCTGACTGACCAACCCTGGCCTGGAGCTCCCAGTTGGTACACAGACGGCAGCAGTTTCCTGATAGAGGGGAAGCGAAAGGCTGGAGCTGCGGTGGTAGACAGGAAAAAGGTAATTTGGGCAAGCACTTTGCCTGAAGGAACGTCGGCACAAAAGGCTGAACTTATAGCGCTTATACAAGCCCTCCGAGAGGCTAAAGGTAAGATCGTTAACATCTACACTGACAGCCGCTATGCTTTTGCTACCGCACACATCCATGGGGCCATCTACAGGCAGCGAGGGCTATTGACCTCGGCTGGTAAAGACATTAAAAACAAAGAAGAAATTCTGGCCCTGTTGGAAGCCATACATGCACCTAAGAAGGTAGCCATCATCCACTGCCCCGGCCACCAAAGAGGAGAAGACTTGGTGGCCAGGGGCAACCGAATGGCAGACTCAGTAGCAAAACAAGTTGCTCAAGGGGCCATGATCTTAACTGAAAAAGGTGATCCGCCCAAAAGCACTGAGGACGAGAGGTATAACATAAAAGAGCTATGGTGGACCAGAGATCCCTTCCCATATTTTTTTGAAGGGAAAATAGAATTAACTCCCGAAGAAGCAATAAAATTTGTGAAAGGACTACACCAATTCACCCACCTGGGAGTTGAAAAAATGATGAGACTAATTAAAAATTCCCGATACCAAGTCCCCAACCTGAAGTCAGTGGCTCAAAAGATTATAGACTCCTGCAAACCATGTGCATTCACTAATGCAACTAAAGCCTACAGAGAACCTGGAAAGAGACAACGGGGAGACCATCCTGGAGTGTATTGGGAGGTAGACTTTACTGAAGTTAAACCTGGAATGTATGGTAACAAGTATCTGTTAGTATTTGTAGACACCTTTTCAGGATGGGTCGAGGCATTTCCCACTAAAACAGAGACTGCCCAGATTGTGACCAAGAAGATCCTTGAAGAAATCCTGCCAATATTTGGAATCCCTAAGGTAATCGGGTCCGACAATGGACCAGCCTTTGTTGCCCAGGTAAGTCAGGGCTTGGCCACTCAGTTGGGCATCGATTGGAAATTACACTGTGCTTACCGCCCTCAAAGCTTAGGACAGGTAGAGAGGATGAATAGGACCTTAAAAGAAGAATGTTGTTTTTATGTTGACCATTCAGGAATAATCAAAGATTCTATGGCTAAACTTAGAGAACGCCTAGATATACGTAAAAGAGAAAGAGAAAGCCAACAAGGATGGTTTGAAAGCTGGTTTAATAAGTCCCCTTGGCTCACCACTCTCCTCTCCACTATAGCAGGACCTTTAATTACACTTATGCTTTTGCTTACTTTTGGCCCATGCATCCTTAATAAGTTAGTAGCTTTTATTAGAGAAAGGATAAACGCAGTCCAAGTTATGGTACTAAGGCAACAATATCAGGTCCTTCAGGAGGTTGAAAACTCGCTCTAAGATTAGAGCTATCTCCTAGAAGAAGTGGGGAATGAAGAATAAAAATTTTTACTGAACTCTTCTTCACCCCAGAGCCCGACCCCTCCCATCTAGAGATTGTTCCCGGGACACTCCTGAACTCTTCACCCCAGAATGCATTCCTGAACTCCTCACCCTAGAGTTCGAACCCTCCCAATTAAAAACTGTTCCAAGAACATTTTTGAGATAAGGGCCTCCTGGAACAACCTCAAAATGAACCGGGTACATTGCCAAATGATAGGACATGACCCCTTAGTTACGTAGATTCCCTTGGCAGAACCCCTTGTCCCTTGGCAGAACCCCCTAGTAATGTAAACTTGTACTTTCCCTGCCCAGCTCTTCCCCCTTGAGTTTTACTATATAAGCCTGTGAAAAATTTTGGCTGGTCGTCGATTCTCCTCTACACCACTAGGTGCATGAGTCTCGACCCCAGAGCTCTGGTCTATGTTCTATGTGCTTTCTTGCTGTTGTTCTATTAAATCTTGCCTTCTACATTTTGAGTACGGTCTCAGTGTCTTCTTGGGTCCGCGGCTGTCCCGGGGCTTGAGTGCTTGAGTGAGGGTCTCCCTTCGGGGGTCTTTCAGTGGGTGTCAGAAAATAATGGAGATTTGATTAGGAGGAAAATCTCAGGTAGGCTGTGGTAAAAAGCTAGAGATATCTTTTCTGAACCAAGAGGTTAGGTTCTGAGAACATTGAAATGTGTTAACAAGAGGGGTTCCTTCAAGCAGGATTCAGTAGGAAAAGGAACCAGTCTAGACTGAGAAGAAAGGTCTAGGGGTACTGTAGGTTTGTACCAAGAAGTGTATTCCTCAGTGAATGGAGATGTGGTAGGGGGAGTTGTTCCTCAGAGAATGCTGCTATAGTCCTAAGAGTAAATATGGGCAAAGCATAAAGTAGATGAGGAAATTTAGCGATGGTTTCCTATCTGATTCTCTGTCCAATGGATCCCTGGGGATCACTGATAAACAGTGTTCTTGGGGATAAGCATCTGACTCAAAGAAATGGACATGGATTAGAATGTTGAGAGAGTTGACAGGAAAGTGAGGAAATGTTTCCTAATTGCAACATAGAAATCATAGAAATCTTTTCACCTTTTCCTTTTTCCATTTCTTTCTTTCTTTCTTTCTTTCTTTCTTTCTTTCTTTCTTTCTTTCTTTCTTTCTTTCTTTCTTTCTTTCTTTAACATTTCAACACCAGTCCCCATCCTCCCAGTTTTCCTCTCACAACTCCCCTGTCTTTCCCTCTACACTTCTCTTCTGAGAAGGGGGAACCCACTGGGTTTCCCCTCTACCATAAACAAATCAAATAAATGCAGGACCTCTCAGTGAGGAATGACACAGCAGCCTAGTTAGGGGATTGGGATCCAGAGGCAGGCACTAGATTCATTGAGAGATCCGACTCAGTTGTTAGGGGATCTGTATAATGAACCAGCTGCACATTTGCTACTTATGTGCAAGGGGTATATGTCCAATATATGTTTACTCTTTGGTTGGTGATTCAGTTTCTGGGGCACTCCAAGGTCCAGATTAGTTGACACTTGTTCTTCCTGTGGGGTTCCTATCATCTTTGGGTCCTCCAGTCCTACCCCCCAGCTCTTCCAGGACTCCCAGAGCTCTATCTAATGCTTGGCAGTAGGTCTCTACATCTTTTTTGGGCTATGATCCTGTCTGCAAGCATAATGTAGTATCATTAATAGTGTCAGTGATTGGTTCTCACCCATGGAATGTGTCTCAATTTGGGACAGTCATTGCTTAGACATTTTTTATTTAACCAAATCTTCATTTACTTGGCAGAGTTACTGTGTAAAGCAAACAGAACCATTCATGCCATTCACAAATTTCTGCAAAAGCTGTGATGGAACACTAATCTGCTTTGAACTTTTAATGTAGAATAAAAGAATATGTTCTGCTATGAAAGATTTCACAGTTTAGTGAGGGAGTTACAATTATTTTCAGGGAATCTGTGAGGAAATGTAATTCAGTTGTGTATATGTCTCTGTACTCACTAAAATCCCTATACCAATACAATACCTGGTGAGAACTTCTTACAAATCAGACTGTATGATGATAAACAACAGCAAGTCATGGTTCTTTCAGAATCTATACTTGGCCATTGTGGAATCCTTCACATAAGTAACTGCTTAACTTCATCTCAATGATACCATACTAACATGAAAGAAGAAAGCTGGTGAGTTATTAACAGGCAAGACATTTTTTTAAAAAAGATTTTTATTAGATATTTTCTTCGTTTACATTTCAAATGCTGTCCCCCAACCCCCCTATACCCTTTCCCCACCCTGCTCCCCAACCCACCCACTCCTGATTCCTAGCCCTGGCATTCCCCTGTACTGGGGCATATGATCTTCGCAATACCAAGGGCCTCTCCTCCCATTGATGGCCGACTAGGCCATCCGCTGCTACATATGCAACTAGAGACACAGCTCTGAGTTCATATTGTTGTTCCTGGCAAGACATTTTTAAGTTGTCCTGAACTGAGCAAGTAAGAAGACACTGTATTGATGAAGGGAGAGACTTATATTGTACAATATTTCTTGGAGTTTTGGGTGACATATTAAGAAGAAAACAAAAAGTTTAATTAGTTTAATTAGATTCTCAGATAAATTCTTTGATATAGAAAACATAGTAATGTTAAGAGAATATTCTGAGTGAAGTAATCCAGTCACAGAAAGACTCACATGGTTTGCAGTAAGTGATAAGTGGATATTAGCTTAAAAGCTCAGAATACCCAGAATAAAATTCACACACCACATGAACCTCAAGAAGTAGGATGACCAAAGTGTGGGTGCTTCAGTCCTTTTTAGAAGGGAGTGGGGAGCAAAATACCCATGGGAAGAGATATAGAGACAAAGTGTGGAACAGAGACTGATAAAAAGGCCATTCAGAGACTGCCCTACCTGGGGATCTATCCCATATACAGTCACAATGCACACACCATTGTGGTTGCAAAGAAGTGCATGTTGACAGGAGCCTGATATAGCTGTCTCCTGAGAGGCTCTGCCAGAGACTGACAAATACAGAAGTGAATGCTTGCAGCCAACTGTTGGACTGAGCATGAGGTCCCCAATGGAGGAGTTAGGGAAAGACCTGAAGGATCTTAAGGGGTTTGCATCCCCATAGTGAGAACAAGAATATCAATCAACCAGATGCCCCAGATCTCCCAGGGAGTAAACCACCAACCAAAGAGTACCCATGGAGGGATCCATGGATCCAGCTGCATATATAGCAGAGGATGGCCTTGTTGAGCATCAATGTGAGAAGGGGCCTTTAGTTCTGTGAATGCTTGATGCCCCAGTGTAGGGGAATATGAGGGCCCATAGGCAGGAGTGGGTGGATGGATCAGTGTCTCAGTCAGGGTTTCTATTCCAGCACAAACATCATGACCAAGAAGCAGTTGGGGAGGAAAGGGATTATTCATCTTACATTTCCACATTGCTGTTCATCACTGAAAGAAGTCAGGACTGGAAATCAAGCAGGGCAGAAAGCAGGAGTTGATGCAGAAGCCATGGAGGGATCTTCCTTACTGGCTTGCTTCCCCTGGCTTGATCAACTTGCTCTCTTATAGAACCCAAGACTACCAGCCCAGAGATGGTCCCACCCACAAGCAGCCTTTCCCCCTTGATCACTAATTGAGAAAATGTTCCACAGCTGGATCTCATGGAGGCATTTTCTCAACTGAAGCTCCTTTCTCTGTGATAACTCCAGCTGTGTAAAGTTGACACCTAAAACCAGCCAGTACAGTCAGGAAAACACCCTCAAAGAAGCAGGAGGGGAAAGGAATAGGGGGTTTTCTGGAGTGATTGAACCTGAAAGGGGATAAATTTTGAACTGTAAATAAAATATTGAATATAAAAACAATAATAAAAATAAGAAACCACAGTAATGTTAAGAGGGGCAAAGCCAACAGAAAAATGTGTTAAGGATTAGTATCAGGTGAGGCAACCTTGGGCCTTAGATTCTCTAATTCTTTAATTAGAGGAAAGCAGGGATTAAGTGACTGACATGGTGAACTGAATGTTAGTAATGGGGGAAAGAATAAAGCATTGCAGAATTTTTTAGATACAAAGTTCACCACATTCATATATTTCCTTGCCTGGAATGACTTGTCTGCTTTATTTCTGTTCATGGGTTCAGCATGCATGTAGTGCCATTGTCTATTAGGATACACTGATAATCTTTATTAAGATGAGAAGCCTCTCACTCAGTATTGTATGCTGTGGGAGACCTGCCATTTACCAGTAACCTTCTTGAATGCAGCCTTGACATCCTTGTTTCTTAGGCTGTAGACAAGTGGGTTCAGCATGGGAATGACCACAGTGTAGAAGACAGACACAACCTTATCTTCTTCCAGGGATTTCTTTGAACCACTACGTATGTACATAAAGATGAGTGTCCCAAATAAAAGAGCCACAGCAGTGAGGTGGGAGACACATGTTGAGAAAGTCTTTGCTCTTCTACCTGAAGACTTCATTCTCATGACAGCTTTGATGATGAGCAGGTAGGAAATGAGGATGACTAAGGCATTGGCCGAAATTACAAAATTCCCAAAGAAGACAATGATAATTTCAATATTTGTTGTGTCACTACAGGCCAGCTTCAGCAGAGGTGGGAGGTCACAAAAGAAGAAATTGATCTGATTATTTTCACAGAAGGAGAGAGAGAAGGTGCATGTGGTACGCAGAATGGCCCCACACATTCCACAGACATATGCTCCTACTACTAAACTCCAACATTTTCTAGGGCCCATGGCCACAGTGTAGAGCAGTGGATTGCTAATAGCAACATAGCGATCATAGGCCATCACAGACAGCAGGAAACATTCTGTAGCTGCACAGATAGTGAAGAAGAAGAACTGGGCAGCACAACGTCCATAGGAAACGACTGTTTTACCTGTAGCCAGCGTTGCCAGTATCTGAGGGGTGATGACTGAGGTATAGCAGGCATCCAACACAGAGAGATGGCTCAGAAAGAAGTACATTGGGATGTGGAGTTGGACATCTACATGTATAAGAATGACCATGCCCAAGTTTCCCAGCATGGTGACAAGATAAAAGCTAAGAAATACCAGAAATAGTGGAATCTCCCACTTGGGGTGGTCATTAAAGCCTATTAGAATGAATTCCGTTACTGTGGTAATGTTATTCTTGGCCATGGATTCAATGTAGTGACTTTGTTCATCAGAACTTAAGAGTGATTTGTAAAGAAACCACAACTGAAGGATAGTCGTTTTCCTTATGATGGAAATTAAATATATAATCCCTGCGTATTTGTAGAAGTTATTTTCAGAAATCTTGAATCTTCATTTCATACATCAGAGTTTTGCTCTTTCAAATTTCTGTTTCTAGTTAATTCTGGTATAAATTGGGAGATTTCTGTAAAGATAAGAGGCATATACTCCTCAGGTTTAGAAGGTACAAAGATGTCTGTTCCTCTCTTCCAATTTAAATACTCTCACATCTGCTCTGTAGGCATCTAGTTCACATATGACCCTCTATTCACCAAAAGTTCAACATAATATATCTCATTTTGGACTTGGGTTTTATTGCTTTTTATAATACTTGTACTGACCTTAGTTTTAGTCTTCAGACACTAATATCAGTTTAATCTCCTTCCCCCACAATGACTTTCTGGAGTATATAAACAGAGACCTGACTCTTCATATTGACTCATCCCTTACAGTGCACATTCACATGTTTTGTTATTATTTAACTATTCAGCAAGACAAATTATCTATTCAAGTATTAATAACTAAAATTCTTTATTTTATTTCAGTATTTATTACTCCAAATCAAAATGTATCTTCTTTAATATATTACACTTCACTTTTTGCACTGCTTGTTACATCACATTTACAAGTATGTTCAAACTTGTAGTTATTTTTAATGTCAGAGCCTTTGGTCAAGTCATGTTACTTTGTACCTCAATTGCTTTTGGATATAATTTACTTAGCATATAAAGGTTATTGGTTTCTTTACACACACACACACACACACACACACACACATACATATACATACATATATATATATCATATTATACACATGTACACACATACACACACAAGTATGTGTGTGTGTTTGTGTGTGAGATGGTGTCTTTTCTTGTTCTTATTTTTATGTTCCCCCTACTTGTCCCTGTCTTCCTCTATGTATTATTCTGTTCCCTTTATTCCTTCAAATAGTCTCTTTCTATCATTTCATGGTAGGAAACATACTCCCCCCCCCCGCCCCCATGCACATACAATGGAGAGAGAGAGAGAGAGAGAGAGAGAGAGAGAGAGAGAGAGAGAGACTCTTCTTGTTAAAGGAATGTCATATTTTGCCTTTTGCCATATTACCCTTTTATCTCTGCTCCTCCTAGATTCCTTCTTCATATTTTCCTCTCCAATCCATCATATATCATATTATCTGTATTTCTATCTATCCATCCATCCATCTATCCATCCAATATATCTATCTAAATACAGGTTTCTGGACTTCAATTTTATATCCCTCATAAGGATATAAAACATAAGAAAAAAATCACACTTGTATCATTAGGGTATTTGAACATAATTTTCTGCCAGGATGTAGAGAAGAGCACTTTCCAGCACATAGAATGAGCTAAATAATGTCAGCTGTTTGACAATATTACAATCAGATTTAGCTAGCATAATATATTCATTTCTATTTATACATCTATTTGTTTTCATTTCTGCATATACACATGTATAACTTCATGCCAATAATTGACAAAGAAAGTTGTGTCACTAAATATAGTAGGGAAATCTTCCCCACTTATTTTCTTTTATGTCCCATTAAAATATTTTGTGCATTTACTTTGTTCATGTAACAATCTATTTAAATTTAATATATTTTGCTTATAGGCTTTAAATGTTGTAAGTGATGTTTCCTTTATACAACTGCAAATATGCTTTCTACCAAAGACAAAACTGTATAATTGACAGTCTAGAGGGAATCTGTTCCCACATTTCTCTTGCTTCCAGAAGAAGTTTTCAAATACCAAGTCAATGAATGTTCTTTTCCTGTTATGTACCAATTGCTCAAAGAAATTATACTTAAATTTCTACACACTGAGTTATAACAATTTTGCATTCCTCTAATACCATTTTACCATATGGCTCAGTTCTTACATCATTTCACAATTGTGGTTTGCTGACCCTTTAACTACTCTATCCAGAATTGCCATGAAAGTACCTTATATTCATGTGGCTCCAGGAAGCTTTTTAAAGAAAATTGAAATACTTATGTTCCATTTCTTTGAAATGCCATCATTCACCTTCTACTTGTAGTATTTTATCAATTATTGTCATGAAGTTTAGGTGAGAATGTAAGACCAGATATATTGACCTATCCATTGCCCTCATTTATGAAAGAGCTTGAGTCCCCATCTAAGACTTCTGCTTCCTCTGCTCTATTCTGTTTCATTTGAATAATTTGATCTGACTCCTAATTACACACTAGTTCAAGTTGGAACTTCCTAACTTGCAGTCTTTATATATACAACTAAGCCTGTAATTATCCAAATTAAATCATGTATAAATTGTGTTCCATTAGCACAACCTAGAATTTTATTTGGTATGACAATATTACACGTTCACTGTGAAAATTTAATCCATAAAACTAAACCTAAGTAAACACAATACCTCTATTTTCATACATTTTAATATTTGTGAACATGTCTGTTTACTTTCATGTTCTGTGACATGATTTAATATTGTTATTATTTTGCTAATGAGAAAATTGGCACCAAAGACAAGTTAGTGGCTGTTCAAAGTCAAATAATTAATAGTCTGTCGATCTGAGACTAGCAGCAGCCCTGTGGCTTGCAAGGATACCTGCTGTATTTCCATGTTTCACACATAAGGGTGAATTTCAATGGGATCTAATCTTCAAATGAGGCCTGACTAAGTCTGGACATCTGTAAGATGATCATGGTCTTATTAATTACCATACTTGATTTACAAACAACACAGTCTTCTAATGAAGGTTCAGTGGAAACTGCTCTTGTGTCCAATATCCCTTTAACATCGATTCCAGGCAACATGCCATAGAACACAGGATATGTTTTTCAGTGTTATTCCCTCCATCACTCTCCAGCAGGAGCATCCAGGGATGAGTTAGCTTCTTTGTAAGGCACTCTTGCTATTGTTCAGGCTCCATGGTTGTGGTCTCTAGATAAGAAATCATTAAGTAAATCTTAGAAGTCTGTTTTCCATCCTTGTGTGTCACTTATACCTTTTACATTGAGAAAAGAGTAGAGATAGAACATATGATGATTAAAGAAATTTCTGTTTTCACAATCTATGCTTTTTGTGATGAGGAGTGCAGGCTCACTGGGGCCCTTGAAAAGATTTACTCAATATTTACATTATTGAAAACTTACACTTGTATGGTAGAAATTACTGTATTTAGAGAGCATGTAGGGATTGTCTACAATGATTTATAGTTACTTAAACATAATATTGTTGGGTCTAACATCCAAAACTAAATGCCTTCCTACTTCCTGATCATAGTCACCCTGATCAAGGCAAAGCTTGTCTTTATTTTATTGAAATTGTCCATGCTTGGTCACACTGTCTCACTCCTGGACATTATCCTGATGGCTATCACTCTAGTATAGTTAAAAGATATATACATATATGTATATTTCTTTATATTTATATGTTTAAAAAACATATATTTAAAATATATTAATTGTGTCCTTAAATTTATATATTCAACTTAATGTTGTAATGTTCCCTCATTTAATTTTCTATATCATTATATTTTTGAGAATTATATATAGGCAGGAAAGCCTGCTTAGTTACTTGTTATTTAGGAACAGTCTTCCTTGTTATGCTTATGGAGTATTTACATTTTCAATGTGGTCAAAATTCTTTGTTTGTATGGTACCATTTAAAGCAGTTATCTATTGCCACTAAGAGGAAGTTAAATCTCTGTGTATCTAAGATTATCCAGCAGAGAGAGGTTCAAGTGGGTTAGTGTAAATTCTGCTCTTTTTGTAATAAATCTTTTTCATTCTTTCTATATACTTTGTAACATCTTTATGATTTAAATAAATAAATCTCTCCACAGTTTATCAGATGTTTTTCATTTTCAATGTAGAAAAATCGTATATTTCAATATCTTTCTCAAAAAACTATTGTGAAAATTTCAAAGTCCTCTTATGTTTTGTGGTTGAAAACTGGTATCTCTGTGAAAGATAGAGAGGCTAATCAAAGTTGTTGAGTAGAGAGTAGGTGAATACAGGAGGGTGCCAATGCAACCACACTGAGTCTGTGCAATTCCCACTATGTCTACCTGAATATTTTATGGATAAATCCTAGAGATGTTAATGAACTTTGCCATTAGTACAATAAAATATATTTGAATGTGGAACTTCCTAACTTCATACCTAATAGGACAACAATTATATACCAAACCACCTTTCCAGTTTAGGAGAAGAGAAGGTCCTTTCCTTCAGACTAAGACCCCCAAATTATAAATATTAAAATCCTTCTCTAGGACCATCAAGCAAATTACTTCTGTGGGAGAAGTATATTAATGTTGATTTTTGGAATTTTCTTTAGTATATGTTTTTATTCTTCTGTCTTGTTTTACCATGTTTTCTTTGTTATGCTTTTAGTAAAATTGTCTAGCTAATACAAACTACAGTTTTCTGGAAAAAGTAATTTGAGAATATAGCAATGGTAAACAAAAACAGGACTTTTACATAACACAATTACTATGATATTTTACAGAAGGAAATCCTTTGAGACAAGGCTACTGAAAGCTAGTTTTGTACTATGTTATACTGGAAGGTATGTTATTTACTGCCATCCTGGAATTAGCCCAGAGTACAGGGAGGTAACATATTTCTAAGCAAAGAATACCTTAAAAAGAGGAAAGAAAAATTGTATGATTAGTTCACATTTCAGACAAGGACACTTTCAGGATTAACATTTCTGTTATTTGTACAACAGAAAACTGTGATATCTGCACTACATAAAGAGGGAAAAACATTTGTCACCCAAGAACTTTATAGGGAGTGAATGATCCAAACATTTTGTACTTATTTTTAACTTACAACCATCTCTCCAACTCTTTCTCTTTCTTCTAAAGTTTGAGTTTCATTAGGGACACTGAAAGAGTACAACAATGTTAATATTGTTCACTCTACTGGAATTAATACCTCAATATGTAACAGAATCTGTATTGAGATCTTGCTTTGAAATAAGGAAATGCTAAACACATCATATATTCATTTCAATTTCACAACAAAATTGAGAGCTTTCCAAAAGTTGACTTAGTGATGAATAGAATCTTTCCTCAACATAAAAACAAAGCAGGAGTTATCCACAAGAGTGAACCATTCTTACCTTTGTATCCCATACAAGACTTCAACTTCCTGGATAGACATGGCATTATTTAGTTATAAGTTCTAATGGCAAAGACCAGATTCTCTCTGTAGTTATCTTTCTTAGTTTGCATAGATGTAACTTTTGAGCTAGTTTCTTCTCAGGATTTTAGGGATGAGGTAGTTATGTCATAAGTGCCTGGTCGGATATTACATCTGAGTTCATTTGGTCTGATTTGGAACTAATACATGTTTGTTTAAGCATTTTGTAGAAAGCAGGTAGGTTAGTCAGATGGCCAACCTAAGTCATAAATATACTTTCTTATAATACAAGTGGCTGGTATATAAAATGAGCTAGAAATTGGTTCTGTTAGAATAATACAGTGAAAAAGAATTCTCTGGATCATTATTCAGCTCCAGGGACGCCAAAGGACTCCAGGGAGAAGCTGCTCCTCTAGAGAGAACACATATCCGAAGAGACAAGACTCATTATCACATCTTCTCTATACATCCTAAGGGATAAAAGAAAACATTTTGGGGTTTTATGACTACTCCTAAGCTGTTAACACTCAGAACTCAATAGCAGCTCCTGCTGTAGTACACTTGTTTTTTGTCACTGACCATCATATTCTGGCTGAAATTAGTCAGGGATAATAGTGGAACTGTAACTCAGATCTGGGGATTTTAAGTGAATGTCTTTTTTTGTAATATAGAATTTCTTAGTCCTCATGTGGCTTTTTGGCCCTAAAAGTCACTTTCAATGTTTTATTAGAATTCCACAAGGAAGCATGTTTACTTACTCTTAGGAGTAAGTCTGGCATGTGGCCTGAATATAACTCATTTGCTTCTGTACCTAGTTGATTACTAGCTCATCATCCTTCAAGATCCACTTCCAAGGTTTCTATGTTACACTTACTGTATTGCAGTTCTCATCTTATCACCATATCTACCACTTACAGTATCCATGTTAGAAGAATAGAATTTGAGTTTCTGAGTGTTTTGTGCAGTGGTCAGTGATTATCCAAAGCAGAAACTCAAATCTGAAGACAGTGAGAACAGTAAGTATCAGTGGAAGTCTCAACCACAAATGGGACATTTATATCATGTCTTTTGCCAAAGCTTTTGGTCCACTGTGTAAAAGAGGATAGTAAGATCATGGGAGCCAAAGGTTATGGATGGCTGAAGTAAAGCTAAATTTTCTGGATATGACAGGGCCATTGCACTGCCACTCTCAGGAGCTGTCTTTGGCTGAACAAGGCATGCACAAGATGAAGCCAGTCAGCATTTCTGAGTGGAACATGAGGGGTTCATAAGCCCTATTTACTTGCTTGCTTATCACTGGGAAGAGACACCATGATCAAAGTGACATAAAACGAAAGGAATGACCATCCAGAGACTACCCCACCAGGGTATCCATCCCATAATCAGCCACCAAACCCAGACACTATTGCATATGCCAGCAAGATTTTGCTGAAAGGACCCTGATATAGCTGTCTTGTGTGAGGCTATGCCAGTGCCTGACAAATACAGAAGTAGATGCTCACAGTCATCTATTGGATGGAAACACAGGGCCCTTAATGAAGGAGCTAGAGAAAGTATCCAAGGAGCTGAAGGGGTCTGCAACCCCATAGATGGAACAACAATATGAACTAACTAGTACCCGCAGAGCTCATGTCTCTAGCTGCATATGTAGCAGAAGATGGCCTAGTAGGCCATCATTGGGAAGAGAGGAGCCTTGGTCTTGCAAACTTAATATGCCCCAGTACAGGGGAACACCAGGGCCAAGAAGTGGGAGTGGGGGGGGGCAGAGGGGTTATAGGGAACTTTCAGGATAGCTTTTGAAATGTAAATAAAGAAAATATCCAATAAAAAAGGAACAAAGAAAATGCATTTAATTGGGTCTTGCTTACAGTTTCAAAGAGTGAATTCAGATAATTATGACAGATAGCATGGTGACAAGCCATTGGGCATGGCTCTGGAGCAGTAGCTAAGAGCTTACATCTGATTCACAAGAAGGAGGCAGAAAGGAGAGAGGTTGGCCTGGTTTTGGACTTTGAAAGTTCAAAGTCCATCTTTAGTGAAACACCTCCTTTGCAAGGTCATATATCCTATTTCTTCCTAAGCAGTGGAACAACTGGCAATTAAACATTCAAAGATAGGAGTATAGGAGCCATCGTTTAAATTATTCAAACCCTCCACCAGTAACTGAAAAATTTTGGGCAAAGAAGAGTCAATTTTCTTACTCAATGGGTTATTATATTAATAGAAAAATGGGCCAAAGCTGGGAGAATTATGGAGGTGGTGAGAATCATGGAGGAATTGGGGATGAATATGGTCAAATTGCAATGTAAAAAACTGTCAAAGAATGAATAAGAAACATGCAGTTTGACCTTGTTTTCTACAGTACTATATTTCTTTTGTGGTTAGTACTAACTTCTCAATGCACTTATGAATGATATTTCTTGCTTTCCTCTAATAATCTGTGTTCTCCTTCAGTGGACACACCTCTGTCCTATTTTGTTTAATCCATTCCCTAATATTTGGTCACTGCTCTTCCAGCAGAAAAACTCCCAAAGAGGTCAATGGACATCATCCCAGCTAGGCAGTTTCAATCTTTCCCTTCCTCTTCCTCTTTCCTCCTCCTTCTCCTCCTCCTGTTTCTTCTCCTCCTCACTCCTCTTTTAAAATTGCAGATGCCAGATGGTGGAATAATATTGCAAAAAAAGAAAAGCTACTATAGACCAGGAATCAGTCATTTAGGGAATTACACAGAGCATTTGGAAAATATATGCGTTTATTTCCCAAAATATGTATGTGGTAAGATTGTGTCTACTGCTTTAAGTTTTTCCTACATTGAATACGAATTTGAGTGGAAGTTGATACATTGCAGAGAAGAATAGAAAAATATGAAATAATGAAACATTTCTGAATACATGTTAGGAATTTGTAAAAATGAATGATTCTGTAACATTTATTGCTCTCCTAGATATTTTTATTCTAATTTAACACAAGCTGTAATCATTTTGGAAGTAGCACTACTGGTTGAAAGTATACCTCCATAGGACTTTCCTGTAGGAAAATCTGTAGTATAAATTTTCTTAACTACTGATTAGCATTGGAAAATATAAAAGGATATGATGGCCCACTAAGACTAATATACCCAGCAAAACTATATGCCAGAATTGAACAAGAAAGAAAAACTTTTCACAACATAAGTAGCCTACACATGTTATATGCAACAACCTATCCTTGAAGAAAATACAGAAAATAGTGTTTCAAGTTAAAAGAAGAACACACATAGTAGAGAGACTAAAAAGAAATATCTATTAAAGCACAAAATACCACTGGCAACAAAAACAGCAATACCAAAAATCAACATGATCATAACTAGCACACACCTTTTAATAATTTTAAATGTCAGTTCCCTAACTTCTCCAATCAAAAGACAGAGGCTGAGTCAATGGATCAAGACATTTGGTTTGGGGCAGTGGAATCTGGACAACCTAATGGCTTCTCTGCACTTTCCTCATATGGGTCTAGACTTACACACCAACCATGGTTACTACTTTGAATGAATGTGGTATGGGGAGGAAGGAAAGATGGAAAAATGGCTGGAAAAAGTCAGAACAGAAGACAGGATTGTAGTAACAGGTGTGAGAGACTGCTGAGATGAACTGTGAAATAGGCCATTTTCCTATGTTGTTGACAAGGTGGTGTACAAGTCTGCAGCTTACCATATGTAGATTCAGCCCGTGAAAATGTTGCCCACACATGAAATCACCATGGTTCTGGGCAATGATAGAGTCTAAGATGAGGAATGGTTCACTTTTTGGATTACATCCCATTAAAGGATAACAGTGCACCTTGATACCATTGAAGGCCATGTGTGAGTCAGTGGTCATGATGTGGGAGGGGACTGCATAGATATGTGTGGCCCATGTTACCACTTAACTTTGTGCATATGTCTGTGGTCTAATCTGCAGCCTAAATACATGTTTATGGGCAGTGCTGTTCTCAGGGTCCATATGGATGTGATTTTCCTGTGATGCCTCCTGCGACCATGAGGATGTTCAGGTTCTTTACACCACCGAGGGCTGTGTCTGGGCTGGAGGTCCTACTGAACCCAGGGTATCTGTTGATGTGCAGGACCCTTGCTACAACCAAAGGCTATATGGATGCCCATAGTCTTTGCTGTAGCCTGTGTCATGGTGGTGTTGGTAGTCCAGGGTGTCTTCGAGGGCCTTGTTTGGCTGCATGGTCCTACTGAAGCCCTGGGGATTGATCCTGGTCTGTGCTTTCACTGAAACCATGATGTCACCCATGATCTGAACTCCAGCAGAATGAAAGAGCAAGGACTACTTTGGCTGCAATATTGATAACTGGAGATGCACAACTGCAAAAGAGGACCTTAGGCAGCTTCTGTGACAACTCAAACCCTGCCACCTAACTGCCCCTACAGTAATAGTCTAAAAAAGGAAGCCATCAAAGAGATCTCCTAATAGCAGTGGTAGGGATGCTGAGGTGTTGCTCTCCACAAATGATGACTTCTGATGACTGTGCAGGTGGAAAGCACTCTTTTTTTTCTTTAGGAAGCAGACTACTAGGAGTTTAACAATGCTCCAATACTCACGTGGAAAAAACAAATTGAACTTTTGAAATATTTGTTGTGGGGTAACATCTCAAGGGATTGGAAGGATGGACATAAAAGGACTGAGAAGTGATTGTAATTAGGGTGGTCAAAACTACTCCAATCAAATGGAGCCAGGAATCAAGTTGGCATCATTATCCTAATGTCTGACATAAATAGAAGTCAAACATAAATTAAAGCGATTAGATATAAAGAGACACTTCACTCCAATTGGAGGTAACCAAGTCGATTTTACTAGTCCAACCATTTATGTATTAAACTCCAGATTGCCCAAATAACAAATATGGTACTCCTGGATTTAAAGACAGAGAATAATATCAATCCATCCATAATAAGTGATTTCAATACCTTCTTTCTTCAATACACATGTAATATGGACAAAAACCAGACACTATTCTCATAACTCATTGACACTAATATCAGATGGATTTAACAGATATCTACATAATGTTTTACCCAAACTCCAAAAAATACACATTCTACTTAGCAGCACACTAATGTTTTTATAAATCTGACTTCATCCTGGAACACACAAAAAAATCTTCACAAATTCAAAAAGATTAAAATCATTTCCTTTATCATGTCTGAACACAATGCAATAAAACTTAAATTCAAGTGTAAACAAATATAGTACATACAGAAATAGATGGCGATTCAGTACTGGAGGAAAGAAAGCATCTTTATTAAACGATGCTGGGAAAACTGGATATCCACATGTAGAAAATTAAATTAGTCTTTTGCATATGTAGACCTGTGTAAAACTAACTCCACATGGATCTAAGTCTTAATCATGAAACCCAAAACACTGAAACTTCTAGAAGAAAAGAATGGCAGTACCTGACATGATATAGGTATAAGAAATAACTTCCTGGATAGGACTTTATTTGCAGAAGAAATACAGTCAACAGTTAACAAATGGGACTTGATAAAACTAAAATCTTCTGCTCAGGTAAAGAAACCATCAATGGGGTGAAGACAACACCTGCAGAGTGCAATACAATCTTTAACACATCTGCATCTGACAGAATATAAATAACAAGAATATGCAAAGAACTCACAAAAAGACCAAAACAAAGAATAGTAAAAGCAATTGACCCATTAAAATATTGGGCCTGAGACCTAAATAGAAAGACCTTAAAAGAAAAAAAAATGTCTAAGAAGTTTCTCAAATGTGTTCATCAGCTATAGCAGTGCTTCTCAACCCTCCCAATGCTGCAGCGCTATCATATAATTCCTCATGGTCTGGTGAACCCCAATCATAAAATTATTTCCATTGGTACTTCTTAATTATAATCTCTACAATTATGACTTAAAATGCAAATATCTGATACAGAGGATATCTGGTATGCTGCCCTTGTAAAATGTTTATTCTATCTTTAAATAGGTAGAGTATTAAAAGTTGAGAATGCTCTGAGTGTATGTGAGAGTGTATTACAAATTTAAACTACAATTTTGTGATTACATATATATATATATATATATATATATATATATATATATATATATATATATATACACACACACACACACACACATATGATATATACATGCAACCAACCATCTTCAAAAATATCTTACTAAACCAAAGATTCAAGGAGACATGCAGTCCCCTCTTGCCCTAGAGTAATGAGGAAAATATAGATTCCCTAATATCTGTATAATTAGAATGAGTTTGAAAAAAAGGATGAGGAACTCAAATATTGAGGGATCAAGAAGAGTTTCTCAAATTTCTATTTGCAGGTTGAGAACTGCTGATCTCTAGCAAAAAGGAATTGCAAATCAAAACAATTTTGAGATTTCATCCTACCTCAGACAAAAGATCAACAAAATAGTTAGCAATAAATACTGGAGAGGTTTCAGGGAATTGGCAAGTCCATTTGAAAGTGGGTAGGATTATAATCAGGTGGAGGTCACTATGGAAATCAGTATAAGGAATTTTCAATAATCTAACATATAACTCAGACATATCAGTCCCTGGCATATGCTCAAATGACTAGATGTCCTACCCCACATATACTTGCTCAGCATGTTCATTTCTATTTTATTCACATTAGCTATAAAATGGAAAGAATTTCAATGTCCTTCAACCTATGAATGGCTAATGAAAATATAGTGCATGCATATTATAGAATACTATTTAGCTAAAAAGAAAAATGAAAACATGAAATTTTCAAATAAATAGATGGAACTAGAAAAGATGATATTGAGTGTGGTGATATGGAGGCAAAAAGACAAATGTGACATGCTCTTCTTCATAGGAGGCTCCTACTTCCTAATTCTACATCTGAAGATGTAAGTACATATCCTTAAGTAACTGAAGAAGGCAAGAGAGTAAAGGGGTATCATTTCCAAGGAAGGATGTTTGGTGCGAGAGAGTGGGGAGAATAGCATGGTACAAGTCATCTCAACAGTGCAATGTCGAGGGCACAATGCTTTTTAGAATAGGATTTAATTGAGATGTAGCTTTTTCTTTATACCTTGAGCATCACTGAAGTTTATTAATAATTTCATTAAATTCAGAAAATTAATATGAGGAATTGTATTGCATAGTGGTAGTAGGCACCTAAAGTCAGAACCCATGATTCCAGTCTTAGCTGTTCTTTTCAAAAACAGATTTTGTTCAAGGGTATGAGTGAATTGCTTATATGTATGTGTGTACATCATATGTGTGCATTTCCCTTGTAGGCCAGAAGATGATGTCAGCTCTCCTGAAACAATGTGGATTTGGGGTATTCTAGAAAGTTGTGCTCTAAGCTGTTATGAAGCTCTTGTCCTTTTCAGCTCTTCTTAAAGCCTTAATGGATGTTACATAACTCTGCCTTTCAACTTATTTATTTGTACAATATAATAGTAGTAGGATCTCCCTCAGAGGGTTTTTTTTTTTTTTTAATTAGGTATTTAGCTCATTTACATTTCCAATGCTATACCAAAAGTCCCCCTTACCCACCCACCCCCACTCCCCTACCCTCCCACTCCCCCCCTTTGGCCCTGGCGTTCCCCTGTACCGGGGCACACAAAGTCTGCGTGTCCAATGGGCCTCTCTTTCCAGTGATGGCCGACTAGGCCATGTTTTGATACATATGCAGCTAGAGTCAAGAGCTCAGGGGTACTGGTTAGTTCATAATGTTGTTCCACCTATAGGGTTGAAGATCCCTTTAGCTCCTTGGGTACTTTCTCTAGCTCCTCCATTGGGAGCCCTGTGATCCATCCATTAGCTGACTGTGAGCATCCACTTCTGTGTTTGCTAGGCCCCGGCATAGTCTCACAAGAGACAGCTACATCTGGGTCCTTTCAGTAAAATCTTGCTAGTGTATGCAATGGTGTCAGCATTTGGAAGCTGATTATGGGGTGGATCCCTGGATATGGCAGTCTCTACATGGTCCATCCTTTCATCTCAGCTCCATACTTTGTTTCTGTAACTCCTTCCATGGGTGTTTTGTTCCCACTTCTAAGGAGGGGCATAGTGTCCACACTTCAGTCTTCATTTTTCTTGAGTTTCATGTGTTTAGGAAATTGTATCTTATATCGTGGGTATCCTAGGTTTTGGGCTAGTATCCACTTATCAGTGAGTACATATTGTGTGAGTTCCTTTGTGATTGTGTTACCTCACTCAGGATGATGCTCTCCAGGTCCATCCATTTGGCTAGGAATTTCATAAATTCATTCTTTTTAATAGCTGAGTAGTACTCCATTGTGTAAATGTACCACATTTTCTGTATCCATTCCTCTGTTGAGGGGCATCTGGGTTCTTTCCAGTTTCTGGCTATTATAAATAAGGCTGCTATGAACATAGTGGAGCATGCGTCCTTCTTACCAGTTGGGGCTTCTTCTGGATATATGCCCAGGAGAGGTATTGCTGGATCCTCCGGTAGTACTATGTCCAATTTTCTGAGGAACCGCCAGACTGATTTCCAGAGTGGTTGTACAAGCCTGCAATCCCACCAACAATGGAGGAGTGTTCCTCTTTCTCCACATCCTCGCCAGCATCTGCTGTCACCTGAATTTTTGATCTTAGCCATTCTCACTGGTGTGAGGTGGAATCTCAGGGTTGTTTTGATTTGCATTTCCCTGATGATTAAGGATGTTGAACATTTTTTCAGGTGCTTCTCTGCCATTCGGTATTCCTCAGGTGAGAATTCTTTGTTCAGTTCTGAGCCCCATTTTTTAAGGGGGTTATTTGATTTTCTGAGGTCCACCTTCTTGAGTTCTTTATATATGTTGGATATTAGTCCCCTATCTGATTTAGGATAGGTAAAGATCCTTTCCCAGTCTGTTGGTGGTCTTTTTGTCTTATAGACAGTGTCTTTTGCCTTGCAGAAACTTTGGAGTTTCATTAGGTCCCATTTGTCAATTCTCGATCTTACAGTACAAGCCATTGCTGTTCTGTTCAGGAATTTTTCCCCTGTGCCCATATCTTCAAGGCTTTTCCCCACTTTCTCCTCTATAAGTTTCAGTGTCTCTGGTTTTATGTGAAGTTCCTTGATCCACTTAGATTTGACCTTAGTACAAGGAGATAAGTATGGATCGATTCGCATTCTTCTACATGATAACAACCAGTTGTGCCAGCACCAATTGTTGAAAATGCTGTCTTTCTTCCACTGGATGGTTTTAGCTCCCTTGTCGAAGATCAAGTGACCATAGGTGTGTGGGTTCATTTCTGGGTCTTCAATTCTATTCCATTGGTCCACTTGTCTGTCTCTATACCAGTACCATGCAGTTTTTATCACAATTGCTCTGTAGTAAAGCTTTAGGTCAGGCATGGTGATTCCACCAGAGGTTCTTTTATCCTTGAGAAGAGTTTTTGCTATCCTCGGTTTTTTGTTATTCCAGATGAATTTGCAAATTGCTTCTTCTAATTCGTTGAAGAATTGAGTTGGAATTTTAATGGGGATTGCATTGAATCTGTAGATTGCTTTTGGCAAGATAGCCATTTTTACAATGTTGGTCCTGCCAATCCATGAGCATGGGAGATCTTTCCATCTTCTGAGATCTTCTTTAATTTCTTTCTTCAGGGACTTGAAGTTTTTATCATACAGATCTTTCACTTCCTTCGTTAGAGTCACGCCGAGATATTTTATATTATTTGTGGCTATTGAGAAGGGTGTTGTTTCCCTAATTTCTTTCTCAGCCTGTTTATTCTTTGTGTAGAGAAAGGCCATTGACTTGTTTGAGTTAATTTTATATCCAGCTACTTCACCGAAGCTGTTTATCAGGTTTAGGAGTTCTCTGTTGGAATTTTTAGGGTCACTTATATATACTATCATATCATCTGCAAAAAGTGATATTTTGACTTCCTCTTTTCCAATTTGTATCCCCTTGATCTCCTTTTGTTGTCGAATTGCTCTGGCTAATACTTCAAGTACTATGTTGAAAAGGTAGGGAGAAAGTGGGCAGCCTTGTCTAGTCCCTGATTTTAGTGGGATTGCTTCCAGCTTCTCTCCATTTACTTTGATGTTGGCTACTGGTTTGCTGTAGATTGCTTTTATCATGTTTAGGTATTGGCCTTGAATTCCTGATCTTTCCAGAACTTTTATCATGAATGGGTGTTGGATCTTGTCAAATGCTTTTTCTGCATCTAACGAGATGATCATGTGGTTTTTGTCTTTGAGTTTGTTTATATAATGGATTACATTGATGGATTTTCGTATATTAAACCATCCCTGCATCCCTGGAATAAAACCTACTTGGTCAGGATGGATGATTGCTTTAATGTGTTCTTGGATTCGGTTAGCGAGAATTTTATTAAGAATTTTTGCATCGATGTTCATAAGAGAAATTGGTCTGAAGTTCTCTATCTTTGTTGGATCTTTCTGTGGTTTAGGTATCAGAGTAATAGTGGCTTCATAAAATGAGTTGGGTAGAATACCTTCTACTTCTATCTTGTGAAAAAGTTTGTGCAGAACTGGAGTTAGATCTTCTTTGAAGGTCTGATAGAACTCTGCACTAAACCCGTCTGGTCCTGGGCTTTTTTTGGCTGGGAGACTATTAATAACTGCTTCTATTTCTTTAGGGGATATGGGACTGTTTAGAAGGTCAACTTGATCCTGATTCAACTTTGGTACCTGGTATCTGTCCAGAAATTTGTCCATTTCGTCCAGGTTTTCCAGTTTTGTTGAGTATAGCCTTTTGTAGAAGGATCTGATGGTGTTTTGGATTTCTTCAGGATATGTTGTTATGTCTCCCTTTTCATTTCTGATTTTGTTAATTAGGATTTTGTCCCTGTGCCCTTTAGTGAGTCTAGCTAAGGGTTTATCTATCTTGTTGATTTTCTCAAAGAACCAACTCCTCGTTTGGTTAATTCTTTGAATAGTTCTTCTTGTTTCCACTTGGTTGATTTCACCCCTGAGTTTGATTATTTCCTGCCGTCTACTCCTCTTGGGTGAATTTACTTCCTTTTTTTCTAGAGCTTTTAGATGTGTTGTCAAGCTGCTAGTATGTGCTCTCTCCCGTTTTTTCTTGAAGGCACTCATAGCTATGAGTTTCCCTCTTAGAAATGCTTTCATTGTGTCCCAAAGGTTTGGGTACGTTGTGGCTTCATTTTCATTAAACTCTAAAAAGTCTTTAATTTCTTTCTTTATTCCTTCCTTGACCAAGGTATCATTGAGAAGAGTGTTGTTCAGTTTCCATGTGAATGTTGGCTTTCTGTTATTTATTTTGTTATTGAAGATCAGCCTTAGTGCATGGTGATCTGATAGGATACATGGGACAATTTCAATATTTTTGAATCTGTTGAGGCCTGATTTGTGACCTATTATGTGGTCAATTTTGGAGAAGGTACCATGAGGTGCTGAGAAGAAGGTATATCCTTTTGTTTTAGGATAAAATGTTCTGTAGATATCTGTCAGATCCATTTGTTTCATCACTTCTGTTAGTTTCAGTGTGTCCCTGTTTAGTTTCTGTTTCCATGATCTGTCCATTGGTGAAAGTGGTGTGTTGAAGTCTCCCACTATTATTGTGTGAGGCGCAATGTGTGCTTTGAGCTTTACTAAAGTTTCTTTAGTGAATGTGGCTGCTCTTGTATTTGGAGCATAGATATTCAGAATTGAGAGTTCCTCTTGGAGGATTTTACCTTTGATGAGAATGAAGTGTCCCTCCTTGTCTTTTTTGATGACTTTGGGTTGGAAGTCAATCTTATCAGATATTAGGATGGCTACTCCTGCTTGTTTCTTCATACCATTTGCTTGGAAAATTGTTTTCCAGCCTTTCATTCTGAGGTAGTGTCTATCTTTTTCTCTGAGATGAGTTTCCTGTAAGCAGCAAAATGTTGGGTCTTGTTTGTGTAGCCAGTTTGTTAGTCTATGTCTTTTTATTGGCGAGTTGAGACCATTGATGTTAAGAGATATTAAGGAAAAGTAATTGTTGCTTCCTGTTATTTTAGTTGTTAAAGGTGGCATTCTGTTCTTGTGGCTGTCTTCTTTTAGGTTTGTTGAGGGATTACCTTCTTGTTTTTTCTAGGGCGTTGTTCCCGTTCTTGTATTGGTTTTTTTCTGTTATTATCCTTTGAAGGGCTGGATTCGTGGAGAGATAATGCGTGAATTTGGTTTTGTCGTGGAATACTTTGGTTTCTCCCTCTATGATAATTGAGAGTTTGGCTGGGTATAGTAGCCTGGGCTGCAGTTTGTGTTCTCTTAGTGTCTGTATAACATCTGTCCAGGCTCTTCTGGCTTTCATAGTCTCTGGTGAAAAATCTGGTGTAATTCTGATAGGCTTGCCTTTATATGTTACTTGACCTTTTTCCCTTACTGCTTTTAGTATTCTATCTTTATTTAGTGCATTTGATGTTCTGATTATTATGTGTCGGGAGGAATTTCTTTTCTGGTCCAGTCTATTTGGAGTTCTGTAGGCTTCTTGTATGTTCATATGCATCTCATTCTTTAGATTTGGGAAGTTTTCTTCAATAATTTTGTTGAAGATGTTTGCTGGACCTTTGAGTTGAAAATCTTCATTCTCATCCACTCCTATTATCCGTACGTTTGGTCTTCTTATTGTGTCCTGGATTTCCTGGATATTTTGAGTTAGGATCTTTTTGCATTTTCCATTTTCTTTGATTGTTGTGCCTATGTTCTCTATGGAATCTTCTGCACCTGAGATTCTCTCTTCCATCTCTTGTATTCTGTTGCTGATGCTCAAATCTATGGTTCCAGATTTCTTTCCTAGGGTTTCTATCTCTAGTGTTGCCTCGCTTTGAGTTTTCTTTATTGTGTCTACTTCCCTTTTTAGGTCTAGTATGGTTTTGTTCATTTCCATCACCTGTTTGTATGTTTTTTCCTCTTTTTCTGTAAGGACTTCTACCTGTTTGATTGTGTTTTCCTGTTTTTCTTTAAGGACTTGTAACTCTTTAGCAGTGTTCTCCTGTATTTCTTTAAGTGATTTATTAAAGTCCTTCTTGATGTCCTCTACCATCATCATGAGATATGCTTTTAAATCTAGGTCTAGGTTCTCAGGTGTGTTGGGGTTCCCTGGACTGGGCGAAGTGGGTGTGCTGGGTTCTGGTGATGGTGAGTGGTCTTGGTTCCTGTTAGTAAGATTCCTCCGTTTACCTTTCGCCATCTGGTAATCTCTGGAGTTAGTAGTTATAGTTGACTCTGTTTAGAGATTGTTCTTCTGGTGATTCTGTTACCGTCTATCAGCAGACCTGGGAGACAGATTCTCTCCTCTGAGTTTCAGTGCTCAGAGCACTCTCTGCTGGCAAGCTCTCTTACAGGGAAGGTGCGCAGATATCTTGTATTTGGACCTCCTCCTGGCCGAAGAAGAAGGCCCAAAACAGGACCTTTCTCAGACAGTGTGTTGCTTTGGCAGTTCCCAGGTGGTACAGACTCTCACCTAAGCAGACTAAATTCCTAAGTTCCTTGGAGTCCCGGGACCAAGATGGCGACCGCTGCTGCTGTGGCTTAGGCCGCCTCCCCAGCCGGGTGGGCACCTGTCCTCCGGTCCGGAAGGTGGCCGGCTGTCCCCGGCCCACAAAGGGTGCTGCCTCAGCGCCTCTGTGCTTCCGCCTGTTCCAGAAGCTGTCAGGTTCTCTGGCGCACCCTCTCACCTGTTCAGACTAATTTCCTAAGTTCGGCGGGTCCCGGACCAAGATGGCGACCGCTGCTGCTGTGGCTTAGGTCGCCTCCCCAGCCGGGCGGGCACCTGTCCTCCGGTCCAGAAGGTGGCCGGCTGTCCCCGGCCCACACAGGGTGCTGCCTCAGCCCCTCTGTGCTTCTGCCTGTTCCAGAGGCTGTCAGGTTCTCTGGCGCACCCTCTCACCTGTTCAGACTAATTTCCTAAGTTCGGCGGGTCCCGGACCAAGATGGCGACCGCTGCTGCTGTGGCTTAGGCCGCCTCCCCAGCCGGGCGGGCACCTGTCCTCCGGTCCAAACGGTGGCTGGCTGTCCCCGGCCCACAAAGGGTGCTGCCTCAGTGCCTCTGTGCTTCCGCCTGTTCCAGAAGCTGTCAGGTTCTCTGGCGCACCCTCTCACCTGTTCAGACTAATTTCCTAAGTTCGGCGGGTCCCGGACCAAGATGGCGACCGCTGTTGCTGTGGCTTAGGCTGCCTCCCCAGCGGGGTGGGCACCTGTCCTCCGGTCCGGAAGGTGGCCGGCTGTCCCCGGCCCACACAGGGTGCTGCCTCAGCGCCTCTGTGCTTCTGCCTGTTCCAGAAGCTGTCAGGTTCTCTGGCGCACCCTCTCACCTGTTCAGACTAATTTCCTAAGTTCGGCGGGTCTCGGACCAACCCTCAGAGGGTTTTTTCAGAACTTGTTGGGTGTAATTAAATTAATTTAATATGGCATGTCACATGCTGCTCCTAAGCACTTTATATATTGCCAATTAAATATTAGTTGAATAAAGGAGTAAGCAGGATGCTAGGATTTTTCCATAGCCAAGTTAATTCATCTACATCACATACATGAAATTGGGCAGGGTAAGTCAGTTTAGATTGCTGAGAAGCCCTCAGAAAGCAAGACACAGTAGAATCTCCCTCTTCTTCAAAATGAGATGGAATCATTGGTGGGGCTTGTAAGTAGTGTAAAGGTTGACTGGAGAAGAATTAAGACTGGTAATGTAGGGGATGTTTTTTGAAGTGTCTTTCTTCTGAGAGCTAAGAAAATCCTAATTAGAAGCATAGGGCCTGATTAGAAACTCTTTTCAGGGTCCCCTAGCCTCAGTCTTCTAATTGCTGGGATGAAGGGTCCAGGCCAGGATAGCATAGAAGTCCCACACCTATTAGCAACTGCTTGTGTTATGCTGGGGATGCAAATGCCCAAGATGCCTATTTCTTCTCTAAGACCCAGTTAGATACCAGATTCTTCCCACATTCACAGAGCCTTCTGTATTTGACAGGAACATTTGGTTTTGCTGAAGGTGAGTGTGGCTGTAGTTCGAGAGAGTAAATTGTAGCCTATTTCAAATGTACTAGAAAACATGAGTCTTACTTCCCTCTCATCTAGTATAGGGTTTTCATTTTGTTCCTTTGTAAAGCAGTATCAAAACTAAGCATGATCTTCTTGTAGCTTGCAAGTATGCCTGGCACTTATTGTCTTTAGCCCCCATCTATTGCTGATAATTGTTCTAATGCCAGGTTTCTTTGTTATTCTTTTTAGCATCTGGGCACTTTAGATCAAATGGTGAAATTATATAGAAAGGTGAGAGGCTGTGTATGGACTCCTGTTGATATTCTGAGAAACTTGTACAGTTTCATAGTATTTGGAACAATTAAATGTGATGGCCTCAAAGATAAAAACAGAAATAAAACCTCTAGATAGGCTGAAAAGTAAAATCTTTCTTTTTAAAATAATTTTTTTTATCTTTGGAATTTTTGGGTTTCCATAAATATGCCTAGTCAGAAAGGTGTTCTTCAGTTTAGAAATAGTCTGCCAGCAATGTTAACTAGGGTTTGTAGTGTGGGTGGAAAGCAAATATCACATCAATGAAGGTCATGAAACTACTTTCTGAGTTTAGCTTGGCCACCAATTTATAGAGAACTGAGATGGGCCCTCTAGAAACTGGTCATATAGGCTCTGGTTTTGACAGAAACTCAAGCAGGTAAGAGGGTTAAAGTGAAGAAGGTAGAACTAAGGAGGACTGATACCCACTCCATGATAATTTGGCTTGCCCTTTGTAGGAATTCACACCCCACTGCACCTTCTTTTACCATCATCCCTAACAGAATGAAGTTATCTGCTTCTTTCATTTTCTGTAGTACATATATTGATAGCTCTGGGAGCAGAGGCATTCGAATAAGACTCTGAAAAGTGTGACAACTAAGCAATGGAAAAAAACATATTGGGCTGCAGGACACCTAGGAGTATGGTTATTCTAGACATTCCCATTGGTTGATTGTATCTGGACAAGACCATCTTCACTGAAAGACATCCCTTTCCTCAACTGGAGGAGAGGTGCAAGATACTTCATCTGTCTGAAGGCAGGAAGGTGGCACAAGAAACTTCAGGAGCTCCTTTGAGTTTCAAGCATCTAATGCACATTCCATGTGAGTAGAAGATGAGGCAGGGTGAGTAGGATCCAGGGAAGAAAAAACGGGAGAAATTTGATCTTAGCATCTGTTCAAATGTTATGTGTTCCTAGACCAGAGCTTATTATGGTGTGGAAAGTGAGAAAGATATACATGTTCTCAAGATTTCACATCTACCTGCCACTTACGGCAGGGCATGCGTATCTATTTGGGACTTGGGGAATCATCTCTCTGAACTTCTGACCTGTTCTTCCTTGCTCTCATAACTTTTCTACACACCAGTTGATATCTTTATTTCTTACTCCCTTCCTCCTAAAGTGTGCTATATGAGGATCTGGTGAGATAACAGGTATACAATATTCTAAAATAAGGGACTGTGAATAATTTATAGTTTGGAGCAGGGAGGTGTCTCCACTGTGTACTACATAATCAAGTTTAGCTCAACATTAAATAAATTTTCTTATTTCATTCTCATAAGATTCTCATGGGCTGGACAGTATTAGGACTGTATTTTATAATATAAATCTGCCATTTCAGAGAACTGAAGCAACTGGCTGGGATTTGAGCAAGTGTGGTAGAACTTCAAAGGATTATGGTTCTTTGATAGCACAGTGTTCTTACTTCTGGTGGTCTTAGTGAAAACTCGCTGTCACAACATTTTTTCATGATTTTTTTCATTTGACTAGAAATTTTCATTTTTTTTCTAATCAAATTTCTGAGGAAAATAATTAGCTCTCTTTTTATGTTGTATGTATTCACACATATATACAATTGTGTTTGTGTGTCTTCATGATGTGAGGTAAGCACTTTACTCAATACATTTAAACATCCTTGTATCTCTTGGTTAGATAACATTTTGGCCCTAGTTTAATCTGTTTCAGAATGGTTTAGACAGTTGCTCTGCTTCTCACATTTTAAAAAACTGAGGAGACACATATTCACCAACACACTAAGAGGAAGCCACAACATGCTGCCTCATAGTTTGTTACCCTCTTTCACCTTTATGTCAGCCCAGGCAAATGATGCCAATCAGATTGTAAGAACAACGGAGAAGGGCAGTCATCTGTATCCACTTTTTTTATGTCTTTAGCAGCATTTCCAGCATGTGGAATTAAACACATGCATTCACCATTGCATAATACAAAAATGAAACTGTGAGGAGTCTTAGTGGATAAAGCACTTACTGTATAAATGTGAGGACTGGAGCTTAAAATTGAGAGCATGATGGCCAGTGGCAATTCTAGAAATTGGGAGGTAGAGGGAGGATCCTCAGGTAAAGGCGTTGGCTGGGTAGCTGGATCTGTGAGCTCTGAGTTCAGTGCATGAGCCTGCCTCAATCAAGAAAAGTGAAAGGTGACTGAAAAAACATGGAAAAAGGGTGTCCAACTTCCACATAGGCCTGTACACATGTGCACTTTCACCTTACATGCATACCCAGAAGTATATTTGTATGTAAGTACATCATATTCTCATGTAAATACGAGGCTGTGTGCCTTGGTAAAACATAACTGGTGTTCCTGAAGAATAGCCTAGTTAAAATTATCTGCTGCACGAGGCCCAGAAGTGAAGTGTTTCTTCATTTGGTGAACAATTGAGTAACCTAGAACTGTGAACGGAAAGTGTGTGACTTTGCTCTGCTTAATGGAGGCTGGACGGCTCAAAAGCCATTAAGGATAACTTTCTTCCATTGTCTCTCTTCAAACCAACAAGTCCATGTGTGGGATTTAAAAATGGGACACTGATATTCCAGTGTTCTGTTTGCTCACTCTCTGCAACCAATTTCAAGAACAGAGTTTTTGTTGTTGTTGTTGTTTGTTTGTTTACTTACTTGATTTTTTTTCTGTGACCCCACAAAGCCAAGGCTCTTTTTTCTACACAGAGATTTTATGGTATTACTGTTTGTTTTCCATACTCTTAGAAATGAGGAAGTTAAATGGCTATTCCATTTAGAAATAAAAACCATTTTGGTCCAGTTAACTTGATACTTCAGTCAAAGCAACTGAATAACTCTCTACACAATAATTATTGGGTCAGGGAAGAAATCAAGAAAGAAATTGAAGACTTTCTAGAATTGAATAAAAAAAAAAAAAACAGAAATGACCCCTAAAATTCTAGCAGAGACTCCTACACCTTTAAAACACCTTCATCAAAGTAGCTAGATATAAATTATCAAAACAAAATGAGTAGCTTTCCTTTATACAAATGATAATCAAGCTAAGAAAGAAATTAGGAAAACAACACCCTTCACAGAAGCCATAAATATTATAAACTATCTTTGTGTAACTCTAACCAAGCACATGAAAGACCTTTAGGATGAGGTGTCAAGACTCTAAACAAACTGAACAAGATATCAGAAGATGGAAAGCTCTCTAATACTCCTGCATTTTACTATTAAATAGGATTAAAATAGTAAAAATTTCCTTCTTACCAAAAGTAATCTAAACATTCAGTGCAATTCCCACCAAAATTTCAACATAATTCTTTACAAACCTTGAAATAGAAATTATAAATTTCCTATGAAAAACAAAAAGCCCAGGATAGCTAAAAATAATTCTGTAAAATAAAATAAATCCTTTAGTTATCAAGCTGTACTACAAAGCAACAGTGATAAAAAATTTGCATGATTCTTTTTTTATTAGATATTTTCTTCATTTGCATTTCAAATGCTATCTCCAAAGTCCCCTACACACTTCCCCCGCCCTGCTCCCCAACCCACCCACTCCTGCTACCTGGTCTTGGCATTCCCCTGTACTGGGGCATATGATCTTCGCAATACCAAGGGCCTCTCCTCCCATTGATGGCCAACAAGGCCATCCTCTGCTTTATATGCAGCTAGAGACAGAGCTTTGGGGGAGTGTACTGGTTAGTTCACATTGTTGTTGCTCCTATAGGGATGCAGGCACCTTTAGCTCCTTGGGTACTTAGTTCCTTCATTAGGGGCCCAGTGTTCCATCCAATAGATGACTGTGCGCATTCACATCTGTATTTGCCAGGCATTGGCATAGACTCACAAGAGTGAGCTATATCAGGGTCCTGTCAGCAAATATTTCTGACACATGCAATAGTGTCTGTGTTTGGTGGTTGTATATGGGATGGGTCCCTCGGTGGGGCAGTCTCTGGATGGTCCTTCCTTCCATCTCAGCTCTGAACTTTGTCTCTGTAACTCTTTCCATGGATATTTTGTTCCCCATTCTAAGAATAAGCAAAGTATCCATACGTTGGTCTTCCTTCTCCTTGCGTTTAATGTGTTTTAGAAATTGTATCTTGGGTAGTCTAATTTTCTGGCCTAATATCCACTTATCAGTGAGTGCATATCATGTGTGTTCTTTTGTGATTGGGTTACCTCAATTCACTGTTTTTAATTGCTGAGTAGTACTCCATTTTATAAATGTACAACATTCTCTGTATCTATTCCTCTGTTGAGAGACATCTGGATTCTTTCCAGATTCTGGCTATTATAAATATGGCTGCTATGAATATAGTGGGGCTTGTGCACTTATTATAAGTTAGAAAATCTTCTGGGTATATGCCCAGGAGAGGAATTACTGGATTCCGGTAGTACTATGTCCAATTTTCTGAGGAACCGCCAGACGGATTTCCAGAGTGGTTGTACAAGCCTGCAATCCCACCAACAATGGAGGAGTGTTCCTCTTTCTCCACATCCACGCCAGCATCTGCTGTCACCTGAATTTTTGATGTTAGCCATTCTGACTGGTGTGAGGTGGAATCTCAGGATTGTTTTGATTTGCATTTCTCTGATGATTAAGGATGTTGAACATTTTTTCAGGTACTTCTCAGCCATTCAATATTCCTCAGTTGAGAATTCTTGGTTTAGCTCTGTACCCCATTCTTTTTTAATAGGGTTATTTGATTTTCTGGAGTCCACCTTCTTGAGTTCTTTATATATATATTGGATATTAGTCCCCTATCTGATTTAGGATTGGTAGTTCTTTTCCCAATCGGTTGGTGGCCTTTTTGTCTTATTGACAGTGTCTTTTGGCCTTACAGAAGCTTTGCAATTTTATGAGGTCCCATTTGTCGATTCTCGATCTTACAGTACAAGCCATTGCTGTTCTGTTCAGGAATTTTCCCCCTGTGCCCATATGTTCGAGGCTTTCCCCCACTTCCTCCTCTATAAGTTTCAGTGTCTCTGGTTTTATGTGGAGCACAGTGATTCCACCAGAGGTTCTTTTATCATTGAGAAGAGTTTTTGCTATCCTAGGGTTTTTGTTATTCCAGATAAATTTGAAAATTGCCGTTTTCTAACTCTGTGAATTGAGTTGGAATTTTGGTCTTTGTAAGTCCCTAGGAGTACAGGTTAGTTGACTCTGTAAGTCTTTATTATTATTATTATTATTATTATTATTATTATTATTATTATTAAATTTTCTTTACATTTCAATTGCTATCCCCTTTCCTAGTTTCCCCTCCAAAAACCCCTATCACCTCCGACTTTTCCGCTCACCATCTCACCCACTCCCATTTATATGGTGTCCTTGACTCTTCCAGTTCACTTACTTCTATCCCCACTCTTCTACAAGACTCCTACAGCTCTGCCTAATGTTTGGCTGTGGGTTTCTGCATCTGTTTTAATCAATTGCTGTGTGAAACCTCTCAGTAGAGAGTTACACTAGATTCCTGTCTGGAAGAATGGCAGAATATCATTAATAATACCAGGGCTTGGGTCTCTATCCAGGTTTATCCCTGTGCATATTGTAGGCAGGACAAAGTTTAGGTGTAAGTTTTTGTGAATGGGTTAATGTTCCCCTTCTTCCTCTGGGAGTCCTCCAATGCTAATAGTGGTGGCCACTTCATTCTCCATATCTCTTGCAGGTAGGAATATCAGTTAGAGTCATCTCCATTGACTCCTCAGTGCCTTCCCTGTACCAGGTCTCCTGCTAGTCCCAGAGATGCTCCCCCCATCCCAATATCCATTCTAACTCACAGCTCTTTCCTGCTCCACCCCCCACGCCTGATCCACATTCTCATTCTCCTCCTCACTCCCTCTCCCACAGACACAGAGTTTCCTCTCTCAGTCCACTTCTGATGAATTCATTGTTTTTTTCTCTGAATGAGATTTCCCTTCCTTGGGCCATCCATTTTCTCGGTTTCTTTGGGTCTCTGGATTGTAGCACGCTTATCCTGCACTTCATGGTTAATGTGCAGTTATAAGTAAATACATACCATATGCATTTTTCTGGGTCCGAGTTACCTCACCCAGGATGATATTTTCTAGTTTCATTCACTTGCTTGCCACTTTCATGATGTCTTCATTTTTAATAGCAGAATAGGATTCCAATATGTATATATACCACATTTTCTTTATCCATTCTTCAGTTGAGGGACATCTAGGTTGTTTCCAGTTTCTGGCTATTATGAATACAGCTTCTATAAACACAGTTGAGCAAGTATCCTTGTGGTAGAGTGAAGTATCTTTTGGGTATATGGTCAGGAGTGGTATAGTTGGGCCCTGGGGTAGAACTATTGAAAATTGTCTGAGAAACTGCAACATTGATTTCCACAATGGTTGTAGAAGTGTGCGTTCTCACCAGCAGTGAAGGAGTGTTCTCCTTGCTCCACATTCTAATCAGCATGTGCTGTCACTTGAGCTTTTGATCTTAGCCATTCTGATGGGTGTAAGATGTGAGCACAGAGTTATTTTGATCCCCTTAATGTTTAAGTAAATTGAGCATTTCTTTAAATCTTAGAATTCTTTAACTATGTAGACCTTTTTATCAATTGGGTTGTTCTGTTTTTTTGAGATCCAGTTTATTCATATCTTTACATATTGTAGATACTAGTCCTTTCAGTTGTAAAAGTGGTCAATCCTTTTTCCCCATTTTGTAGTCTACTATTTTGTCCTATTGATGATATCCTTCACCTTGCAAAGCTTTTCAGTTCCATGAGATCTCATTTATTAATTTTTGATCTTAGAGACTGAGATATTGGTGTTCTGTTTAGGAATTTGTTTCTTGTGTTGAAGACAGTTCCCCAATTTCCCTTCCATTAGACTTAGTGTGTCTGGTTTTATGTTGTGATCTTTAGTCTACTATATCTTGAATTTTGTGCAGAGTGGTAGACATGGATCTATTTCCATTCTTCTACATACAGATACCCAGTTATACAAGCACCATTTGTTGAAGATGCTGTCATTTTCTCACTGTTTGGTTTTCGGTTCTTTGTTAAATATCAAGAGTCCATAGGTATGTGTATTTATTTCTGGGTCTTCAGTTCTTTCCATTGATCAATGTTTCTCTTGTTATGCTAACATCATGCAATTTTTTTTAAATCACTGTTGCTTTGTAGTACAGCTTGATAACTAAAGGATTTATTTTATTTTACAGAATTATTTTTAGCTATCCTGGGCTTTTTGTTTTTCATAGGAAATTTATAATTTCTATTTCAAGGTTTGTAAAGAATTATGTTGAAATTTTGGTGGGAATTGCACTGAATGTTTAGATTACTTTTGGTAAGAAGGAAATTTTTACTATTTTAATCCTGTTTAATAGTAAAATGCAGGAGCATTAGAGAGCTTTCCATCTTCTGATATCTTGTTCAGTTTGTTTAGAGTCTTGACACCTCATCCTAAAGGTCTTTCATGTGCTTGGTTAGAGTTACACAAAGATAGTTTATAATATTTATGGCTTCTGTGAAGGGTGTTGTTTTCCTAATTTCTTTCTTAGCTTGATTATCATTTGTATAAAGGAAAGCTACTCATTTTGTTTTGATAATTTATATCTAGCTACTTTGATGAAGGTGTTTTTAAGGTGTAGGAGTCTCTGCTAGAATTTTAGGGGTCATTTCTGTTTTTTTTTTAATTCAATTCTAGAAAGTCTTCAATTTCTTTCTTGATTTCTTCCCTGACCCAATAATTATTGTGTAGAGAGTTATTCAGTTGCTTTGGCTGAAGTATCAAGTTCTTCTATTGTATGTTTTATGCCTGAGAGTCTCACTTCCATCTCTCATATTCTGTTGATGCTTACATATCTCTTGTTTTCTTCTCTAGGTTATCCATCTCCTAGATTCCCACAGGTTGTTTTTTCTTTATTGCTTCTATTTTTGTTTTTATATCTTGAACAGTTTTTTTCATTTCCTTCACATGTTTAATTGTAATTTTCTGTATTTCCCTAAGAGACTTATTAATTTCCTCTTTAAAGTCATCTATCATCATTATAAGGTTGGATTTATGGTAATTATTTTTGTATGGACAGGGCAATGGTGGATGGGGAAGGATCTAGAGATGGATGTTTCTAGTTCTGTGGGCCCAGTGAAGTCAGGAAGAGAGTTTGCTGGACAATATATCTCCAAGAATACAAATTATTTTCTCCTTGATTATACAGACTTTTAAAAATGTAAATACTTAATTTAAAATTATGTATCTCTGTGTATATTTGTACAGCTTTTCTCCAAGGATATAAGAAATTGTTAGGAATCTTATAGGTGAACTTTCATGAATATTTGAGTTGCTTGTCAAGTGGGCTGGGCACTAAACTGGGCTCTTCTGCAAGAGTAGTGCCTGCTAGTATCTCCTGAGCCACCTCTCTGCACCTCCACAAACTCCTGAGAACAGAGCAAGTTACTGATTCAGGAGAAGATAAAAATAAGATTATGGCATAAGAATACAAAAAAAAGGAAATAATATATTTATATTAACAAGAATTGCAGATTTGGGGATGAACCTCCAGACACTGACCATTATTCCATCATTAAGTCATCTCTTGCTAATCATCAAAGTTTTACTTTATTTTTTTTTATCTAAACCCATATGAGGTAAAATTTACATTTTTTCCAATCATGCTGAGAGAACAAGTAAATGGTGTTTTACTTGTCCACATTCCAGTGTTTCAGTGCTCCAAATGACAAAAATAGAAAGGTACAGAGCCAGGAATGTCTTACTGTCCAGAGAGAACCCCATGCTTGTTAGAATTATAATTTATGATGCCATCTCTCTCTCTTAATGGACTTTGTACACGTGTTCTGGAATTATTCATGCATCCCCATGACTGATAATGATTTGACATGTAGGACTTTTTCAGAAACCCAGTGAGACACTTTTGGAGGGAACTGTTTTTCTTTGTAAGGCATTCTCTATTGGATATAGGCTCTGGGTTAAGGATGGGCAGTTGTGACTACTTTCCATCGTTATGCTGGGACCATTAGACTTAGACCTGTGCATTCTGCCATTATCTCTTTGAGTTAACAAGCACATCAGTTCTCTTGTGTCTAAAAGGCCTTATTTCTTTTCTGTCCTCCATTTGCTCTGGCTCAAACTCTTTCTGCCTCCTGTTCTCCTGACGTCCCAGATCTCAAAGGGGAGGGATTTGATGGAGACAGCCCATGTAGGACTGAATATTACAAGATCTCCCAATTTCTATATATGGATCAATCTCTGTATTTGTTCCTATCTACTGCAGAAGGAGGTTTCTGAGATGGATGTGGGCTGAGCAAGACACTGATCTATGTGTTGTGGTATATAATAGAATGGTGTCAGGGGTCATTTTATTGCTACATTCCTTTAGCAGAAGAGTAGTATTTGATTTCCCTGACATCAATAGACTGTCTGATTTCAGGTTTTTGGCCACCTGAGCAGTGTCAGGTATGGATTCCTTTTCACGGAGTGGGTCTTAAATCCAATCATGTAGTGGTTGATAACTCCCAGAGATTTGTTCCTCTATTGCACCAATGTATATTATAGGCAAACCACTATTGTAGATCGAAGGTTTGTAGCTGAGTTGGTGTTTAACTTCTCATCTGGTAGCATGCAGAGTTCTTTTCTGTATCATGAACATTGGTCAGTTGGAGTTAATCTTCTAGACTGGCACCAGAATTCTCTGTGTTCAATGGTTTATGTAGGTATTATCTTCAGCAATGGGATCCTGATGTAAATTTGAGAAAATTAATCAATTTCCTTGGCAATAATCTGAAATGTCTGGGGCTTTTCACTTCGTCTTTCTGTTCAACAGCTTAAGATGTAACCTATTATCAGCATGGGTGCTTACATTTAGTGATGAGAGATGTATAAGTTGACACCTCGTATTATTTGATACTTCTTAGTATTTTGACTGTGGTGTTGTAATCTTAGTAAACAAGGAGAAACACAAGGTCCAGAAAGGATGTTCAAAGTCTGAAAACTTTTTATCTATACTGTTGTATGAATTGTTTCTGTGAAACCTTTTTCTGGCTGCACATGAATTCAATATACAACCCCAAGTAGTGGACGTGCAAAAACTTGGAAGTCCCTGAGAAACTTAATACTAGATTGGAATTTGCCTGTTTCCTAATTAAGAGACCTTGTGGGGTGTGTCAGTCACTTTATCTCTTTGTAATTCTTTAGTCAAAAGTGGGATTAACACAACATTTTTGTGCTATGCAGGATTTTTAGTTCAAGCAAAACTAAGCTTGTGAAAGTTGAAAAGTATTTTGCAAATGAGGCTCATTACTGAGAACCAAGCAGTTTGTAGTCATGCTAATCTCCACAAATATCTTATTATTGCTCTTACTTTATTTTCTCAGGTGATCTTGGCTTTATGGCAGACAATGGCACCAGATTGACAGAATTTATTCTCATGGGATTCCAGCTTCAGGCAGAGCTACAGTTGGGTCTCTTCTTTACATTTTTGACCTTTTATCTCATCACCATTGCTGGAAACCTGGGAATGATCATGCTAATTCAGAGTGACCCTCGGCTCCAAACACCCATGTACTTCTTTCTCAGCCATCTGTCCTTCCTGGATATTTGCTACTCATCTGTTATTGTGCCACAGCTGCTGGAGATCTTGGGGAATAATAAGATGGTCATCACTTATGAGCACTGTGCTACCCAGTTCTTCTTTTTCACCTTTTATGCTAGTACTGAGTGTTTCCTTTTGGCTGTGATGGCTTATGACCGCTATGTGGCTGTATGTAACCCCCTCCTTTATGCCATGGCCATGACACCACAGACTCGTCTGGGGCTGGTTGCTGCAGCATACTCTGGTGCAATGGTAAATACGGTGGTACGAACTGGGTGTACTTTTTCCATTTCCTTTTGTAAATCCAATCAAGTTGATTTCTTATTTTGTGACCTCCCACCCCTGATGAAGCTTGCCTGTAGTGAGACCAAGTTACAGGAACAAGTAATCTTCCTTTTTGCTTTTTTGGTCATCATAACTAGTGTTTCAGTGATCCTTGTATCTTACCTATTCATTATCTGGGCTATTCTGAAGATTCGTACAGCAGGAGCGAAAGCCAAGACCTTCTCTACCTGTGCATCTCACATGATTGCAGTGGCTCTTTTTTTTGGAACAATTATATTTATGTACCTGAAAGGTAACATGGGCAAATCCCTCTGGGAAGACAAGATTGTGTCTGTATTCTATACTGTGGTGATTCCTATGTTGAACCCCATGATCTATAGCCTGAGGAATAAGGAAGTGAAGGAGGCTCTGAAGAAAGCTTTCAAAAGAATTAAGTCTTCTCAAGAAAGTAAGACTTAAAGCTTCATCAGTCCGAAGTTCCTATCTGTTGGGCCTTTGCTTTATCTTCTTAATATATATGACTTTGCTCTCAGAATTGCACTGATATATTGAAGCAGAAAATGTAAGTTTGGCTTCTAAAACTTAATTATCTAGAGGATTTTGGGCAATAAATGTTTTGTATCATTTCCTTACATAAACGCATATTTTGCTTATTGGTTGAGATTGTTTCCTGCTTGTGAAGAGGACTCATTTCAGTTCCAAGCATCCATACTAGACTGTTACCTATAGCTCCAGATTCATGGGAATCTTCCTGCTTTTATGTGCATTGTCTCTCTCCCTCCATGCTCTCTCTCCCATACAACCTACATGATTACATAACTAAAAATAAAAATATTTTTTCTGATTTTTTAAAAACTCATTTTATTTACTTATATTTCAGCCTTTGACTCCCCTCCCCACTGCCGATTCCCCCTCCCACAGTTCTTCATTCTATTCCTCTTCCCCCTTGCCTATAAAAGGGTGCTTTCTCTGTCCCCTACCAGGCATTCCCTTTCCTTGGGGCCTGATGTCTTTTAAGGATTAGATGCATCTTCTTTCACTGAGGCCAGACCAGGCAGTTATCTGCTATAGATGTGCAAGTGATTTGGACCATTTCTTGTATGCTGCAGAGTTCGTTGCTCAGTTTCTGGGAGTTTCCAGGGGTCCAGGTTATTCAAGACTGCTGGTCTTCCTATGGGTTAGCCTTCCCCTTTGGCTTCTTCAATCCTTCCCCTAATTCAATCATAAGGGTTGCCAACTTCAGTCCAATGGTTGGATGTATCTCTGCCTGTCTTAATCAGCTGCCTGTAGGTCTTCTTAGAGGGCAGCCATGCTAGTCCTCTGTCTGTAAGAAAATCATAGCATCAGTAATAGTGTCAGGTTTTCATGCTCCTCCTGCTGCCATGGGATGAATCCCAAATTGGTCTAGTTATGGGACCACCTTTCATTCAGTCTCATCTCAATTTTTGTCACTGTAGTTCTTTTAGGATGGAAAAATTTCTGTGTCATAAATTTTTGACTGTGGGTTGATAACCCATTCCTTTCACTTGTGGTCATTTCAATCTACTAGAAATGGACTCTTCCAGTTCCTTCTTCCACTGTTGGAAATGAAAAGGAAAAATTTCTGACTTCTAGGATTAAAAGTTCAGATCCTTTGCCCTTATCTAAAAAGATGAAGTCAATGTCAATTACTTTTATAAATGGATATGTTCTAAAATGTAATATTTATTTACTTACTTATTTTCAGTATATTGTTGATTCTTATTTCAGCTACTTTGCTGTTTCATATAAAACTCATTTTTTCGTACCTAGAACAATGGCAAACAATGTTTCGTATGTGATTAAGATAAACTTTTGGTTATGGATGGTGAAACAGATATTAATAGAGGACAAAAAGTGAACATTCACTCATAACCAAGTTAGGTATTTTTCGTGAAGGAATATAAGTAGCTTAAAAGCAAAATGAATCCTGGATAGAAATGAGTTATGATTGAGGAATGCTCAGCTACAATAAGTTTTCTTAATTTCCAAGACAGGATATAGTCAAGATATAAAATAAAAGAAAGAAAAAATAATGATTTAGATTAATACTGGAAACAGCTCAGTGTTGACATATGGCTGACCTGAATAGTAGATACAGCATTTTATTGTTTTTTGATTACCAAAAGTCAGAAGTTTTATTTGTCCCTCGAAATTATTTATGAATAGATGTGCAATTAATTCGTGCTATTTTCTACTCTATAGTGATGGACACCACTATCTTCTCTCATCTTTTCTAGACACATACTTTATTGTCAGAAGACAGAGTAGAATGAATCTATCACCTTTTAATGACCTCTGTTATCTGCTAGAAATATTGCTTGGAGATATCTCTATGGAGACTTTGTAATCTTGTTCATCAATTCAGGAAATATTTAGAGGCTAGTGTGTATTAGTTGTGATGTTTGATTTGAACATCATAATAAATAAAATATGCTTTATCCTGAATGGAATTTGAAACCTGGGGAATAGTCAGATATTAGTCTACTACACAGGAAATTAACTTGCAAATGTTTTGGATAGTGGAAAGGAAAAAAGAAAAAAAATACAGAATTTTGTTAAGTAGTGTTTTAATGTCTTAATTTAGAGGTGTGACTTAAAAATCATCCACAGAGAACTAACAGGTAGGCAGAGATCTAATTACTTAAGTATGCTGTCCTTTTTATTTGGTAAGACTATATCAGACTACTAGATAATGGTGAATGTAAAATTCTGTGAAGTAAAACCCGAGTGAGGGAATCTTAGTATAAAATGCAAGTGGTTAATTGAGGAGTAGCCAAGCACAGAGCCTTGCAAGTTTGCTTGGACTTGTGAATTTTATTACAAGGGCAAGATAGGAAATGCTAATTATGACTTTTCAAAAGCTCCCTTTCTTATAGTTTGTTGGCTTGGAAAGGAGGCTAGTAGTGATAGAGATGGAAGAGCATAGACTCAACTGACATATTCTCCTACAAGGTGATGTATTTCTGTGAGATACCATTTAATGCTTCCCATATTAGGTTTAGTAAAGAGGAAACTAGGAGGCAAATGACTATGATGTGGAATTAGTACTGTTTCTTAGCAAAATAGTAAAGTTGACAAAATATATTTGATATCTGCCTTTGTATTGGTGTGTATCCCCTTGAATAATGTCAGATATTTCTCAGGTACATAGAGTATTCCAGTTGTGATGGTTTGAATAGATATGGCTCCATAGACTCATGCACTTGAGTGTTTGGTCCAAAGGGAGGGGCACTATTAGAAGATGTGACCTTGTTGTAGGAGGTGGTCTTGTTGGAAGAAATATGTCACTGTGTGGGTGAACTTTGAGCTCATTAATGCTCAAGCTATGACAAGTGTGGCACACAGTCTATTTTTGTTGCCTTCAGATCAAGATGTAGAACCTCATCTTTTCCAGAAGCATATCTGCTTGCATGCTGTCATGTTTTCCTTTATAACAATAATTAACTAAACTTCTGACACTGTAAGATAGCCCTGCTAAATGTTCTCTGGTACTGTGGTCATGGTGTCTCTTTACAGCAATGATACCAAGACAGAAGCTGATACCAGGAATAGGGTATTACTCTGATGAGCCTGACTGTACTCTTGTTTGGAGAACTATGAATTCTAGGATTTTGGAATAGAAAAGCAAAGTGAGGCTTAATGGACCACACTAGTAGGAACATAGAAGACAGTGAAGATGAGGGTGATTTGAACTCGGGGGGCCTGGCTCAAGAGGTTTGAGAAAAGAATATTAGTATTTGGCTTAGAGACTCTTCTTGTGATATTTTGGTGAGCAAATTGGTTACTTTTGCTTTTGTCTGAAAAGTTTTCCTGATGTTAAAGTGAAGAATCTTGGATTAATTGTCCTGATAAAGGAAATCTTAAAACACCCCCATAGCGACTTTGTCCTATGGCTACTAATGTTTCCTCATATGAGGAGTGTTTTGATCAGAAGAAGCAAGCTGAGAAAGGAAGAAAACAAAATGTATGGTTCGAGGAGAAAGGGGGAACAGGGAGTAGAGTCTAGCTAAATCCCAAATTCAAGAGGATAAGCAGAATAAAGATATTAAAAGGAATAAATGGAGTTGTGACCTTTGGACAAGATCATACCTAGCAGCTAAGCTTCCAGCTTTTAAAACAGGAATTGTGATAAAGATAATGATAATCATAATGATAACTCATAGCTGGTGTGGTGGTACATACCTTTAATTCCACTCAGCACTCTAGAGGCAAAGGCAAGCACTTATATGACTTCAAGGCCAGTATGACTTACAGAGAAAATTCCAGAACAGCAAAGACTAGGCAGTAAAAAAACACGGAAAACAGAAAGCAGGTTAAGATGCAGTTAAACAAGCAGGCCATTGTTTAATCTGTTTAAACTCTGATAGATTTGAGGACTTTTGATGCTGGGCTAATTGCTTTTTGTACTATGTTATAGGTATACGCCTTTGGGGTCAGGGAATGGAATGTGGTGGTTTGATTATGTACAGCCCCCTTAGACCCATTTGTTTGAATGTTTGGCTTATATGGAGAGGCACTATTGAGAGGTGTGGCCTTGTAGAAGTCAGAGTGGCCATGGAAGAAATGTTTCACAGTGGAGATGGATTGGAGAGCTCCTATGCTCAAGCTCCTCTCAGTTGGCAGAATGTCTATTTCATCTGCCTTCAGATCAAGATATAGAACTCTCATCTTTGTCCCCAGCATTATGTCTGCTTAATGCTGCTATTCTTCCCATTATGATGATAACAGACCAAACTTTTGAAACTCTAGCTCCAATTAATTTTTTCCTTTATAAGAGTTCCTGTGGTCATTGGGTCTCTTCACAGCAATATAACCCAAACCATGATACCAGTTTTCAAAGTGGTTATTTTCTTTAATTAATCTCCTTTTCTATGTGTGCTATGTGATGATAACACAGTGCAAGAAATTCATTTCAGGGAAATTTTAAATAAAAGACAAATGTAGAAAATATTAGCTTAAGGTGTTCTCCTTGGCATGAGTGGGAATTAGGTAACCCACTTTTCCCCCAGCTTCTACTTGGGTAAGTATAAACCAACTCTAATTTTGGTTGAGGTATATTGTATAATAAAGGTATGCTTATTAAAATATCTAAAACAGACAAATGAATAAATGATTTTCTTAATATTTGGTTCATGTACAATTGTTTCTAGAATACATAAGACAAAGTAAAATGAAGTTTTAGTTATTTTAGAAGTTGCTTTATTCGTATGTACATGTGTGTTTTGCCTGCATACATATCTAGGTAACATGTTCATACAGTTTCCACAGATGCCAGAAGACAGTACTGACTCCCTGGAACTGAGTTGTAGATAGTTGTGAGCTCCCATATGGATGCTGGAAATTGAACCTTAGTCCCTATAATAACACGGAATTCTCATATCTACTGAGCAGTCTGCCGAGGCACAAGATTCTGCTTAATTTCCAAATGGAGAGATGAAGAAAGTGGGTCTTCAAACTAAACTTTTAAAAACTGACAATTTCAAAAGTCTATATTCCTCTCACCACTGATAAAATTTTAACCTTTGTCACTCACAGTGGTTATGACTATGTATACAAGATCAGCACATTAACAAATTAGTTTGTATCCCAGCATAGATTGAAGAGGGGTGCATGAAACTGCACTCCTAGCTGAGGAGCTATTGGCAATTGATGGATGCCAGGGGAGGGAGAAAAATGTTTTGTGTGTGTGTGTGTGTCTGTGTGTGTGTGTGTGTGTGTGTGTGTCTGTGTGACTGTGGGCCCTGAAAGCTAAGCAATCTCCAGTAGATTATCCTACATCCCTGCACACACATGCAAAACTAAGAACAACCAGGGAGACAGAGGGAATGAAGAACATAAGGGGAACATTGGCAGAGATGAAATAAAGGATGAATTTTCTCAAAGCATTATACTTATGTATGAAATTTTTAAACAATTGGTATGTACTCACTAATAAGTGGATACTAGCCAAAAATTACAGAATTCCCAAGATACAATCCACAGAACTAAAGAAGGCTAACAAGCTGAAGGGCCCAGGTGATGATGCCTCAATCCCACTTGGGAGGGAGAAGAAAGCAACCATAGCCGTAGGGGAGAGGGAGGGTGAGACTTGGGTGGGAAAGGCAATAAGGAGGAGAAAAGGGGAACATGATCAGGTATTGGAAGGGGGAATTAAAGTCCTCAGGGACAGCTGAAAGAAGCAAAACAGGCAATCTTTGGAGGTAGGAGGTAGGGGAACCCTCTAGAATGTACCAGAGATCTGGGAGGTGAGAGACTCTCAGGACTCAAAGGGAGGGACCTCAGATGAAATGCCCTACTAAGGGAGAGGGAACTTGTAGGTCCTACCTCTAGTAGAAAGACAGGGCTTCAAGTGGAGGGATGGTGTTGCCATCAAAAACTCTGACCCAGAATTGTTCCTATCTGAAAGAACTGCAGGGACAAAAATGGACAATAGTCTGAGGAAAAGAGTGTCCAGTGACAGGCCCATATTGGGATCCAGCTCAAGGGGTGGCCCCAAGGCCTCACACTATTCCTGATGCTATGATGTGCTTACAAATAGGGTTGTATCATGACTGTCCTCTGAAAGGCCCAACAGCAGTTGAAAGAGTAGGATGCAGGTATTTAAACCCAACCAATGGACAGAAGCTGGTGACCCCTGTGGTTGAATTAGGGAAAGCTTTACAAAGCTGAGGAGGAGGGTGACTCCATAGGAAGACTATCAGTTTCAACTAAACTAGACTTCCAGGATCTCTCAGATTCTGAGCCACCAACCAGGAAGCATACACCAGCTGATATGAGGCTCCCAGAGGACTGCCAGTTCTGGATTCAGTCAGAGAAGATATACCTAATCCTCAAGAGACTTGTGGCCCTAGGGAGTTGGGATGTCTGGTAGCATGGGGGTGGGTTGGTGACATCCTCTTGGAGATGGGTGGGGGGAAGAAACATGGATTAGTTGGAGTTTGTAACTGGAGGGGAATAAAGCCTGGATTGAAAAAAAAAAGATTAAAGAATAAAAGTTTAAATATAAAAATCTAAAAATAAAAGTAGTTAATAAATGAAAAACACAGCACTAATGCTTTAATTGTAAAATTTTGCTCTCTTTCTATATAAATGTATATATACATGTATATAAATTTAAATGAATGAGTATAGATATTAGGCTCCATCAATTAGATTTTCATTGTAACAGCAGGACTTAATGGGAAATGACGGCATATAACCAATATAACTCACGATGCTATGCCCTTTAAATAAGTGTCTGTAGATCTTTGTGTTTGGAGTGTGGGATGAATAGATAGGCTTTGGGGTCTGGAGCTGGGTGAATAGTCATCTTTTCTCCTTTGTGACAGGGACCAGGTTCCTTCTTAAGAAGCCTCATAGGCAATAGATGTCTCTCCTCAGAAACCATTTTAATCACTGCATGAGGATCTCAGAGTTATTTATTTATTCATTTATTCATTTTACATTTCAACACCAGCCCCCTCCCAGTCTCCCTCTCACAATGCCTCCCTCTTTCCCCTTACCCTTCTTTTCTGAGAAGGTGGAACCCAGCAAGTTTCCCCTCCCCCCAAAACAAATCAAGTAACTGTACGACCTCTCTGTGAGGCATGACAAAGCAGCCCAGTTGGGGGATTGGGATCCAGAGGCAGGCCCTAGATTCATTGAGAGATCCTACTCAGTTGTTAGGGGACCTGCATAATGAACCAGCTGCACATTTGCTGCTTATGTGCAAGGAGTCTATGTCCTCTACATGTTTATTCTTTGGATGTGATTAAGTTTCTGGAAGACTCCAAGGTCCAGTTAGTTGACACTTGTTCTTCCTGTGGAGTCTCTATCATCTTTGGGTCCTCTAGCCCAGCTCATCCTGGACTTCCAGATCTCTATCTAATGTTTGGCTGTGGGTCTCTATATCTGTTTTGGTCAGCTTCTGGGTGGATCTTCTCAGAGGACAGTTAAGCTAGGATCCTCTCTGCAATCATAACATAATATCATTAATAGTGTCAGTGATTGGTTCTCACCCATTGGATGTGTCTCAACTTAGGACAGCCATTGGTTAGACATTTTTTATTTAACCAAATTTTCTTTTGCTTGTCAGAGTTACTATGAAATGCAAATAATAATAATAATAATAATAATAATAATAATAATAATAATAATCATGCAATTCACAAATTTCTAAAAAAGCCGTGATTGAACACTAATCTGCTTTGAACTTTTAATGTAGAATAAAAGAATATGCACTGTTCTGAAAGATTTCACAGTTTAGGGAAGGTGTTTCAATTATTTTCAGGCAATCTCTGAGGAAATGTATGTTTCAGTTGTGTATATGTCTCTGTGCTCACTAAAATCACTGTACCAATACAATACCTGGTGAAAACTTCTTATAAATTAGATTGTATGATGAGAAACAGCATCAAGTCATGGTTCTTTCAGAATCTATATTTGGCCTTTGTGGAATCCTTCACATAAGTAACTGATTAACTTCATCTTAATGATACCATACTAACATGAAAGAAGAAAGCTAGTGAGTTATTAACTGGTAAGACGTTTTTAAGTTGTCATTAATTGAGCAAGTAAGAAGACTTTGAAGTGGTGAAAGGAGAAGCTTATACTGTACAATACTTGGAGTTTTGGGTGACATATTAAAAGAAAACAAAAGGTTCCATTAGTTCAATTTTATCCTCAAATAAATTCGTTGATCTAGAACACACAATAATGTCAAGAGAAGCAAAGTCAACATAAAAACGTGTTAAGAATTCAAGTCAGGTGAAGGAACCCTGGGCCTTAGATTCTGTAAAGAGTAAGAAGGAAGTAGGGGTTGACTGACGAACAAGATGAACTAAAAGTTAGGAATGGGAACAAGAATAAAGTATTGCAGAATTTTTTAGATACTGTTGTATGCTGGCCCGCAGCCTACATGAACCGGGTACACCTGGGAGGCAGGCTGGGGCTGAAAGAGACTTAGACAGCAAGAGAAGATAATAGGGACCAAGACACATTTTCTGTTCAAGGCCCGCAAGTTTACTAAGAGACTGTGCTTATAATGGGGAAGGTCCATCCTCCCCCCTCCCCCCCTAGCCCCCCCCCCCTCCAGTCTACTCTTGGTGCCTGGAGCCATTCTGTCAGCACTTGGTCCCTAGGCTGGTTGCTTATTCAGGAATCTCTCAGGAAGGCAGGTTCAGCCTCTCTGCAGGTAGCAGAATCTCAGGGCAGTTGACACTTCAAAAGAAGCCAGCCAAGTGGGAAAGCTGCACCACATGTGGCCCCACCTCACTGGTAACAAGGTTTGTACCAGCCCACTTCAGGCTGGGGGAGGCTACAAGATACAAAGTTTACCACATTCATATATTTCCTTGCCTGGAATGACTCATCTGCTTTCTCTCTGTTCATGTGTTCAGCATGCATGTAGTGCTGGTGTCTATTAGGATACACTGACAATCTTTACTAAGAAGAGAAGCCTCCTCACTCAGTGTTGTGTGCATTGGGAAACCTGGCATTTACCAGTCACCTTGAATGCAGCCTTGACATCCTTGTTCCTTAGGCTGTAGACAAGTGGGTTCAGCCTGGGAATGACCACAGTGTAGAAGACAGACACAACCTTATCTTCTTCCAGGGATCTTTTTGAACCACTACGTATGTACAGAAAGCCAAGTGTCCCCAAAAAGGAGCCACAGCAGTGAGGTGGGAGACAAATGTTGAGAAAGTCTTTGCTCTTCTACCTGAAGACTTCATTGTCATGACAGCTTTGATAATGAGCAGGTAGAGAATGAGATAACTAAGGCACTGGCCAAAATTACAAAATTCCCAAAGAAAACAATGATAATTTCAACATTTGTTGTGTCACTACAGGCCAGCTTCAGCAGAGGTGCGAGGTCATAAAAGAAAAAAATTGATCCGATTTTCACAGAATGAGAGAGAGAAGGTGTTTGTGGAAACACTCTGTACCTGCACAGATAGTGAAGAAGAAGAACTGGGCAGCACAACAACCATTGGAGATGACTGTTTTACCTGTAGCCAGCGTTGCCAGTATCTGAGGGGTGATGACTGAGGTATAGCAGGCATCCAACACAGAGAGGTGGCTCAGAAAGAAGTACATTGGGATGTGGAGTTGGACATCTACATGGATAAAAATGACCATGCCCAAGTCTTCCAGGATAGTGACAAGATAAATCTAAGAAATACCAGAAATAGGGCAATCTCTCACTTGGGGTGGTCACTAAAGCCCATTATTATGAATCCATTTACTGTGGTGGCATTATTCTTGGCCATGGATTCAATGTAGAGGATGAGATTCTTCACAGGGTAAGAGTGAATTATAAAGAGACCACAACTGAAGGATAGTCATTTTCTTTGTGATGAACATTAAATTTATAATCAATTAGTATTTGTAGAGATTATTTTCAGAAATCTTGAATTTTCATTTTTGTACAATAGTTTTGCTTTTTAAAATTTCTATTTCTGGGTAATTATGGTGTAAATTTGGAAATTTCTGTAAAGGAAAGTGGCACATACTCCTCAGGTTTAGAAGGTACCAAGATGTGTGTTCCTCTATTTAAATACTCATATCTATTGTGTAGGCATCTCATTCATATATGATCCTCCATCCATTAAAAGTTTAACATAATATGTCTCATTTCTTACTTGGTTTCTATTGCTTTCTATAATATCTCTATTGACCTTAGTTTTAGCCTTTAAACACTGGTATCTGTTTAATCTCCTCCCCCCACAATGCCTTTCTGAAGTACAGAAATGGAGACCTGGCTCTTCATATTGACTAATCCCTTACAGTGCACATTCACGTTTTTGTTATTATTTAACTATTCAGCAAGACAAATGATTTAGTATTAATTACTAAAATTGTTCGTTTCCTCTCAGTCTTTATCACTCCAAATCAAAATTGCCTTCTTTAATATATTACACTTCAGTTTTTGCACTGCTTGTTACATCATGATTACAAATATGTTCAAACTTGTAGTTATTTTTCACTTCAGAGTCTTTGGCCAAGCCATGTAACTTCTTTGTGCCTCAATTGCTTTTGGTTGTAATTTACTTAGCATAAAAATAATTGGTTTCCTTATGCCATACTATACACACACACACACACACACACACACACACACACACACACACTAGTGTGTATGTGTGGTGGTGTCTTGTCTTGTTCTTATTTTTATGCTCCCCCTACTGGCCCCTGTCTCTTTCCACGTATTTTTATGTTCCCTTTATTCCTTCATATAGTCTTCTCCCATGGTTTTAAGACAGGAAACCATGGCAGGTGTGTACACACACACACACACACACACACACACACACACACAGAGAGAGAGAGAGAGAGAGAGAGACAGAGAGACAGAGAGAGAGAGACAGAGAGAGAGAGACAGAGAGAGACAGACAGACACACATTCACATACACACACACACAGAGAAAGAGAGAGAGAGAGAGAGAGAGAGAGAGAGAGAGAGAGAGAGAGAGAGAGAGAGAGAGAGAGAGAGACTAAGGAGAGAGAGGCCCTTCATGTTAAAGGAATATGACATTTTGTCTTTTGCCACATTACCCTTTCTTGATCCTTATCCCTTCTCTTTCTAGATTTATCTTCATATTTTCACACTCCATTCAAATTATCTATCTATCTATCTATCTATCTATCTATCTATCTGTCTGTCTATCCCTATATTGAATAGGTAGGGAGAAAGTAGGCAGCCTTGTCTAGTCCCTGATTTTAGTCGAATTGTTTCCAGTTTCTCTCCATTTACTTTGATATTGGCTAATGGTTTGCTATATATTGCTTTTATTATGTTTAAGTATGTGCCTTGAAATCCTGATCTTTCCAAGACTTTTATCATGAATGGGTGTTGGATTTTGTAAAATGCTTTCTCTGCATCTATTGAGATGATTATGTGGTTTTTGTCTTTGAGTTTGTTTATATAGTTTGATTATGTTGATGGATTTCCAGATATTAAACTATCCCTGCGTCCCTGGCTACTTGGTCATGATGTATGATTGTTTTGATGTGTTCTTGGATTCGGTTAGCAAGAATTTTATTGAATATTTTTGCATTGATATTCATAAGGGAAATTGGTCTGAAGTTCTCTATCTTTGTTGGGTCTTTATGTGGTTTAGGTATCAGAGTAATTGTGGCTTCATAGAATGAATTGGGTAGAGCACCTTCTGTTTCTATGTTGTGGAATAGTTTGAGGAGAATTGGAATTAGGTCTCTGAAGGGCTGATAGAATTTTGCACTAAACCCATCTGGTCCTGGGCTTTTTTTGGTTGGGAGACAATAACTGCTTCTATTTCTTTAGAGGATATGGGACTGTTTAGTTCATTAATCTGATCCTGATTTAACTTTGGTACCTGGTATATGTCTTGAAATTTGTCCATTTCATCCAAGTTTTTGAGTTTTGTTGAGCATAGCCTTTTGTAGTAGGATCTGATGGTATTTTGGATTTCCTCAGGTTCTGTTGTTATGTCTCCCTTTTCATTTCTGATTTTGTTAATTAGGATACTGTCCCTGTGCCCTCTAGTTAGTCTGGCTAAGGGTTTATCTATCTTGTTGATTTTCTCAAAGAACCAGCTCCTGGTTTGGTTGATTGTTTGAATAGTTCTTTTTGTTTCCACTTGGTTCATTTCGGCCCTAAGTTTGATTATTTCCTATCATCTACTCCTCTTGGGTGAATTTGATTCCTTTCCTTCTAGAGCTTCTAGGTGTGCTGTCAGACTGCTAGTGTATGCCATCTCTAGTTTCTTTTTAGAGGCACTCAGGGCTATGAGTTTTCCTCTTAGGACTATAAGTTTGGGTATGCCGTGGCTTCATTTTCATTAAACTCTAAAAAGTTTTTAATTTCTTTCTTTATTTCTTCCTTGACCAAGATATCATTGAGTAGAGTGTTGTTCAGTTTCCATGTGAATGTTGGCTTTCTATTATTTATGCTGTTATTGAAGATCAGCCTTAGTCTGTGGTGATCTGATAGGATGCATGGGATAATTACAATGTTTTTCTATCTGTTGAGGCCTGTTTTTTGACCAATTATAAGGTCGATTTTGGAGAAGGTGCCATGAGGTGCTAAGAAGAAGGTATATCCTTTTGTTTTAGGATAAAATGTTCTGTAGATATCTGTTAAATCTATTTCTTTCATAACTTCTGCTTGTTTCAACGTGTCTCTGTTTAGTTTCTGTTTCCAGGATCTATACATTAATGATAGTAGGGTATTGAAGTCTCCCACTATTATTGTGTGAGGTGCAATATGTGATTTGAACTTTACTATAGTTTCTTTAATGAATGTGGCTGCACTTCCATTAGGAGCATAGATATTCAGAATTGAGAGTTCATCTTAGTAGATTTTACCTTTGATGAGAATGAAGTGCCCCTCCTTGTCTTTTTTTATAACTTTGGGTTGGAAGTCGATTTTATTTGATATTAGAATGGCTACTCCAGCTTGTTTCTTTGGACCATTTCCTTGGAAAATTGTTTTCCAGCCTTTTACTCTGAGGAAATGTCTATCTTTTTCCCTGAGGTGGGTTTCCTGTAAGCAGCAAAAAGTTGGGTCCTGTTTATGTAGCCAATTTGTTAGTCTATGTCTTTTTATTTGGGAATTGAGTCCATTGATATTAAGAGATATTAAGGAAAAGTAATTGTTGCTTCCTATTATTTTTGTTTTTAGGGTTGGGATTCTGTTCTTGTGGCAGTTTTCTTTTAGGTTCAGTGAAGGATTATTTTCTGGCTTTTGCTAGGGCATAATTTCCATCCTCGTATTTGTGTGTTCCCATTATTATCCTTTGAAGGACTGGATTCATGGAAAGATATTGTGTGAATTTGGTTTTGCCATGGAATACTTTGGTTTTTCCGTCTATGGTAATTGAGAATTTTGCTGTGTATAGTAGCCTGGGCTGGCATTTGTGTTCTCTTAGTGTCTGTATAACATCTGTCCAGGATCTTCTGGCTTTCATAGTTTCTGGAGAGAAGTCTGGTGTAATTCTAATAGGTCTGCCTTTATATGTTACTTGACCATTTTCCCTTACTGCTTTTAGTATTCTATCGTTATTTAGTGCATTTTTTTTGTTCTGATTATTATGTTTCAGGAGGAATTTCTTTTCTGGTCCAGTGTATTTGGAGCTCTGTAGGCTTCTTGTATGTTTATGGGCATTTCTTTCTTATGTTAGGGAAGTTTTCTTCTATAATTTTGTTGAAGATATTTAATGGCCCTCTAAGTTGAAAAACTTTGTTCTCATATATACCTATTATAGGTATAGTTTTGGCCTTCTCATTGTGTCCTCGATTTCCTGGATGTTTTGGGATAGGATCGTTTTGCATTTTGCATTTTATTTGACTGTTGTGCCCATGTTCTCTCTGGAATCTTCTGCACCTGAAATTCTCTCTTTCATCTCTTGTATTCTGTTGCTAATCCTCACATCTATGGTTCCTGTATTTCTTTCCTAGGGTTGCTGTCTTCACAATTGTCTCCCTTTGGGTTTTCTTTATTGTTTCTACTTCCATTTTTAGATCTTGGATGTTTTTGTTTAATTCCATCACCTGTTTGTTTGTGTTTTCCTGTAATTCTTTAAGGGATTTTTATGTTTTTTCTTTAAGTTCTTCTACCTGTTTAGCAGTTTTTTCCTGTAATTCCTTGAGGGATTTTTGTGCTTCCTCTTTAAGGACTTCTACCTGTTTAGCAGTTTTCTCCTGTATTTCTTTAAGTGAGTTATTAATGCCTTTATTAAAATCCTCTCCCAGCATCATGAGATATGATTTTAGATCTGAATCTTGCTTTTTTTTTGTTTTGGGGTATCCAGAACTCTCTGTGGTGGGTGTACTGGGTTCTGATGATGCCCATTGGTCTTGGTTTCTGTTAGTGAGATTCTTTCATTTTCCTCTTGCCATCTGTTAATCTCTGGTGTTAGATGTTCTTGCTGTCTGTGGCTGGAGCTTGTTGCTCCTGTGATTTTGTAGCCTCTGTCAGCACTCCTGGGAGACCAACTCTGTCCTGTGTCTCAGTGGTCAGAAAACTCTCTGCAGGCAAGCTTTCCTATTGCAGGGAAGGTGCACAGAAGTCTGGAGATCAGATCCACCTCCTGATTCCTGGGGTCAGAGCCCTCCTTGGAGGCCGACTTTCCTCTGGCACAGAAAGTGTCCAGGGTCTGGGTCTCAGCTCTGTCTCCTGGCTGAGGATGAAGGCCTTAAAGGACCCTGTTCAAGAAGCTCTGTTGATTCTGCTGCCCAAGTGCTCTCCTGTGTAGACTGGTTTCAGTGATCCCAAGATTCTGTGTGTGCTAGGACCTGCCTTTAGGTCAAAGAACCCCTGTTGCTGCTAGCACAAGACCCTCTGGGTTTTTGGAATTGATGTTGAGTTCCACTCACCAGAGATCTAAAGATCCCGGGTGTGCTAGGGTGCCTGCAGTATGGAGAGTCCTCTAGGGACCTTGGGGCCCTCTGCCAAGATCCTTGTATAACTTTAGCCTGTGGGGAGCGGGTGTGGCGGCAGTCCCAAAGGCGCCAGAGACTGCAGCTAAGTCATATGACTTGCACCTGACTTCCTCATATAAACCACAAACATCTTGAGAGCTGCGCAGGTGTACCAGGATACTGGTGAATCCAATTTGGTGGAGATTTGCCCCTGCTGCCCTGATTAGCTGAAGCCTCGTGACTGGCGAGGGGGCATGGCCTGCAGTGCGTGGATGAGAGAGAGTATAAAAGGAGTGAGAGGCCCAGGGTTCGGGGGAGATATAAAAACAAGGGAGATATAAAAACAAGGGAGATATAAACAGGGGAGATATAAACAAGGGAGATATATGGAGAAAGAAGAAACAGGACTGAATAAATGTGTGCAGAAGGATCCTGTAGCAGCGTCGTTCTTCCTGGCCTGTTGAGTGCGCGCAACATTAGCCTATTTTTTTTTTTTTTTAGATTCAACATGTTCTTTCAATACAAAAACTATTTATTTCATTTTGTTTCCAACACCTTAGATTTTCTTTGACTTTTCTTGTAATATGTTGGTGACATCTAGTTCTGAGGCTTGTTTGATATCCACCACTTTTTATTTCTGGATTTATTTCATTTTGTGTTTCCTTTATAGTGATTTTATACCTACCTTTTTTAGAAATCATGAACCCTTTTCATTATTTTATTCAACTTTTCCTTTCTGTTTTTATGATCTCCACTTAGGTATTTTTAAATATCATCTTTAAAGTTCTTGGGCATTTCAATACTATCAAGTATTTGACATTCTTGTCTTGTGTTTCTGATATATTGGATTCCTCAGCGTCTAATGTATTAAGATTATTTTGCTTTGCTGGACACATTGTTCTTGATGTTTCTGTTTATGAATTTGTTTTGAGGTGTAAGTATCCAGAACTACGATATTTGGTGTTAAATCGTGTCCTTTATATTTGTTTGTTGAATGTTCTGACCTTTGAATCTTGTTCTCCTTTCTGTATCCTAGGAAATAATGGTGTCTGTGGGTTCTTCAGTAGAGAAAGCTTCTGCTTTAATGGCTGGCAGAAAAGAATGGACATTGATTAGGATGAAAATCTCAAGTAGGCTATGGGAAAAAAACTAGAGGAATCTTTTCTAAACAAAGAGGATAAGTTCCCAGCACATTGGAATGTGTTTGCAGGAGGGGTTCATTCAAGAAGGATGCAGTAGGAAAAAGAGCAAGTCTGGACTGAGATGAAAGGTCTAGGGGTACCTTAGGTTTGTACCAAGAATTATATTCCTCAGTAAATGAAGATGTAAGAGGAGTTGTTCCTCAGAGAATGCTACTATAGCTCTTTAGTGCTATTTTCCCCATTTAGTCTTAAGTGAATTCGGGCAAAGCATAATGTAGAACAGGAAATTTAGTGAGGATGTCCTAATGATTCTCAGTCTAGTGGATCCCTGGGGGTCACTGATAGACAGTGTTTTGGGGGATCAGCATCTGACACAAAGAAATGGTCATGGCTTTGAAAAGAAAGCTGAGAGAGTTGACAGGAAAGTGAGGAACATAGAAATATTTCTTTTTTCATCCTTCCTTTCTCTCTCTCTTTCTCTCTCTCTCTCTTCCTCTCTCTCTCTCTCTCTCTCTCTCTCTCTCTTTCATCCTTTCATTCTTTCTATTTTAATACCAGCTCCCTTCCTCCAAGTCTTCCTCTCACAACTCCTCCCTCTTTCCCCCTATCTTTCTCTTCTGAAAAGGAGACCCCCCAGGGTATCCCCTCCCCTAAACATGCATCAAGTGACTGCAGGACCCCTCTCATTGAGGCATGACAAAGCAGCCCAGTTAGGGGACTGGGATCCAGAGGCAGGCACTAGATTCATAGACAGATCCTTCTCAGTTGTTAAGAGACATGGATGAAGAATAACGTGCACATTTGCTGCTTATGTGCAGGGGATCTATGTCCAGTACATGCTTACTCTTTGGTTGGTGATTCAGTTTCTGGGAGACGCCAAGGTCCAGATTAGTTGACACTTGTTCTTCTTATGGAGTCCCTACCCTTTTTGGGTCCTCCAGTTCTTCCCCCAGCTTTTCTATAAGACTTCCAGAGTTCTATCTAAAGTTTGGCTGTGGGTTTCTATCTCTGTTTTGGTCAACTGTTGGGTGGATCTTCTCAGAGGACAGTTATGCTAGGATCCTGTCTGCAAGCATGATAGAGTATCATTAACAGTGTTAATGATTGGTTCTTACCCATGGGCTGTGTCTCAATTTGGGTCAGTCATTGGTTAGATTATTTTTTTAACCAGATCTTTTTTTTTTTTTTTTTTTGCTTGACAGTGTTATTATGAAATGGAAACAGGACCATACATAACATTCACAAATTTCTATAAAAGCAGTAATTGAACGCTAATCTTTTAATGTAGATTAAAACTTAATTGAACTTTTAATGTAGAAATAAAAGAATATGCAGCTCTGAAAGATTTCATAGTTTAGACAGGAGTTACAATCATTTTCAGTAAACCTCTGCTCCCAGTGGAAATGTATGATTCAGTTGTGTATGTGTCTCTGTGCTCGCTAAAACCTCTGAATCAATACAACACCGAGTGAGAACTTCTTATAAGTTAGACTGTATGATGAGAAGCAACATAAGTCTTGTGTCCTTCAGAATCTACATTTGGCCTTTGTGGAATCCTCCACATAAGTAATTTCTTAACTTCATCTTAATGATACCATACTAACATGAAAGAAGGAAGCTAGTGAGTTATTAACTGGAAAGACATTTTTAAGTTCTCCTGGACTGAGCAAGTAAGAAGATATTGTAATGATGAAGGGAGAGGCTTGTATTGTGCAATGCTTCTTGTAGTTTTGGGTTACATATTAAAAGGAAAACAGAAAAAGTCCAATTAGTTCAATTATATCTTCAGAGAAATGCTTTGATATATAAAACACAGACCCTTAAGCAGACCTTGGGTGCTGGCTCCCCACCCAGTCCCACAGTACCCAGAGGAAACTAGACTGCCAGGTACTCAAAATGCTCAGGATCACAGGAACTCAGGACCTCGATTACACCATGATTTCAGGATCCCAGAGGCAGCTTGATTCCCAGGAGCTCTGACACACCCAGTATATCAGAATCACAGTATCTCAGAATCACAGGAACACAAAGACAGATGGACTTTGAGGAATTCTCACACAATCAGGACCACAGGAGGGACAGGCTCCAGTGAGACAGCAATGGCAGGTAGCACCAGAGATAATCAGATGGGGAGAGACAAGTACAAGAACATAAGTGAAAGAAACCAAGGCTACTTGGCATCATTTAAACCCAGTTCTCCCACCACAGCAAGCCCTGGATACCCCATCACACCAAAAATAAGCAAGATTTTGATTTAAAATCACTTCTCATGATAACGATAGAAGACTTTAAAATGGACATAAATAACTTCCTTAAGAAATACAGGAGAACACAGGTAAACAGGTAGAAGTCCTTAAAGTAGAAACACAAAAATCCCTTAAAAAATTACAGGAAAACACAAAGAAACAGGTGAAGGAACTGAAAAACAAAACAAAACAAAACAAAACAAAACCAAAAAACCAAAAAACACCCAGGATCTAAAAACGGAAGTAGATACAATAAAGAAATCACAAAGGGAGACAACTTTGGAAATAGAAATCCTAGGAAAGATATCAGGAATCATTCATACAAGCATCAATAACAGAATACAAGAAACAGAAAAGAGAATCTTGGGTGCAAAGATACCATAGCAAAAATTGACACAACAGTCAAAGAAAATGCAAAATGCAAAAGCTCCTAACCCAAAAGGTCCAGGAAATCCAGGACACAATGAGAAGACCATACCTAAGGATAATAGGTACAGAAGAGAGCAAAGATTGCCAACTTAAAAGTCCAGTAAATATCTTCAATAAAATTATAGAAGAAAACTTCCCTAACCTAAAGAACGAGATGACCATGAACATACAAGAAGCCTCCAGAACTCCAAATAGACTGAACCAGAAAAAGAATTCCTCCCTTCACTTAATAATCAAAATACCAAAAGCTCAAAACAAAGAAAGAATATTAAAAGCATTAAGTAAGGGAAAAAAGTCAAGTAAAATAAAAAGTCAGACCTATCAGAATTACACCAGACTTCTCACCAGAGACTCTAAAGCCAGAAGATTCTGGGAAGATGTCATACAGATCATAAGAGAACACAAATGCCAGCCATGACTACTATACTCAGAAAAACTCTCAGCTAACATAGATGGAGAAACAATGATATTTCATGACAAAACCAAATTTACACAATATCTTTCCACAAATCCAGCCCTACAAAAGATAATAAATGGAAAACTCCGGAGCAAGAAGGGAAACTACACCCTAGAAAAATCAAGAAAGTAATTTTCTTTCAACAATCCCAAAAGAAGATAGTTACACAAACATAATTCTACCTCTAACAACAAAAATAACATGAAGCAACAATCACTTTTCCTTTATATCTCTTAACATCAATGGATTCAATTCCCTGATAAAAGACATAGACTAACAGACTGCATAAGTAAACTGGACCCAGCATTTTGATGCATACAGAAACACACCTCAGTGACAAAGACTGACACTACTACTGAGTAAATGGTGGAAAAAAAGTTACTAAGCAAATGGTCCCAAGAAACAAGCTGGAGTAACCATTCTAAAATCAAGTAAAATTGACTTTCAACCAAAAGTTATCAAAAAAGATAAGGAAGGGACACTTCATACATGTCAAAGGAAAAATCTACTAAGATAAGCTTTCAATTCTGAAAAAAATATGCTAGAAAAAGGATTTCTATGAAAACATTCATAAATGAAACTTTACTAAAGCTCAAAGCACACATTATTCTTCACAAAATAATACTGGAAGACTTTATCACCCTACTTTCATCAATGAACAGATCATGGAAACAAAAATTAAACAGAGACACAGTGAAACTAACAGAAGTTATGAACAAAATGGATTTAACAGATATCTATAGAACATTTCACCCTAAAACAATAGGATACCATTCCCTCTCAGAATTTCATGGTACTGTCTCCAAAATTGACCATATAATCAGTCACAAAACAGACCTCGAGAGACAAAAGAAGATTTAAATAATCCCATGCTTCCTATCCTATCACTAGGGACTAAGGTTAGTCTTTAATAACAACAAAAACAACAGGAAGTCCATATACACATGGAAGCTGAACAAAACACTACTCAATGATAGCTTGGTCAAGGCAGAAATAAAGAAATTAAAGACTTTAGAATTTTTTTTAAAGATGTATTTATTTTTTTATTTATATGAGTACACTGCAGCTGACTTCAGACACACACTAGAAGAGTGCATCGGATCCCATTACAGATGGTTGTGAGCCACCACAAGGTTACTGGGAATTGAACTCAGGACCTCTGCAAGAGCAGACGGTGCTCTTAACCACTGAGCCATCTCTACAGCCTCTCTATTGTTCATTGTTTAGTGAAAGCCATAAATTTACTTTCTGCAGTTTATATAAAGCCATACAATGTTATGCTAGTCATAAGTCAAGTAAAAATATTTTCTAACAGTGCAATGTGATTATGGTACTGAATTTTCAGCAAACATCTATTTCTAGGGGTTAATGAAAATGAAGGCACCTCATATCAAAACTTATGGGACACAATGAAAGCAGTGCTAAGAGGAAAACTCATAGTTCTATATGCCTCCAAAAAGAAGCTGGAGAGAGCACACACTAGCCGCTTGACAGCACACTTGAAAACTCTAGAACAAAAAGAAGCAAATGCACCTAAGAGGAGTAGACAGCAGGAAATAATCAAACTGAGGACTGAAATCAACCAAGTAGAAACAAAAATAGCTATTCAAAGAATCAACAAAACTAGGATATGGTTCTTTGAGAAAATCAAAATAGATAAACCCTTAGCCAGTCTAAACAGAGGGCACAGAGACATTATCCAAATTAACAATATCAGAAATGAAAGGAAGACATAATAACAGAAACCAAGGCAATCCAAAAAAACATCAGATCCTACTACAAGTGCCTATACTCAAAAAAACTGGAAAATCTGGATGAAATGGACAATTTTCTAGAAAAATACCAGGTGCCAAAGTTAAATCCGTAGGAGATAAACCATATAAAGAGACCCATCACCCCTAAAGAAATAGCAGCAGTTATTAAAATCTCCAAATCAAAAAAAAAAAAAAAGCCCAGGACCAGGTGGGTTTAGTGCAGAGTTCTATTGGACCTTCAAAGAAGACCTAACACCAATATGCTAATACCAACTATTCCATAGAATAAAAGCATATTCATACCCAATGTGATCTATGAAGCCATAATTACACTTACACCTAAAGCCCACAAAGACTCAGCAAAGAAAGAGAACTCAAAGGGGGAAAAAAAAAGAACATGATCATCTCATTAGATGCTGAGAAGGCATTTGACAAAACTCACTAACCCTTAATGATAAAGGCCTTGGAAAGATCAGGAATTTAAGGGCCATTTCTGAAAATAATAAAAGCACTATACAGTAAAACGATACCCAACATCAAAATAATTGGAGAGAAAATTGAAGCAAACCCACTAAAATCAGGGACTTGACAAGGCTGCCCACTCTTTCCCTACCTATTCAATATAGTACTTCAAATCCTAGCCAGAGCAATTCTACAACAACAGAAGATCAAGGGGATACAAATGGGAAAGGAAGAAGTCAAAATATCACTATTTTCAGATAATATGGTAGTATATTTATGTCACCCCACAAATTCCTCCAGAAAACTCCTAAACCTGATAAACAACTTCAGCAAAGAGGTTGGATATAAAATTAACTAAAAAATAAAAATAAAAAATAAAAAACCAGTATCTTTCTCTACACAAAGAATAAACAGGCTGAGAAGGAAATTAGGGAAATGACTCCCTTCACAATAGTCTCAAATAATACAAAATACCTTGGTGGATCTCTAAGTAAGCAAGTGAAATATCTGTATGACAAGAACTTCAAGTTTCTGAAGAAAGAAATTGAAGAATATCTCAGAAAATGGAAATATTTTCCATGTTTGTGGATAGACAGGCTTAATAGACTAAAAATTGCAATCTTAGTGAAAGCAATCTACAAATTCAGTGCTATCCCCATTAAAATTCTGACTCAGTTCTTCATAGAGTTAGAAAAAGCAATTCTCAAATTCATTGGAAACAACAACAACAACAACAAAACCCAGGATAGCGAAAATATTCTCAACAATAAAAGAGCCTCTGGGGGAATCACCTTCCCTGACCTCAAGCTGTATTACAGAGAAATAGTGATAAAAACCGTATGGTATTGGTACAGAGAGAGGCAGGAAGATCAATGGAATAGAATTGAAGATCCAGAAATGAACCCACACACATATCGTCATGTGATCTTTGACAAATGATCAAAAACTATCCAGTAGAAAAAAAGGCAGCACATTTTCAACAAATGGTTCTGGTTCAACTGGCTGGCAGCATGTAGAAGAATAAAAATCATTCCGCTCTTTACTCCTTGCACAAAACTCAATTCCAAGTGGATCAAGGACTGATAAATAAAACTAGATACACTGAAACTAATAGAAGGCATGGTGAGGAAGAGCCTTGAAAACAGGGCTCAGGTGAAAATTCTCTAAACAGAACACCAATGACTTATGTCTAAGATCAAAAATAGACAAATGAGACCTCATAAAATTGGCAAAGGACACTGTCAATAGGACAAAACAGCAACCAACAGATTGGGAAAAGATCTTTACCAATCCTACTTCTGAAAAAGGGCTAGTATCCAATATATGCAAAGAACTCAAGAAGTTAAACTCCACAGAAATAAATAACCCTATTAAAAATGGGTTACAGATCTAAGCAAAGAATTCTCAAGGAATAGCAAATGGCTGAGAAGCACCTAAAGGAATGTTCAATATCCTTAGTCATCAGGGAAATGCAAATCAAAACAACACTGAGATTCCACCTCAAACCAGTCAGAATAGTTAAGATCAAAACTCAGATGACAGCAGATGCTGGTGAGGATGTGGAGAAAGAGGGACACTCCTCCTTTGTTGCTGGGATTGCAAGCTGGTACAGCCACTCTGGAAATCAGTTTGGTGGTTCCTCAGAAAATCAGACATAGTATTTCCTGAGTTCCCAGCTACAGCAATTCTGGACATATACTATGAAGATGCTCCAATGTATATCAAGGACACATGCTCCACTATGTTCATAGCAGTTTTATTTATCATGGCCACAGCTGGGAAGGAACCAGATGTCGTTCAATAGAGGAATGGATACAGAAAATGTGGTACATTTACACAATGGAGTGCTACTCAGCAATTAAAAACAATGAATTCATGAAATTCTTAGGCAAATATTTGGAACTAGAAAATATCATCTTGAGTGACGTAATCCAATCACAAAAGGAAACACATAGTTTGCACTCACTGATAAGTGGATATTAGCCCCAAATCTTCTAATACCCAGGATACAATTCACAGACCATATGAGGTCAAGAAGTAGGATGACCAAAGTATAGATGCTTTATTCCTTCTTAGAAGGGGGGACAAAATACCCATGGGAAGAGATACAGAGACAAAGTGTGGAGCAGAGACTGAAGAAAAGGCCATCCAGAGACTGCCCTACCTGGGAATCCATCCCATATACAATCACAATGCACACACCATTGTGGTTGCCAAGAAGTGATAGGAGCCTTACATAGCTGTCTTCTGAGAGGCTCTGCCAGAGACTGACAAATACAGATGTGAATACTTGCAGACAACCATTGGACTGATCATAAGGTACCCAATGGAGGAGTTAGGAAAAGGCCAGAAAGAGCTAAAGGGGTTTGCAACCCCATATGAAGAACAAGAATATCAACCAACCAGATCCCCCAGAGCTCCAAGGGAGTAAACCATCAACCTAAGAGTACCCATGAAGGGATCCATGGCTACAGCTTCATATGTAGCAGAAGATGGCCTTATTGAACATCAATGTGAGAAGAGGCCCTTGGTTCCATGAGTCCTTGAAGCCCAAGTGTAGGGAAATATGAGGGCATGTAGGTAGGAGTATGAGTCATGAAAACACCCTCATTGAAGCAGTGAGGGGGATGGTATAGGGGAGTTACTTGGGGAATTGAACCTGAAAGAGGATAATATTTGAACTGTAAATAAAATATCCAATATAAAAACAATAATAAAAACTAAGAAAAGAAAACACAGCAATGTTAAGAGAGGCAAAGCCAGCAGAAAAATATGTTAAGGATTGGCATCAAGTGAAGTAAGCTTGGGCCTTAGATAAAGAATTAGAATTAGAAAAAGAAATTCCTCTATAAAGAACTAGAGGAAAGCAGGGATTGACTAACAGGAAGAACTGAAAGTTAGGAATGTGGGAAAGAACAAAACATTGAAGAAATTTTTAAATACAAAATTCACCACATTCATATTATGTCCTTGCATAGAATGACTTGTCTGCTTTCTCTCTGTTCACAGGTACAGCATTCCTGTAGTGATTGTGTCTATCAGGATACAATGGCAATCTTTACTAAGAAGAGAAGCCTCCTCACTCAGTGTTGTGTGCATTGGGAAACCTGGCATTTACCAGTCACCTTCTTGAATGCAGCCTTGACATCCTTGTTCCTTAGGCTGTAGATTAGTGGGTTCAGCATGGGAATGACCACAGTGTAGAAGACAGACACAACTTTATCTTCATCCAGGGATTTTTTTGAACCACTACGTATGTACATAAAGATGAGTGTCCCAAATAAAAGAGCCACAGCAGTGAGGTGGGAGACACATGTTGAGAAAGTCTTTGCTCTTCTACCTGAAGACTTCATTCTCATGACAGCTTTGATGATGAGCAGGTAGGAAATGAGGATGACTAAGGCATTGGCCAAAATTACAAAATTCCCAAAGAAGACAATGATAATTTCAATATTTGTTGTGTCACTACAGGCCAGCTTCAGCAGAGGTGGGAGGTCACAAAAGAAGAAATTGATCTGATTATTTTCACAGAAGGAGAGAGAGAAGGTGCATGTGGTACGCAGAATGGCCCCACACACTCCACAGATATATGCTCCTACTACTAAACTCCAACATTTTCTAGGGCCCATGGCCACAGTGTAGAGCAGTGGATTGCTAATAGCAACATAGCGATCATAGGCCATCACAGACAGCAGGAAACATTCTGTAGCTGCACAGATAGTGAAGAAGAAGAACTGGGCAGCACAACATCTATAGGAAATGACTGTTTTACCTGTAGCCAGCGTTGCCAGTATCTGAGGGGTGATGACTGAAGTATAGCAGGCATCCAACACAGAGAGATGGCTCAGAAAGAAGTACATTGGGATGTGGAGTTGGACATCTACATGGATAAGAATGACCATGCCCAAATTTCCCAGCATGGTGACAAGATAAAAGCTAAGAAATACCAGCAATAGTGGAATCTCCCACTTGGGGTGGTCATTAAAGCCTATTAGGATGAATTCCGTTACTGTGGTAATGTTATTCTTGGCCATGGATTCAATGTAGAGAGTTTGTCCTTCAGAGCTTAAGAGTGAATTGTTAAAGAGAGCACAACTAAAGGATAGTCTTTTTCTTTATGATGGAAATTAAATTTGTAATCCCTTAGTATTTGTAGAAATTATTTTCAGAAATCTTGAATCTTCCTTTCATACATCAGAGTTTTGCTTTTTGAAATTTCTATTTCTTATTATTTCTGGTATAAATTTGGAAATTTCTGAAAAGATAAGAGGCACATACTCTTCAGGTTTAGAAGGTACAAAGATTTCTGTTCCTGTATTCTGATACTCTCACATCTGCTCTGTAGGTATCTAGTTCACATATGATCATCCATCCACCAAAAGTTCAACATAATATATCTCATTTCAGACTTGGGTTCTATTGCTTTTTATAGTATCTCTACTGACCTTAGTTTTAGCCTACAAACACTTGTGTCAATTTAATCTCTTCCCCCCACAATGCCTTCTAGAGTACAGAAATCGAGACCTGGCTCTTCATAGTGACTAATCCCTTACAGTGCACATTCACATGTTTTTGTTATTATTTAACTATTCAGCAAGACAAATGATCTAGAATCAATTACTAAAATTGTTTATTTTATCTCAGTCTTTATCACTCCAAATCAAGATGTATCTTCTTTAATATATTACACTTCATTTTTTTGCACTGCTTGTTACATCATATTTACAAGTATGTTCAAACTTGTAGTTATTTTTAATGTCAGAGTCTTTGGCAAAGTCTTGTAACTTCTTTGTGCCTCAATTGCTTTTGGTTGTAATTTACTTAGTATATAAAAGTTATTGATTTCCTTATGCATATATATGCCATATTATACACATGTACACACATAAACACATATGTATGTGTGTCTGTGTGTGTTTGTGTGTATGTGCGTGTGTGTGTGAGATTGTGTCTTGTCTTGTTATGATTATGCTCATCCCTACTGGTCCCTGTCTCCCTCCATGTATTTTTCTGTTCTCTTTATTCCTTCAAATAGTATCTTTTCATCATTTTGTGACAGAAAACAATGGCAGGTGTGTGTATCTCCCCCCCCCACACACACATTCAAAGGGGGGGGGAGAGGGAGAGAGAGAGAGAGAGAGAGAGAGAGAGAGAGAGAGAGAGAGAGAGAGAGAGAGACTCTTCATTTTAACAGAATGTCATATTTTGCCTTTTGCCATATTATCCTTTTATCTCTTCTCCTTCTAGATTTCTTCTTTGTATTCTTCCTCTCCATTATATCATATTATCTATCTATCTATCTATCTATCTATCTATCTATCTGTCTGTCTGTCTGTCTGTCTGTCTGTCTATCTATCTATCTATCTATCTATCTATCTATCTATCTATCTATGAATCTATCTAGGCAATGAATGTTCCTTTCCTGTTATGTACCAATTGCTCAAAGAAATTATACTTAAATTTCTACACACTGAGTTATAACCTATTTGCATTGCTCTAATACCATTTTGCCATATGGCTCTGTTCTTACATCATTGCATAGTTGCACTTTGCTGACCATTTAACTACTCTATCCAGAATTGCCATGAAAGTACCTTATATTTTTCTGACTCCAGGAAGCTTTTTAAAGAAAATTTAAATACTTATGTTACATTCCTTGGAAGACATTAGTATTATTCACCTTCTACTTGCAGTATTTTATCAATTCTTGCCATGAAGTTTAGGTGAGAAAATAAGACCATATATATTGACCTATCCATTGCCCTCATTTATGAAAGAGCTTGAGTCCCCATCTAAGACCTCTGCTTACTCTACTTTATGCTGTTTCATTTGAATAATTTGATCTGACTCCTAATTCCACACTAGTTCAAGTTGGAACTTCCTAACTTGCGGTCCTTATACATACAATTAATCCTGTAATTATCCAAATTAGATCATGTATACATTATGTTCCATTAGCACAACCTAGAATTTTATTTGGTATGACAACATTACACTTCCACTGTGAACATTTAATCCATAAAACTAAACCTAAGTCAACATAATTCCTCTATTTTCATACATTTTAATATTTATGAACATGTTTGTTTGCTTTCATGTTCTGTGACATGATTTAATATTGTTATTACTTTGCTAATGAGAAAATTGGCATCCAGACAAGTTAATGGCTGTTCAAAGTCAAATAATTAACAGTCTGTCAATCTGAGAGTAGCAGCAGCCCTGTGGCTTGCTGTATTTCCCTGTTTCACCCATAAGGATGAATTTTACTGGGATCTAATCTTCAAATGAGGCCTGACTAAGTCTGGACATCTGTAAGATCATCATGGTCTTATTAATTACCACACTTGAATTAAAAGCAACACAGACTTTTAATGAAAGCTCAGTGGAAACTGCTCTTGTGTTTAAAGTCCTTCTAATATCTAATCAGGGATACCTGCTATACCACATAGGATATGTTTTTCTGTGCTATTCCCTCCATCCCTCTCTAGCAGGAGCATCCAGGGACGAGTTGGCGCTTTTGCAAGGCACTCTTACTATTGTACAGGCTCCATGGTTGTGGTCTCTTGATAAGAAATCACTAAGTAAATCTCAGAAGTCTGTTTTCCGTACTTGGGCTTCACTTATAAGTTTTACATTGAGAAAAGAGTAAAGGTTGATAATATGATGATTAAAAGGATTTCTGTTTTCACAATCTATGCTTTCTGTGAAGAGGAGTGCAGACTCACTGGGGCTCTTGAAATGATTTACTCAATATTTATTCAATGCTCATTATTGAAAACACATGCACTTGTCAGCTAGAAATTACTGAATTTAGAGAGCATGTAGGGATTGTCTACAATGGTTTATAGTTACTTCACCGTAATATTGTTGGGCCTAACATCCAAAACTAAATGCCTTCCTACTTCCTGATAATAGTCACCCTGATCAAGACAAGGCTTGTCTTTATTTTATTGAAATAATTCATGCTTGGTCACACTGCCTCACTCCTGGACATTTTCATGATGACTATGACTCTGGTACAGTTAAAAGATATATCCATACATATATATATCTTCATATTTATATGTTTAGAAACACATATTTTAAATATGTTACTTGTGTTCTTAAATTATATATGCAACTTTATGATGTAATGTCCCCTCATTTAATTGTCTATATTATTATATTTTTGAGAATTGTATATGCAAAGCAGGAAAGTCTGTTTAGTTGTTATTTTGGAACAGTCTTCCTTGTTATTCTTATGGAATATTTAACTTATCAATATCGCTAAAGAAGTTTTGTTTGTATTTAAAGCAGTTATCTATTGTCACTAAGAGGAAGTTAAATCTCTGTGTATCTAAGATTATCCAGCAGAGGTTCAAGTGGGTTAGTGTAAATTCTGTTGTCTTTGTTATAACTCTTTTTCATTCTCTCTATATACCTTTTAACATCTTTATAATTTAAATAAATAAATCTCCCCACAGTTTATCAGATGTTTTTCATTTTTCAATACAGAAAAAATATATTTTAATACCTTTCTGAAAATCTATTGTGAAATTTTCAATGTCCTTTTATGTCTTACGGTTGAAACGTGGTATCTCTGTGAAGGATAGACAGGCTAATCAAAGTTGTTGAGTGGAGACCAGGAGACTAAAGGAGGGTGCCAATGCAGCCACACTGATTCTGTGCAATTTCCACTAGGTCTACCGGAATAGTTTATGGATAAAGCCTATAGATGTTAAAGAACTTTGTCATTAGTACAATAAATGTATGTAGAACTTTCTAACTTCATATCTAATAGGGCAACAAATATATAGCAAACCGTCTTTCCCTTTTAGGAGAAGAGAAGGGCCTTTCCTTCAGACTAAACCCACAAATTGTAAACATTAAAATACTTCTCTAAGACCATCAAGCAAATTATATCTGTGGGAGAAGTATATTAATGTTGACTTTAGGAATTTTCTTTAGGATATGTTTTTATTCTTCTGTCTCATTTACCATGCTTTCTTTGTTTTGTTTTGTTTTTTTTTTTAATTAAAATTGTTTAGCTAATGCAAACCTCAATTTTCTGGAAAAAGTCATTTGAGAATATAATAATGGTAAAAAGAAACCAGGACATTTACATAACACAATTACTATAATATTTTACAGAAGGAAAGCCTTTGAGACCAGGCCAATGAAAGCTAGTTTTGTACTATGTTATATTGGAAAGTGTGTTATGTACTGCCATCCTGGAATGAGCCCAGAGTACAGGAAAGTAACATATTTTTAAACAAAAAATACCCTTAAAAGAGGAAAGAAAAATTGTATGGTTAGTTCACGTTTCAGACAAGGACACTTTTAGGAATAACATTTCTGTAATATGCACAACAGAAAACTAAGTGATATCTGCACTAGATAAAGAAGGAAAAACATTTCTCACCCAAGAACTTTTTAGGGAATGAATGGTTCCTAAATCTTGAACTTATTTTTAACTTTCAACCATTTCTCAAACTCTTTCTTTTTCTTCTAAAGTTTGAGTTTCATTAGGGACACAGAAAGAGTTCAACAATGTTAATGTTGTCCACGCTACTGGAATTAATGCTTCAATATGTAACAAAATCTGTATTGAGATCTTGCTTTGAAACAAGGAAATGCTAAACACATCGTAAGTATTCAATTCAACTTCACAACAAAACTGAGAGCTTTCCTAAAATTGACATAGTTATGAATAGGATCCTTCCTCAAAATAAAAACAAAGCAGGAGGCATCAACAAGAGTGAACCATTCTTACCTTTGTATCCCATACAAGACTTCAACTTCCTGGATAGACATGGCATTATTTAATTACAAATTCCAATGGCAAGGACCAGATTCTCTGTATAGTTATATTCCTTAGTTTTCATGGATGTAACTTTGGAGCTAGTTTCTTCTCAGGATTTTAGGGATGAGGTAGTTATGTCATAAGTGCCTGGTGGGATATTACATCTGAGTTCATTTGGTCTGATTTAGAACTAATATGTGTTTGTTTAAGCATTTTGTAGAAAGCAGGTAGGTTGGTCAGATGGCCAACCTAAGTCATATATATATTTTCTTGCAATAGAATGTGGCTGGTATATAAAATGAACTAGAAATTGGTTCTGTTAGAATAATACAGTAGAAAAGAATTCCCTAGATCATGATTTAGCTCCAGGGACAGCCCCCAGGACTCCGGGGAGAAACTGTTTCTGTAGAGAGAACACATACCCAAAGAGACAAGATTCATTATCACATCTTCTCTATTCATCCTACTGGATAAAAGAAAGTATTTTGGGATTTCATGACTATTCCTAAGCTGTTCACACTCAGAACTCAATAGCAGCTCCTGCTGTAGTACACTTGTTTTTTGTCACTGACTATCATATTGTGGCTGAAATTAGTCAGGGATAATAGTGGAACTGTAACTCAGATCTGGGGATTTTAGGTGAATGTCTTTTTTATAATATAGACTTTCTTAGTCCTCACGTGTCTTTTTGGCCCTAAAAGTCACTATCAATGTTTTCTCAGAATTCCACAAGGAAGCATGATTACTGACTTTTAGGAGTATGTCTGGCATGTGGTCTGAACATAACTCATTTTATTCTGTACCGAGTTGCTTACTAACTCATCACCCTTCAAGATCCACTTCCAAGATTTCTATGTTACACTTACTATATGGCATTCTCATCTTATCTCCATATCTACCACTTACAGTATCCATGTTAGAAGAATAGAACTTGAGTTTCTGAGAGTTTTGTGCAGTGGTCAGTGATTATCCAAAGTAGAAACTCAAATCTGAAGGTAGTGGAAACAGTGAGTATTAGTTGAGGTCTCAACCACAAATGGAACATTTATATCATTTCTTTTGCCAAAGCTTTTGGTCCACTGTGTAAAAGAGGATAGTAAGATCATAGGAGCCAAAGGTTTTGGAGGACTGATGTAAAGCTAAGTTTTCTGGATATGACAGGGCCATTGCACTGCCACTCTCAGCAGCTGTTTTTGGCTGAGCAAGGCATGCACAAGATGAAACCAGTCAGCATTCCTGAGTGGAAAATGAGGGGTTCATAAGCCCTATTTAGTTATATGTTTATCGCTGTGAAGAGATATCAAAGTGTCATAAAAGAAGGCATTTAATTGGGTCTTGCTTACTGTTTTAAAGAGTGAGTTCATGAGAATGATGGCAGATAGCATGGTGACAAGCCATCGAGCATGGCTCTGGAGCAGTAGCTAAGAGCCTACATCTGATTTAGGTGCAGGGTTTCTCCGTATACCCCTGGCTGTTCTGGAACTCACTCTGTAGACCAGGCTGGCCTTGAACTCAGAAATCTGCCTGCCTCTAATCCTAGTCATTTAGTGAATTCTTCATAGCATTTGGACAATATATGCTTTTATTTCCCCAAATATGTATGTGATATAATTGTGTCTACTGATTTAAGTTTTTTCCTACATTGAATACAAATTTGAGTGGTAGTTGAGACATACCAAAGAAGAAGAGGGGAATATGAAATAATGAAACATTTCTGAATATATGTTGAGGAATTTGTAAAAAATGAGTGATTTTGTAACATTTATTGCTCTCCTAGATATTTTTATTAACACAAACTGTAATCATTTTGGATGTGGAACTCCTGTTGAAAGTATACCTCCATAGGACTTTCCCGTATGTAAATCTGTAGTATACATTTTCTTAACTACTGGTCAACTTGGGAAAACATAAAAGTATATGATGGCCTACCTAGACTAATATAAATAGCAAAACTATATTCCAGAATTGAACAAGAAATAAAAACTTTTCACAACATAAGTAGCCTAAAAATGTTATATGCAACAACCTAACTTTGAAGAAAATACAGAACACAGAATTTCAAGCTTAAGAGAAAAATACGTATAGCAGAGAGATGGAAAAGAAATATCTATTAAAGCACAAAATACCACTGGCAACAAAAACAGCAATACCAAAAACCAACATGGTGATCATAACTAGCACACACTTTTCAATAATTTTAAATGTCAGTGGCCTAACTTCTACAATACAAAGACAGAGGCTGAGTCAATGGATCAAGAAATTTGGGTGGGTGCAGTGGAAGCTGAACTACCTGATGGCTTCTCTATCCACTTCTCATACGAGTCTAGGCTTACACACCAGCCACGGTCACTAGTTTGAATGAATGTGCTATGGAGAGGTGAAAAAGATGGAAAAATGGCTGGAAAAGTCAGAGCAGAAGACAGGATTGTAGTAACAAGTGTGAGAGACCACTGAGATGAGCTGTGGAACAGGCCATTGCCCTATGTTGTTGACAAGGTGGTATATAACAGTCTGCAGCTTACACATGTGCAGCCCCAGCCTGTGAAAATGTTGCCCATGCATGAAATTACCATGGCTGTGGGCTATGATAGAATCTAAGATGAAGAATGGTTCACTTCCTCGATTATAATCCAATGAAGGATCACAGTGGTCCTTGATACCATAGAAGGCCATGTGTGAGTCAGTGGTCATGATGTGGGAGGGGACTGCATCAATATGTGTGGCCCATGTTACCACTTAACTTTGTGCATATGTCTGCAGCCTAAATACATGTTTATGGGCAGTGCTGTTATCAGGGTCCATATGGATGTGGTTTTCCTGTGATGCCTCCAGCGACCATGAGGATGTTCAGGTTCTTTACACCACTGAGGGCTGTGTCTGGGCTGGAGGTCCTACTGAACCCAGGGTATCTGTTGAAGTGCAGGACCCTTGCTACAACCAAAGGCCATATGGATGCCCATAGTCTTTGCTGTAGCCTGTGTCATGGTGGTGTTGGTGGTCCAGGGTGCCTTTGAGGGCGTTGTTTGGCTATATGGTACTACTGAAGCTCTGGAGATTGATCCTGGTCCGTGCTGTCACTGAAACCATGAAGTCACCCATGATCTGAACTCTAGCAGAATGTAAAGATCAAGGACTACTTTGGCTGCAATATTGATAACTGAAGATGCACAACTGCAAAAGAGGAACTTGGGCAGCTTCTGTGGCAACTCAAACCCTGCCACCTAATTGCCCCTACAGTAATAGTCTAAAAAGGAAGCAATCAAAGAGATCTCCTAATAATAGTGGTAGGGATGCTAAGGTGTAGCTCTCTACAAATGATAGCTTCTGATGACTGTGCAGGTAGAAACGACTATTTTGTTTAGGAAACAGTATACTGGGACTTTAACCATGCTCCAATACTCACATGGACAAAACAAATTGAACTTTTGAAAAACTTGTTGTGGGGGAACATCTCAAGTGATTGGGACGATGGACATAGAAGGACTGAGAAGTGAGTGTGATTAGGGTGGTCAAAACTATCAAATGGAACCAGGAATCCAGTTGGCATCATTATCCTAATGTCTGACATAAATAGAAGTCAAACATAAACTAAAGCAATTAGATATAAAGAGACACTTCACTCAAATTGAAGGTAACCAAGTTGATTTTACTAGTGTAACCATTTATGTATAAACTCTAGATTGCCCAAATAACAAATATGGTACTCCTGGGTTTAAAGACAGAGACTAATACCAATCCATTCATAATAAGTGATTTCAATACTGTCTTTCTCGAATACATAGGTAATATGGACAAAAACCAGACAGTATTCTCATAACTCATTGACACTAACATCAGATGGATTTAACAGATATCTACATAATGTTTTACCCAAACTCCAAAGAATACACATTCTACTTAGCAGCACTCTAATGTTTTATGAAACAGATTTTATCCTGGAACACACAAAAAACTTCACAAATGCAAAAAGATTAAAATCATTTCCTTTATTATGTCTGAACACAATGTGATAAAACTTAAATTCAAGTGTAGATAAATATAGTAAGTGCAGAAATAGATGGCGATTCAATGATGGAGGAAAGAAAGCATCTTTATTAATGATGCTAGGAAAACTGGATATCCACATGTAGAAAATTAAATTAGGCCTTTGCATATGTCGACCTGTGTAAAACTAACTCTACATGGATCTAAGTCTTAATCATGAAACACAAAACATAAACTTCAAGCAGATTAGAATGACAGTACCTGAGATTATATAGCTATAAGAAAAAATTTCCTGGATAGGACTTTATTTACAGAAGAATTACAGTGAAAAATCAAAAAATGAGACTTGATAAATCTAAGTAAAGAAACCATCAATGGGGTGAAGACAATGCCTGCAGAGTGCAAGACAATCTTTAACACATGCACATCTGACATAATATTAATAACCAGAATATGCAATAAAAAACTCACAAAAAGACCAAAAACAAAGAATAGTAAAAACAATCGAACCATTCAAAAACTGGGTTTGAGACCCAAATAGAAAGATCTTTAAAAAAATGGCTAAGAAGTTTCTCAAATGTGTTCATCAGCTATAGCAGTGCTTCTCAACCCTCCCAATGCTGCAGCACTATCATATAATTCCTCATGGTCTGGTGAACCCCAATCATAAAATTATTTTCATCTGGACTTCTTAATTATAATCTCTACAATTATGAATTAAGATGTAGATATCTGATACAGAAGATATCTGGTATGCTGCCCTTGAAAAATGTTTATTCTACCTTTAAAGAGGTCAAGTCTTACAAGCTGAGAATGCTCTGAGGGTATGTGAGACTGTATTACAAATTTACACTAAAAGTTTTGTGATTTTATATATACATATATACATATACACACATATATGTATACATACATATATACATACACACACACACATATATATATGAAATGATATGATGATATCATATATACATGCAACAAACCATCCTCAAAAAAATCTTACTAAACCAAAGATTCAGAAAGATATGCAGCTCAATCCTGCCCTAGAATAATGAGGAAAATGTAGATTCCCTAATATCTGTATAATTACAATGAATTTGAAAAGAGGAATGAGGAACTGATATATTGAGGGGACAAGAACAGTTTCTCAAAATTCTATTTGCAGGTTGAGAACTGCTGATCTCTAGCAATAAGGAATTACAAATCAAAACAAATTTGAGATTTCATCCTACCTCAGGTAAAAGATCCTCAAATCAATTAACAATAAACACTGGAGAGGTATCAGGGAAATGGGACCCCAATTGACTCTTGTTAGGATTATAATCAGGTGAAGCCTACAATGGAAATCAATATAAAGAATTTTCAAAAAGGTAAAAATATATCTACCATACAATTTAAACTACCCCACAGATACATGCTCAGCATGTTCATTTCTTCTTTATTCACAGTAGCTATAAAATGGAAAGGACTTGAATGTTCTTCAACCTATGAATGGCTAATGAAAATGTAGTACATATATGTTATAGAATACTATTTAGCTAAAAAGAAAAATGAAAACATGAACTTTTCAGATAAATGAATGGAGTTAGAGAAGATGATATTGAGTGTGGTGATATGGAGGAAGAAATACAAATGTGACATGCTCTTTCTCATTGGAGGCTCCTATTTCCTAATTCCAAATCTGAAGATGTAAGTACATATCCTCCAGTAACTGAAGAAGGCAAGAGAGTAAAGAGGTATCATTTCCAAGGAAGGGTGTTTGGTGTGGGAGAGTGGGAATTATAGCATGGTACAAGTCATCTCAACAGTGCAATGTCGAGGGCACAATGCTTTTTAGAATGGGGTTTAATTGAGATGTATCTTTTTTCTTTATACCTTGAGCATCACTGAAGTTTATTAATAATTTCATTAAATTCAGAAAATTAATATGAGGAATTGTTTTGCATAGTGTCAGTAGGCACCTAAAGTCAGAACCCATGATTCCAGTCTTAGCTGTTCTTTTCAAAAACAGATTTTGTTCAAGGGTATGAGTGAATTGCTTATATATATGTGTGTACATCATATGTGTGCAGTTTGCCTTGAAGCCAGAAGATGATGTCAGCTCTCCTGAAACAATGTGGATTTGGGGTATTCTAGAAAGTAGTGCTCTAAGCTGTTATGAAGCTTTGTCTTTTTCAGCTCTTCTTAAAGCCTTATGGATGTTACATAACTCTGCCTTTCAACTTATTTATTTGTACAATATAATAGTAGTAGGATCTCCCTTAGAGGGTTTTTTCAGAACTTGTTGGGTGTAATTAAATTAATTTAATATGGCATGTCACATGCTGCTCCTATGTACTTTATATATTGCCAATTAAATATTAGTTCAATAAAGGAATAAGCAGGCTCCTAGGATTTTTTCACAGCCAAGTTAATTCATCTACATCACATACATGAAATTGGGCAGGGTAAGTCAGCTTAGATTGCTGAGAAGCCCTCAGAAAGCAAGACACAGTAGAATCTCCCTCTTCCTCAAAATGAGATGGAATCATTGGTGGGGTTTGTAAGTAGCATAAAGGTTGACTGGAGAAGAATTAAGACTGGAAATGTAGGGGACGTTTTTTGAAGTGTCTTAGTTCTGAGAGCTGAGAGAATCCTAATTAGAAGCATAGATCCTGATTAGCAACTCTTTTCAAGGAAATCCCCTAGCCTCAGTCTTCTAATTGCTTTGCTGGGATGAAGGGTCCAGGCCAGGATAGCATAGAAGTCCCACACCTATTAGCAACTGCTTGTGTTATGCTGGGGATGCAAATGCCCAAGATGCCTATTTCTTCTCTAAGACCCAGTTAGATACCAGATTCTTCCCACATTCACAGAGCCTTCTGTATTTGACAGGAACATTTGGTTTTGCTGAAGGTGAGTGTGGATTTTAGCCTAGATTTCAAATGTACTAGACAACATGAGTCTTACTTCCCTCTCATCTACTATAGGGATTTCAATTTGTTCCTTTGTAAAGCAGTGTCAAAACTAATCATGGTTATCTTGTGGCTTGCAAGTATGCCTAGCACTTATTGTCTTTAGCCCTCATGTATAGCTGATAATTGTTCTAACACCAGGTTTATTTGTTGTTGTTTTTAGCATCAGAACACTTGAGATCAAATGGTGAAATTTTATAGAAAGGTGAGAGGCTCCGTATGGACTCCTGTTGATACTCTTTGAAACTCGTACAGTTTAGTAGTATTTGGAACAATTCAATGTGATGGCCTCAAGGTTAAAAAGAGAAATAGAAGCTCTAGATAGGCTGCAAAGTAAAACCTTTTTTTTTAAAATAATTTTTTATCCTTGGAATTGTTGGGGATCCATAAATATGCCTAGTCAGAAAGGTGTTCTGTCAGTATAGAAATTTGCTACCAGCAATGCTAACTAGCACTTGTAGTCTGGGTGGAAAGTAAATCTCACATCAGTGATGGTCATGAAACTACTTTCTGAGTTTAGCTTGGCCACCAATTTATAGAGAACTAAGATGGACCCTCTAGAAACTGGTCATATAGGCTCTGGTTTTGACCGAAACTCTAAGCAGGTAAGAGGGTTAAAGTGAAGAAGGCAGAACTAAAGAGGACTGACACACATTTCATAATTTGGTTTGCCCTTTGTAGGAATTCACACCCCCACGGTACCTTCTTTGACCCGCACCCCTAACAGAATGAATGTATTTGCTTCTTTCATTTTCTGAGAAGTACAGATATTGATAGCTCTGAGAGCAGAGGCATTGGACTAAGTCTCTGAAAAGAGTGATAACTAAGCAATGGAAAAAAAAAACATATTGGGCTGCAGGACACCTAGGAGTATGGGTATCCTAGACATTCCCATTGGTTGATTGTATCTGGACAAGACCATCTTCAGTGAAAGACATCCCTTTCCTCAACTGGAGGAGAGGTGCAATGTATTTCATCTGTCTGAAGGCAGGAAGTTGGCACAAGAAACTTCAGGAGCTCCTTTGAGTTTCAAGCATCTAATGCCCATTCAATGTGAGCAGAAGATGAGGCAGGGTGAGTAGGATCAAGAGCAGAAAACAGGGGAGAAATTTGATCTCAGCATCTGTTCGAATGTTATGTGCTCCTAGACCAGAGCTTATTATGGTGTGGAAAGTGAGAAAGATATACATGATCTCAAGATTTCACATCTCCCTGCCACTTCTAGCAGGACATGCATACCTATTTGGGACTTGGGGAATCATCTCTCAGAATTTGTGAGCTTTTATTCCTTGCTCTCCTAACTCTTCTACACACCAGTTGAGATCTTTGTTTCTTACTCCCTTCCTCCTAAAGTGTGCTATATGAGGATCTGGTGAGATAACAGGTATACAATATTCTAAAATAAGGGACTGTGAATAATTTATAGTTTGGAACAGGGAGGCGTCTTCACTGTGTACCACAGAATCAAGTTTAACTCAACATTAAATATATTTTCTTATTTCATTCTCATAAGATTCTCATGGGCTGGATCATGTTAGGACTGTTTTATACAATATAAAGCTGACATTCAGAGAACTGAAGCAACTGACTGGGATTTGAGCAAATGGGGTAGAACTTCAAAGGATTATGGTTCTCTGACAGTGTTTTTACTTTTGGTGGTCCTAGTGAAAACCTGCTGCCACAAAATATTTTTTCATGATTTTTTTCATTTGACTAGAAATGGTTATTTTTTCTAAATCAGATTTCTCAGGGAAATAATTGTCTCTCTTTGTATGATGTATGTATTCACACATGCGTACAATTGTGTGTGTGTGTACACATCTATATCTGCCCAGGTGCTTATGAATGTACATGCATGTTTATCTTTCTTAGTCATATTCCACCTTTAATATTTTTAGATAGAGTCTCTCCTTGAACTTGGAGATCAGCAGGCTAGACTGTCTGGTCAGCAAAATTCAAGTTTCTTCTGCCCCAACCTAATTAGTGTTGCCATTAGAGGCAGCAGTTGCCCTTGGCTCTTTATGTGGGTTCTGAGAATCCAGACTCACGTCTTCATGATGTAAGGTAAGCACTTTACTCATTAATACGTTTAAACATCCTTGCATCTCTAGGTTAGATAGCATTTCCACCCTTAGTTTAATCTATTTCAGAATGCTTTAGACATTTGCCCTGTTTTTCACAATTTAAAACTGTGAGGACATACATATTCACCAACACACTAAGAGGAGGCCATTTGTTACCCTCTTTCACCTTTATGTCAGCCAGACAGATGTTGCCAATCAGATTGTAAGAACAACGGAGAAGGACAGTCATCTGTATCCACTTGTTTTATGTCTTTATCAGCATTTCCAGCGTGTGGAATTATATATCCACATGTGTTCAGCATTGCATTATACAAAAATGAAACTGTGAGGAGTCTTAGTGGACAAAGCACTCATTGTACAAATGTGAGAACTGGAGCTTACAGTAGAAAGCATGATGGCCAGTGGCAATTCTAGAACTTGGGAGGCAGAGGGAGGATCCTCAGGTAAAGGTGTTGGCTGGGTAGCTGTATCTGTGAGCTCTGAGTTCAGTGAACCAGCCTGCCTCAATCAATAAAGTGAAAGGTGAATGAAAAAAATATTGAAGAAGAGTGGCTGACTTCCACATGAACCTACACACATGTGCACTTGCGATCTCCATGCATGCCCACTAGCATATTTGTATGTAAGTACATCATATACACACATAAATACAAACACGAGGCTGTGTGCCTTGGTGAAACATGACTAGTATTCCTGAAGAGTAGTCTAGTTAAAGGTATCTGCTGCACGAGGCCCAGAAGTGAAGTGTTTCTTCATTTTGTGAACAGTTGACTAACTGAGAACTGTGAATGGAAAGTGTGTGCTTACTGGAGGCTGGACAGCTCAAAAGGCATTAAGGATAACGTTCTTCTGTTGTCTCTCTTCAAACCAACAAGTCTGTGTGTGGGATTTAAAAATGGGACACTGATATTCTAGTTTTCTGTTTGCTCACTCTCAGCAACCAATTTCAAGAACAGAGTTTTTTGTTGTTGTTTGTTTACTTACTTGATTTTTTTTTCTGTGACCTCACACAGCCATGGCTCTTTTTCCTACACAGAGATTTTATGGTATTGCTGTTTGTTTTCCATACTTTTAGATATGAGGAAGTTAACTGGCTCTTTAGAAATAAAAACCATTTTGGTCCAGTTAAAAAATTAAGACAGTGCATTCCATGGCAAGTGGTAGTATTTAAAACATTTTACAGCTCCACTGACATTCAGCAGCCATTGAAAAATAGTCAAATAATTTGAAAAACTATTTTCAGTCATTCCAAAATAGACATGATGATTAATATACTCAGACCATACTCAGCCATGTATGCATTAGAGTCCTCTCTCCTTACTGTTCTTTCAAAAACATATTTATTTTGCTTTTAATTATGCATGCGTGTGTGTGTGTGTGTGTGTGTGTGTGTGTGTGTGTGTGTGTGTTTGTATAAACCTGTAAGTGATATACAAAATAAGGCTAGAAGAGAATGTCAGATCCCTTGGAATTGCAGGCAATTGAGAACCAGTTGATGTGGGTACTAAGAACAGAGCTCAGGTCCTTTGCTAGAGTTGTGTGTTCCCTTAATAGAGAGAAATCTCTCTATCCACCCTGCCTATCTTCATGGTGTATCCTGATATACTCTGTCTCGAAGAGACAGACCATGTAATTGTAATTTTGAATTAAATTACATTGTATTTATTTGTGTATTTTGGAGGAAGTGGCTCATATGTCACCAAATATGTGTGGAGTTCAGAGGACAACATTCAGGATTTGGTTCTTTCCTTCTACCATGTGGGAGAAGATTCTGCACTAAGTATTTACTTTGTGGAATAAAGGAGTTTCCTCTGAGGGCAGTTCTAGACATACCTTTGAGTATAGATGTTCAAAGAAAGATGATGTTACAGGAGAGCAAACCTATGCAATGTTTTTAGCTCAAATTGGAGACATATGTCAGAATTTGAGATTTTAATTAACACCACCTCCCTCCACAAGTATTAGAAGTTAATATATGCACAATCACTAGAAGAATATTGTGTATACAAAGTACTGTATGGTAATGCTCAGTATTACCATGCTTGTGAACAACGGAACAGTGAATGAAAGTGTGATCCTGCAGGCTGATAGGGTGTTACTTCAATACCTGCTTAGTGGGTGGCTTAAGTAAAGTTGTTGCATCACCATAGACTTCTGTCTGTCTGTCTATAAATAAGGGCAATAAGAAAGTGTACTGTGATGGAGCATTTTAAGAAGTCAATAAGGCAAGTTATAGAAAATATTTGCAAAAGTACTTATCAAAATGAATAATCAATTGTCAGTTATTATTATTGTTAATGGATAAAACAATAGTGAATTTGTATATAGAGTTGGCCTTTATTTTGGACTGTAGTATTTGAGGGTACCTCTTTCTGGTCAGTAGGCTAGCTAGTAGAGGTGGTTTTATAGACAAAAACTGAGCAGACAGGTGTGATGACACACATATTCCCATATGTCAGCCTTGGGAGCAGAGACTAGAGAGTCAGAAGTCCAATGTCAACTTGGTGACATAGTAAGTTTGAGAGCAGCCTGGGCTGCACAGTGAGACACTTTCTCCCTTTCAGTGAAAACTTTAGAAACAGAATACAAATTAGCTGGTCATTTCAAAGTTATCTTTATTCGGAAGCAAATGGAACTTACACTAAATACCATCCCATCTCCCCTTATAAATGATATTAAAAAAATCCTACTTCATTTTGACTCTTAATTACCAACATTACGGAACTTAGGATCTTATAAATTATATGTTGTATATGTGTGCTTTTTAAAAACTGACAGCTCCATGAATATATTAATCTTCGTGGTTTTCTTCACAGCAATTAAAGAAGTTGGATGTATAGTGAGTATATCTTCACTAAAAATTCACGAATATATGTTACTTTTAATTGTTGTTCTTAGAGCTTATATATATATATACACACACATATATAAATATATATATATATATAAATAGATTATATATGTATATAAGTATCTATATATATGCATATAAAGATTATATATATAATCCTTAAGCCTTCTTTTATACCTTAAAAAACTTGGTAGACTTTTATATCTTATAAAAAAACCTTTCAGATTTTTATTCTGTCAAAATATATCCATTTAACATTTAAACATAACGTCTTAGTTATTAAAATGATTATTATCCTCATAAAAGTATATATTTATTGGGAGGCAGTGGCACAAGACTTTATTCTTTCCCTTCCTTCCTTCCTTCCTTCCTTCCTTCCTTCCTTCCTTCCTTCCTTCCTTCCTTCCTTCCTTCCTCTCTCTCTCTCTCTCTCTCTCTCTCTCTCTCTCTCTCTCTCTCTCTCTCTCTCTTTCTCTCTATCCTTCCTACATCCTTATCAACAGCCCATTTATCTCCTCTCTTCTTAGTCCTGCCCTTACGTATTCCTACCACCATTACCACCTCCCCATCTCTTCATAGAAGGGAAAGTCTTCCTTGTGAATCACCTCACCCTGGAACATCCCTCACAGCAGCACTAAAAGCATCCTCTCCCACTGAGGCCAACCAGGAGGCCCAGTTAGGAGAAGGGGATCCAATGACAGGCAACAAAGTCAGAGACAGCCTCTGCTCTAATTTTTACATGATCAACATGGTCAAGCTGTACATCTGCTACAAATGTGTAGGGGGGTGGTGGTTTACATTCATTCAGACATGCATGCTCTTTCTTTGGTAGTTCGGTCTTTGTGCTAGGAGTCCATGTTAGTTGTCTCTGAAAGTCGTCTTCTTCTTCTTCTTCTTCTTCTTCTTCTTCTTCTTCTTCTTCTTCTTCTTCTTCTTCTTCTTCTTCTTCATTATTATTATTATTATTATTATTATTATTATATTTTATTTATTTACATTTCAAATGTTATCCCCTTTTCTGGTTTCTCCTCTGAAAAAACCTTTCTCTTCCCCCTTCCCCTGCTCACCAACCCACTGTTCTTATGGTGTCCTTGACCCTTCCAGTTCACTTACTTGTATCCCTACACTTCTACAAGACTCCTACAGCTCTGCCTAATGCTTGGCTGTGGGTTTCTGCATCTCTTTTAATCCATTGCTGCATGAAACCTCTCAAGAGAGAGTTACACTAGATTCCTCTCTGGAAGAGTGGCAGAATATCATTAATAATACCAGGGCTTGGGTCTCTATCCAGGTTTATCCCTGTGTATATTGGAGGCAGGACAAAGTTTAGGTTTAAGTTTTTGTGAATGGGTTAATGTTCCCCTTCTTCCTCTGGGAGTCCTTCAATGCTATTAGCAGTGGCCACTTCAGTCTCCATATCTCTTATGGGTAGGACTAACAGCTAGAGTCATCTCCATTGACTCCTCAGAGACTTCCCTGTACCAGGTCTCCTGCTACTCCCAGAGATGCTCCCCTCCCCCATATCCACTCTAATTCACAGCTCTTCCCTGCTCCCCCTCCCCTCACCGGGTCCACATTCTCATTCTCCTCCTCACTCCCTCTCCCACAGACACAGAGTTTCCTCTCTCAGTCCACTTCTGATGACTTCATTGTTTTTTCCTCTGAATGAGATTTACACATCCTTCCTTGGGCCATCCATTTTATTCGGTTTCTTTGGGTCTCTGGATTGTAGCACGCTTACCCTGCACTTTATGGTTAATGTGCAGTTATAAATAAATACATAGCATATGCATTTTTCTGGGTCTGAGTTACCTCACCCAGGATGATATTTTCTAGTTTCATTCACTTGCCTGCAACTTTCATGATGTCTTCATTTTTAGCAGAATAGGATTTCAATATGTATATATATCACATTTTCTTTATCCATTCTTCAGTTGAGGGACATCTAGGTTGTTTCCAGTTTCTGGCTATTATGAATAAAGCTGCTATGAACACAGTTGAGCAAGTGTCCTTGTGGTAGAGTGAAGTATCTTTTAGGTATATGGTCAGGAGTGGTACAGTTGGGCCCTGGGGAAGAACTATTGAAAATTGTCTGAGAAACTGCAACATTGATTTCGACAATGGTTGTAGAAGTGTGCATTCTCACCAGCAGTGAAGGAGTGTTCTCCTTGCTCCACATTCTAATCAGCATGTGCTGTCACTTGAGCTTTTGATCTTAGCCATTCTGATGGGTGTAAGATGTGAGCACAGAATTATTTTGATTGCATTCCCATAATGTCTAAGTACACTGAGCAGTTCTTTAAGTCTTAGAATTATCTGTATAACACTGTAGACATTTTTTATCAATTGGGTTGTTTGGTTTTTGAGATCCAGTTTATTCAGATCTTTACATATTGTGGATACGAGTTCTTTCAGTTGTAAAAGTGGTGAATATTTTTCCCCATTCTGTAGTCTACCATTTTGTCCTTTTGATGATATCCTTCACCTTGCAAATTTTTTCAGTTTCAGGAGATCTCATTTATTAATTGTTGATCTTAAAGACTGAGATATTAGTGTTCTGTTTAGGAATTTGTTTCCTGTACTGATTCGTTGAATACAGTTCCCCAGTTTCCCTTCCATTAGACATAGTGTGTCTGGTATTATGTTGCAATCTTCAGTCTACTATACCTTGAATTTTGTGCAGAGTGATAGACATGGATCTATTTGCATTCTTTTACTTGCAGATGCCCAGTTAGACAAGCATCATTTTTTGAAGATGTCATTTTCCCACTGTTTGGTTTTGGGTTCTTTGTCTAATACCAAGTGTCCATATGTATGTGAGTTTATTTCTGGGTCTTCAATTCTATTCCATTGATCAACTTTTTTGTTATTATGCTAACATCAAGCAGGTTTTTATCACTATTGCTTTGTAGTACAGCTTGTTAACTGAAGGATTTATTTTATTTTACAGAATTGTTTTAGCTATCCTAGGTTTTTTGTTTTTCATAGGAAATTGATAATTTCTCTTTCAAGGTCTGTAAAGAATTATGTTGGAATTTTGATGAGAATTGCCTTGAATCTTTAGATTGCTTTTGGTAGGAAGGCGATTTTTACTATTTTAATCCTATTACCCCGAAGCATTAGAGATCTTTTCATCTTCTGATATCTTGTTCAGTTTCTTTGTTTAGAGTCTTGACATTCTTATTCTAAAGGTCTTTCATGTGCTTGGTCAGAGTTACACAAAGATAGTTTATATTATGTATGGCTTCTGTGAAAGGTGTTGTTTTCCTAATTTCTTTCTTAGCTTGATTGTCATTTGTATAAAGGAAGGGTACTGATTTTGTTTTGAAAATTTATATCTAGCTACTTTGATGAAGGTGTTTTTAAGGTGTAGGAATCTCTGGTAGAATTTTAGGGGTCATTTCTGTATAATATCATATCATTTGTACATATTTCTATTTGAATTCTTGTATTCCAATTTGTATCCCTTAATCTCCTTTAGTTATCTAGCTAGAACTTCAAACACTACATGAATAAAGAGTGTGGGTAGACTTGTCCTGTCCCTGATTTTAGTAAAATTGCTTTAAGTTTCTCGTCATTTAATTTGGCATTGGCTATTAGTTTGCTGCTTATTGGTTTTTATTATTTTTAGATATCCATTTAATACCCCTGATCTCTAAAAGACCTTTAACAAGAAAGGGTTTTAGATCTCCTGAAAAGATATTTCAATATCAAATGGCATGAATATGTTAGTTTTTTCTTTCAGATTAGTTACCTGGTGGATTTTGTTGGTGGATTTCTGTATATTGAACCCTTTCTGCATCACTTAAATGAAGGCCACTTTGTCAAAGTGAATGACATTTTGTTGTGTTCTAAGGTTCAGTTTGAGAGTATTTTATTTAGTATATTTGCAATGATATTCATGACAAAAATTGGTCAGAAATTCACTTTTTGTTTGAGCTTTTATGCCGTTTAGTTTTCAGTGTGATTGTGGCTTTACAGAATGGGTTTATCAATCGTCCTTATGTTTCTATTTGGGGTATAGTTTGAGGGACTCAGGTATTAGTTCATCCTCTAAAGCCTGGTAGAGTTTTGGGCTAAAACCATGTAGGTTTGGAATTTTCCTGGTTAGAATTTTTTTAATTAGGTATTTATTTCATTTACATTTCCAAAGCTATCCCAAAAGTCCCCCACACCCTCACCCACCCACTCCTCCCCCCCACTCCCACTTCTTGGCCCTGGCGTTCCCTTGTACTGAGGCATATAAAGTTTGCACGACCAATGGACCTCTCTTTCCACTAATGGCCGACTAGGCTATCTTCTGATACATATGCAGCTAGAGATACGAGCTCTGGTGGGTACTAGTTAGTTCATATTGTTGTTCCACCTATAGGGTGGGAGATCCCCCCAGCTCCTTGGGTACTTTCTCTAGCTCCTCCATTGGGGGCCCTGTGATCCATCCAATAGCTGACTGTGAGCATCCACTTTTGTGTTTGCTAGGCCCAAGTATAGCCTCACAAAAGATAGCTATATCAGGGTCCTTTCAGCAAAATCTTGTTGTGTATGCAATGGTGTCAGCATTTGGAAGCTGATTATGGGATGGATCCCCGGTATGTCAGTCTTTAGATGGTCCATCCTTTCATCTTAGCTTAGAAAAATTTTAATGAGGTTATAGGACTATATAAATTTTTTTCTGATCTTCATTTAACATGGGAAGTGGTATCTTATTAGAAAATTATCCATTTCATTTAGCTCTAGCTCTTAAAATCTTTCTGCCTTCTGTTCTCTAGAGGTCCCAGATCTCTGAGGGGAGGGATTTGGTAGAAACAGCTCATGTAGGACTGAATATTACAAGATCTCCCAATTTCTATATTTCTCCCAATTTCAGTCTCTGTATTTGTTCCTATCTACTGCAGAGGGAAGTTTCTGAGATGTTGGCTGAGCAAGACACTGACCTATGTGTTGTGATATATAATAGTATGTTGTCAGGGGTCATTTTATTGCTACATTACTTTAGCAGAGGAGTAATATTTGACTTCCCTGACATCCATAGACTCTCTGATCTCAGATGTTTGACAACCTGAGCAGTGTCAGGTATGGATTCCTTTTCATGGAGTGGGTCTTAAATCCAATCAGTTAGTGGTTGATAACTCCCAGAGTTTTTGTTCCTCTAATGCACCAACGTATATTATAGGCAAACCACTATTATAGACCAAAGGGTTGTAGCTGAGTTGGCATTTACCTTCTCCTCTGATAGCATGAAGAGTTCTTTTCTGTATCATGAACACTGACTGGTCAGTTGGAGTTAAGCTTCTAGATTCGAACCAGACTTCTCTGTGTTCAATGGTTTATGTAGGTGTTATCTTCAGCATTGGGGTCCTGATGTAAATTTGGAAAAAAATTAATCAATTTCCTTGGCAATTATCTGAGTTGTCTGAAGCTTTACACTTGGTCTTTTGGTTCAACAACTCAAGGTGTAACCTATTATCAGCATGGGTGGTTACATTTAGTGATGAGAGATGTATAAGTTGACACCTTTGATTTGATGCTTTTACTTAGTATTTTACTTAGTATTTTAGGAGAAGCACAAGGTCCAGAAAGATTAAAGGACTTGTTTAAAGTCTGAAAATATTTTATATATACTATTGTATATATTGTTTTTGTGAAACCTTTTTCTGGTTGCACATGAAATCAATATACAGCTTTAGTATTGGACATGCAGAGGTTTGGGAGTCCCTGAGAAACTTAGCACTACATTAGAATTTGCCTGTTACCTAATTAAGAGACCTTGTGGGGTGCCTAAGTCACTTTATCTCTCTGTAATTCTTTAGTCAAAAGTGTGATTAATACAACATTTTATGCTATACAGTATTTTTAGTTCAAGCGAAACCAAGCTTGTGAAAGTTGAAAAGTGTTTTGCAAATGAGGCTCATTAATGAGAACCAAGCAGTTTGTAGTGATGCTAATCTCCACAAATATCTTATTATTGCTCTTAATTTATTTTCTCAGGTGAATTTGGCTTTATGGCAGACAATGGCACCAGATTGACAGAATTTATTCTCATAGGATTCCAGCTTCAGGCAGAGCTACAGTTGTGTCTCTTCTTCATATTTTTGGCCTTTTATCTCATCACCATTGTTGGAAACCTGGGAATGATCATGCTAATTCAGAGTGACCCTCGGCTCCAAACACCCATGTACTTCTTTCTCAGCCATCTGTCCTTCCTGGATGTTTGCTACTCATCTGTTATTGTGCCTCAGCTGCTGGAGACCTTGGGGAGTAATAAGATGGTCATCACTTATGAGCGCTGTGCTACACAGTTCTTCTTTTTCACGTTGTATGCTAGTACTGAGTGCTTCCTTTTGGCTGTGATGGCTTATGACCGCTATGTGGCTGTTTGTAACCCGCTCCTTTATGCGATGGCCATGACACCACAGACTCGTCTGGGGCTGGTTGCTGCAGCATATTCTGGTGCAATGGTAAATACTGTGGTACGAACTGGGTGTACTTTTTCCATTTCCTTTTGTAAATCCAATCAAGTTGATTTCTTTTTTTGTGACCTCCCACCCCTGCTGAAGCTTTCCTGTAGTGAGACTAAGTTACGCGAACAGGTCATCTTCCTTTTTGCTTTTTTGGTCATCACAACTAGTGTTTCAGTGATTCTTGTATCTTACCTATTCATTATCTGGGCTATTCTGAAGATTCGTACAGCAGGAGCCAAAGCCAAGACCTTCTCTACCTGTGCATCTCACATGATTGCAGTGGCTCTATTTTTTGGAACACTCATATTTATGTACCTGAAAGGTAACATGGGCAAATCCCTCTGGCAAGACAAGATTGTGTCTGTATTCTATACTGTGGTGATCCCCATGTTGAACCCCATGATCTATAGCCTGAGGAACAAGGAAGTGAAGGAGGCTCTGAAGAAAGCTTTCAAAAGAATTAAGGCTTCTCAAGAAAGTAAGACTTAAAGCTTCATCAGTCTGAAGTTCCTATCTGTTGGGCCTTTGCTTTATCTTCTTAATATATAAGACTTTGCTCTCAGAATTGCACTGATATATTGAAACAGAAAATGTAAGTTTGGCTTCTAAAACTTTATTAGCTCTATAATTTTGAGTAATAAATGTTTTGTATAATTTCATTACACTAATGCATTTTTTTGGTTGAGAATGTAGCCAAGGCTTATTGGTTGAGATTGTATCCTGCTTGTGAAGAGGACTGGAATTCAGTTCCCAGCATCCATATTAGATTGTTTCCTATAGCTCCAGATTCATGGGAATCTTCTGGCTTCCATGTGCACTGTCTCCATCACTCCATCCTCTCTCACATACATCCTACATGATTACAAAATTAAAAATAAAAATATTTTTCTGATTTCCTGAAACTTATTTTATTTATTTATATTCCACCCTTTTCCTCCTGTCCCCACTGCCAATCTCCCCTCACACAATTCTTCATTTTATTCCTCTTACCCCTTGCCTCTAAAAGGGTTCTCCCCCCCAACCCCCCACTAGGCATTCCTTTTCTTTTGCACCTCATGTCTTTCAAGTATTAGACACATCTTCTTTCACTGAAGCCAAACCAGGCAGTCATCTGCTATATATTTGCCAGGGCCTTGGACCATTTGGTGTATGCTGCCTGGATGTTAGCTCCGTTTCTGGGAGTTCTCAGGGGTCCAGTTTAGTTAAGACTGCTGGTCTTCCTACTGGTTCACCCTCCCTTTTGGCTTCTTTAATCCTTCCCCTAATTCAATCATAGGGGTTCCTGACTTCAGTCCAATGGTTGGATGTAAGTATCTGTACCTGTCTCAGTCACCTGCTGGTAGGGTCTCTCAGAGGACAGCCATGCTAGGCTTCTGTCTGTAAGCAAATCATAGCATCAGCAATAGTGTCAGGCCTTCATGCTCCTCCTGCTGCCATGAGATGGATCCCAAATTGGACCAGTTATTGGACCACCTTTCATTCAGTCTCATCTCAATTTTTGTCACTGTAGTTCTTTTAGGAAGGAAAAATTCCGAGTCATAAATTTTTGACTGTGGGTTGGTAACTCATTCCCTTCACTTGTGGCCCTTCCTATCTACAGGAAGTGGACTCTTTGAGTTCTGTCTCTCACAGAAATTAAAAATTAAAAAGAAAAGTTTCTGACTTCTAGGATTAAAAGTTCAGATACTTTGCCCATAGCAAAAAAGATAGAATCACTGTCAAGAACTTTTATAAATGAACATGTCCTAAAATGTAACATTTATTTATTTATTTATTTATTTATTTATTTATTTATTTATTTATTTATATTCTGGATATTGTTGAGTCTTATCTCAGCTACTTTACTGTTTCATATAAAACTCATTTATTTTTGTACCTAAAACAATGACAAACAATGTGTTCCTTATGTGATTAAGATAAGCTTTTGGTAATGGATGGTGAAACAGATATTAATATTGAACAAAAAGTGAACATTCACTCATAACCAAGTTAGGTATTTTTTTTTGTGGAGGAATATAAGTAGCTTAAAAGCAAAAGCAAAAGGAAGCCTGGATATAAATGAGTTATGATTGAGCAATGCTCAGCTACAGTAAGTTTTCTTAATTTCTAAGACAGAATATAGTCATAATATAACATAATAGAAGGAAGAAGTAATGATTTAGGCTAATATTGGAAACAGTTCAATGTTGATGTATGGCTGGACTGGATAGCAGATACAGAATTATATTGTTTCTTGATTACCATAAGTCAGAAGTTTTATTTGTTCCTCAAAATTATTTATGGATAGATACTTTAATTAATCCATCTTATTTTGTACTCTGTAGTGATGGACACCACTATCTTCTCTCATATCCTCTAGACATATTCTTTATTGTCAGAAGACAGAGTAGAATGATGAAATCACCATTTAATGACCTTCATTATCTGCTAGAAATATTACTTGGGGATATCTTCATGGAGACTTTGTAATCTTGTTCATCATTTCAGCAAATATTTAGAGGCTACTGTGTATTAGACATTATGTTTGATTTGAACATGGTAATAAATAAAATATGTTTTATCCTGAATGGAATTTGAAACCTGGGGAATATTCAGATATTAGGTTGCTACACAGGAAATTGACTTTTACAGGTTTTGAAAAGTGGAAAGAAAAAAAAGAAAAAAAATCACAGGACTTTGTTAAATAGTGTTTTAAGGTCTTAGTATAGTGATGTGAGTTTAAAAGCATCCCCAGAGAACTAACAGGTAGGCAGAGATCCAGTGAATTATGTATGGTGTCTTCCTTAGTTGGTAAGACTTTATCAGACTGGGATAATGGGGAATGTAAAATTCTGCGAAGTAAAACCAGAGTGAGGGAATCTTAGTGTAAAACGCAAGTGGTTAATTCAGGAGTAGTCAAGCACAGAGCCTTGCAAGTTTATTTGGACTTGTGAATTTTATTACAAGGGCACGATAGGAAATGCTAGTTATGGATTTTCAAAAGCTCCCTTTCTTATAGTTTGTTGGCTTGGAAAGGAAGCTAGTGGTGTTGGAGATAGAGGAGCATAGACTCAACTGTCATATTCTCCTGTAACGTGATGTATTTCTATGAGATACCATATAATACTTCTCACATTATTTTACTAAAGGGGAAACTAAAAGGCAAATGACTATGATGTGGAATTAGTACTGTTTCTTAGCAAAATAGTAAAGTTGACAAAATATAATTTGATATATGCTTTTATATTGGTGCTTGTTCCCTTGCATAATGTCAGATATTTCTCAGGTACAAAAACTATGCCAGTTATGATGGTTTGAATAGATATGGCTTCCATAGACTCATGCATTTGATGGTTTGGTCCATAAGGAGGGGGGAATATTAGGAGATGTGACCTTTTTCCAGGAGGTGTGGTCTTATTGGAAGAAATGAGTCACTGTGGGGGTGAGTTTGAGCTCTTTAATGCTCAAACTATGACAATGGTGGCACACAGTCTATTTCTGTTACCGTTAATCAAGATGTAGATTAAATCATCTTTTCTAGTACCATATCTGCGTGCATGCTGTCGTGTTTTCCTTTATAAAAATAATTGACTAAACCTCTGAAACTGTAAGCTAGCCCTGTTAAATGTTCTCCTGTATAAGAGCTACTGTGGTCATGGTATCTCTTTACAGCAATGATACCCAAACTAAGACAGAAGCTGATACCAGGAATAGGATATTGCTGTGAGGAGTCTGACTGTACTTCTTTTTTCGAAGACTATGAATTCTAGGACTTTGGAATAGAAAAGCAAAGTGGGGCTTATTTATTCCATGCTAGTAGGAACATAGAAGACAGTGATGATGGAGATGATTTGAACTCAGGGGGCCTGGCTTAAGAAGTTTCAGAGAAGAATGTTAGTATCTGGCTGAGAGACTCTTCTTGTGATATTTTGGTGAGGAATCTGACTACTTTTTGCCTTTGTCTGAAAAGGTTTCCTGATGTTAAAGTGAAGAGTCTTAGATTAATTGCCCTGACAAAGGAAATCTTAAAACAGCCTCATATAGACTTCATCCTATTGCTACTAATGTTTCCTTATATGAGGAGTGTTTTGATGCAAAGAAGCAGGCTAAGCAAGGAAAAAAACCAAATGTATGGTTCCAGGAGAAAGGGGACACCAGAGAGTAGAGTCGAGCTAAATCCCAAGTTCAAGAGGACAAGCAGAATAAAGATATTTAAAGAAATAGATTGGTAACCTTTGGTCAAGATCCCACCCTAGCTTGTAAAAAAGGATTAATGATAATGGTAATGATGATAATGATAACCCATAGTTGGTGTAATGGTACATACCTTTAATTCCACTCAGCACTCTAGAGACAAAAGCAAGCAGATATATGACTTCAAGGCCAGTATGACTTACAGAGAAAGTTCCAGGACAGCAAAGACTAGGCAGTAAAAAATAAACATGAAAAACAGAAAGCTGATTAAAATGCAGTTAAACAAGAGGACCATGCTCTAGGGCCAGCAAGCAGCAGAACTTGGCAGTTTCAGAAATGTGATTTTGACTTTAGAGTCAAGGATAAAAGAAAGTCCCTCTGTGACTAAGCAAAGCTGTTGAGGCCAGATATGTGGTAGGAGTGTACCTGCATGGAGGCCCCAAGAGGCCAATGTGTGAAGCTGTAAAAGTAAAGTCTGGATTGCCTTGGAGACCCCAAGGGGTTAGAAATGCCAGAGACTTGAAATTCCTTTCAAGCTGGAAAGCTGCTAACAGGATGTGAAAGGAGTCCGAAAGAAAGAAGTGTATTGCAGCCAACAATGCTGAAAGTAGACAGATATCTAAAGAGTGTTTTGGCATCAGACATGGAGATGCGGAATTTGGAGTTTCTCCAACTGTTTTTTTGTTTTCCTTTGGTCCAGTGTTTACTCATTATGCACCCTCCTCTACTTTTTGGAAACATAATGTATATTCTATTTTCTTATATGTTGGAAGTATGGGATCTCTTTTTTTAATTTTGATTTTATAGGGAATTATAGTTAAGAGATTACAAAAATCTCAGAAGAGACTATGAACTTTGGATTTTTAAACATTGTTTAAATTGCTTAAACTGTGATAGATTTGAGGCATTTTGATGCTGGACTAAATACTTCTTGTACTATGTTATGGGTATAAGCCTTTGGGGTCAGGGAGTGGAATATGGTGATTTGACTTTGTACAGTCCCCATAGACTCATGTGTTTGAATGTTTGGCTTCTATGGAGAGGCACTATTGAGAGGTGTGGCCTTGTAGGCATCAGAGTGGCCATGGAAGAAATGTTTCACAGTGAAGATGGATTGGAGAGCTCCTATGCTCAAGCTCCTCTCAGTAGGCAGAAAGTCTATTTCTCCTGCCTTCAGATCAAGATGCAGAACTCTCATCTTTGTCCCCAGCACATGTATGTCTGCATACATTCTGCTAAACTCCCCATTATGATGATAACAGACTAAATTTTTGAAACTGTAGCTCCAATTATTTTATCTTATTTTCCCTTATAAAAGTTTCTGTGGTCATTGTGTCTCTTCACAGCAATATAACCCAAACCATGATACCAGTTTTTTCAGTGTGGTTATTTTCTTTAATTAAACTCCTGTTCTATGTATGCTATGCGGTGATAAGTCAGTTTAAGAAATCATTCATTTCAGGGAAATTTTTAATAAAAAACAAATGTACAAAATGTTAGCTTAAGGTGTTTTCTCTTAGTGGGAGTGGGAATTAGGTAACCCACTTTCTCCCCAGTTTCTATTGGGTAAGTATAAACCAACTCTACTTATGGTTGAGATATATTATATAATAAATATATGCTTATTAAAATATCTAAGCAGACAAATAAATGAATGATTTTCTTAGTATTTGGTCCATGTACAATTGCTTCTAGAATACATAAGACAAAGTAAAATGAAGTTTTAGTCATTTTAGATGTTGCTTTATTTGTATGTAAATGTGTGTTTTGCCTGCATACATATCTAGGTAACATATTTGTACAGTTTCCACAGATGCCAGAAGACTCCCTGGAACTGGAGTTTTAGATAGTTGTGAGCTGCCATATAAATGCTGGAAATTGAAACTTAGTTCCTATAATAACATGGAATTCTCATATTTACTGATCAATCTGCCCAGATACAAGAGTCCGTTTGCTTAATTTCCAAGATGGAGAGATGAAGAAAGTAGGTCTTCAAGCTAAAATCTTTTAAAAACTGACAATGACAAAGGTCTAAATTCTTCTCATCACTTATAAAATTCTAACCTGTGTCACTCACAGTCGTTGTGACTACATATACAAGATCAGCACAGTAACAAACTAGTCTGTATCCCAGCATAGATTGCAGAGGTGGGGTGCATGAAATTGCACTCCTAGCTGAGGAGCTATTGGCAATTGATGGATGCCAGGGGAGGGAGAAAAAGGTTTGTGTGTGTGTGTGTGTGTGTGTGTGTGTGTGTGACTGTGGGCCCTGAAAGCTAAGCAATCTCCAGTAGATTATCCTACACCCCTGCACACACACACACACACACACAACTAAGAACAACCAGGGGGACGGAGGGGATGAAGAACATAAGGGGAACATTGGCAGGGATGAAATAAAGGGTGAATTTGCTCAAAGCATTATGTTTATGTATGAAATTTTCAAACAATTGGTATGTACTCACTAATAAGTGGATATTAGCCAAAAAGTACAGAATTTCCAAGATATAATCCACAGAACTAAAGAAGGCTAACAAGCTGAAGGCCAAGGTGATGATGCCTCAATCCCACCAGGGAGGGAGAAGAAAGCAGCCATAGGAGTGGGGGAGAGGGAGGGAGGGACTAGGGTGGGAAAGGTAATGGGGAGGGGAAAAGGGGAACATGATCAGGTACTCCGGGGGTGGGGGGACTAAGGTTCTCAGTGCCAGATGAAAGAAGCAAAACAGGCAACCTTGGGAGGAGGGAGGCAGGGAGACCTACAATGTATCAGAGACATGGGAGGTTAGAGACTCTCAGGACTCAAAGGGAGTGACCTCAGACGAAATGCCCTACTGAGGGAGAGGGAGCTTGTAGGTCCTACCTCTCATAGAAAGACAGGGCATCAAGTGGAGGGATTGGGTTGCCATCCCACTGTCAAAAACTCTGACCCAGAATTGTTCCTGCCTGAAAGACTTCAGGGACAAAAATGGAGAAGAGCCTGAGGAAAAGGAGGTCCAGTGACAGACCCAAATTGAGATCCAGCTCAGGGGGAGGTCCCAAGGCCTGACAGGATTACTGATGGTATGATGTGCTTACAAATAGGGCTGTATCATGGCTGTCCCCCGAAAGGCCCAGCAAGCAGCTGAAAGAGTGAGATGCAGATATTTAAACCCAACCAATGGACAGAAGCTGGTGATCTCTGTGGTTTAATTAGGGAAAGCTGGTAGAAGCCAAGGAGGAGGGTGACTCCAAAGGAAGACTATCAGTTTCAACTAAACTAGACTCCCAGCATCTCTCAGATACTAAGCCACCAACCAGGAAGCATACACCAGCTGATATGAGGCCTCCGGAGGACTGCTGATCTGGATTCGGTCAGGAAGACATACCTAACTCTCAAGAGATTTGTGGCCCTAGGGAGTGGGGATGTCTGGTAGGGTGGGGGTGAGGTGAAGACATCCTCTTGGAGATGGGTGGGGGAGGAAATGTGGAATAGTTGGAGGGTGGAACTAGAGGGGAATAAAGTGTGGATTAATAAAAGTCTAAAAATAAAAATCTCAAAGTAAAAGTAGTTAACTAATGGAAAGCACAGCAGTAATACTTTAAGTGTAAAATTTTACTCTCTTTATGAGTATGTGTGTGTGTGTATACATGTATATAAATTTAAATGCATGAGTATAGATATGAAGCTCCATTAGTTAGATTCTCATTGTAATAGCAGGCCTTAATGGGAAATGAGGGCATATAACCTATATAACTCAGGATCCTATGTGCTTTAAATAAGTATCTGTAGATCTTTGTGTGAGATGAATAGATAGGCTTTGGGATCTGGAGCTGGGGGAATAGTCATCTTTTCTCCTTTGTGACAGGGACCAGGTGCCTTTTAAAGAAGCCTCATAGGCAATAGATGTCTGTCCTCAGAGACCATTTTAATCACTGTATGGGGATCTCAGAGTTTTGTAGCCACAATTAGTGTCTTCTCTTAGAAGTATTTGTGTTAGACTTGGAAGCATATAATAAAAGCCTGTTCTCTAACCTCTGCATGTAATTGAACTACATTCAGGATGAAGAATGTGTTCTGGCTAGATTTAGAGTGGATTCTGGAAACAAAGAAAAGAGTCTTTGGTAGGGCAGATGTCTAGACAGATCTCAATAGTTAGTGTAGAAAGACACTGTCAAGGCATTAGTATGTTTCCATTGATTAATATGGTGTGTGTGTGTGTGTGTGTGTGTGTGTGTGTGTGTGTGTGTGTGTGTGAATTTGAATGAAAGGGACATTGAGGAGCTAAAATTTTCTTAGGTAACTAATAGTGTGGGAGATCAACAAAAGTCAGCAAACCTCTTGCTGCTTAAGGCAGTGTTGCCCCCAAAATACCCTTAAGATAATTCTCCATCTAGGTCAATGGAGAAAAATGACCTTATTTAGGCTAAGGAAAAGTAGTGGATAAAGAGAAAAGAGGATCAGTAGGTAAAACCAAATTTAATTAAATTACCTGTTTCTCTTGATTGATATCCAACCTAATAACCTGAAGCAAATTTCTTTATCATTCGTCCCAGTGTCTTAGTTCAGCACTGGCCTAGCTACCAAAGATTTAGGATTTAATGCTCAACACCTTGTCTGCCCTGCTTCACTGTGATTCAGCCAAATGACAATTTGTTCTGTATTTTAAAAGCCACCTCCATTACTTTTGTTAAGTAACAGCTGTTGAAAGAAATGAAGAAATCTTGTGAAATCAGTATCAAGGTAAGCAATTTCTATGATGTGTACAGCTTTGTACTCGATGGCAATTAGACTACTTTGTAGCTGTGCTGTGTTGAGCTTATAACTTAAATATGGTCTCAGTTGCCTCATTCATAGAAAGAAGAAAAGTCATTTATACAGGGGCTATGAGGACAAGATGAATACATGTCATGAAGAGTACAGTATATCAATTTTTTATTATTATTAATACTATTCTTGTAAAAAGCTATTTTTATAAAAATCAGCAATTTCTTTCTGTTAAGTAGAACATTTTAAAGTTAGAAATATAAGTGTAAAACCTAGAAAGAATTTATGAAAACCATTGTTTTTTTAGGTGTATTCAATTCAATTCTCATGTTTAGGGTGTGTTCTTATTTTGCAACTGGAATATAACCACAATGTTGTTCTTGTTTTGTAAGATGTTTCATATCTTCTTTAATAACTTCATTTAATAAAGCATATTAAGCCCTTACTGAGTGCTTAACCTGCAGGGGACATTCACTGTCTGGAGAAGGAATAATGAAGGTATCCCTGGAAAACCTGTGATCCATCTAGCCGTTATTATATGGTAATATTTGCAGTGGGGAGGACCCTGGAGACAGAAAAAGGTCTTCTAGGCAGAAGTGATGATCTGCATGAAGCACAGAGACATCAGAGAATGGAAGACTTGTCAATGCTGCCAATAATTTAGTATATCTGGAGAAACTGTGGGGGAATGAGTTGCCACTATATGTGTTAGGACTGGTAAGTAAATAAGCATATAAGAAAATAATTAGGGGTATTATTATAGATAGTCCCAATATATTGAAGGGGCTAAGTAATACACTGTCCTTAACAGGTTTCCATGGATAGATTTTGTTCAAAGGGATTAAACAATGATCAAATTAAATTTTTATAAACAACAAGATTTTAATAGATATCTGAATTCATAGAATTGGCACTAGTTGGCAAAATGTTAATCTTACTCAGGAAGAAAGAAGAACTGATAGTTCCATGGCTATTGATTTAACCCAGATGAGAGATGAAGAAGGCAGAAAATAAGGGACACGTTATGATCAACCATGAAAAAGAAGTCCAGAGTCCTGAGACGCTCAAATGCACGGTAGGAAAATGACCACAAATCAGCTGTGTGAACTCTGGTTGAATCACATGACTCATACAGCTACTTTGCATTTCAAATGGGATTACACACTCTCTTGGTCTGCATGCATTCACATGTGTTTTTTTTTTTTTTTTCCACTCAATATCCTAGGATGACTACTACAGACCTCTCTTGAAGGCAGGAATTAGGACCCATCATTTAAGAAATTCTCTCTGTAGTACCTGTATCTGTTCCTTATGTTCAAAAGTATACACTGTTCTTTCAGGGGCATCTGAAGTTCATCATCCTGTCTTGTTTCTTTTGCTCTCTTAAGTACCACTGGCTTCATGGCTAAGGTGAATCTCACTTTGGTGACAGAGTTCCTCCTCATAGCATTCACTGAGCATCCTGAATGGGGGCTCCCTCTTTTCCACCTGTTTTTATTTATCTATCTCTTCACTTTGCTAGGGAACTCAGGCATGATTGTTTTGATCCGCATGGATCGCAGGCTCCACACCCCAATGTACTTCCTTCTAAGCCACCTCTCTTTCATGGATATCTGTTACTCCTCTGTCACTGTTCCTCAGACAATGGCTGTGCTGTTGGAGCATGGGGCAGCTTTATCCTATGCACGCTGTGTTGCTCAGTTTTTCCTGTTTACTTTTTTTGGATCCATCGATTGCTACCTCTTGGCTCTCATGGCCTACGACCGCTATGTGGCCGTGTGCCAGCCTTTGCTTTATGTCACCATAATGACACAGAAAGCCCTTCTAAGTTTTGTGGCTGGGGCTTACATTGCTGGCCTCCTCAGTGCCTTGGTGAGGACAATCTCAGCATTCACCCTCTCTTTTTGTGGAAACAATGAGATCGACTTTATTTTTTGTGACCTTCCTCCTCTGTTAAAGCTGACCTGTGGTGAGAGCTATATCCAGGAATTGGTGATTATTGTGTTTGCCATTTTTGTCATCCCTGCATGCATGGTGGTGATTGTGGTTTCCTACCTGTTCATCATTGTGGCCATTCTGAGGATCCCTTCAGCAGGAGGCCGGGCCAAGACCTTCTCAACATGTGCCTCCCACCTCACTGCAGTGTCACTCTTCTTTGGCACTCTCATTTTCATGTACCTGAGAGACAACTCTGGTCAGGCCTCAGAAAAGGATCGAGTTGTGTCTGTGTTCTACACAACAGTAATCCCCATGTTGAATCCCCTCATCTACAGTTTGAGGAACAAGGAAGTGAAGGAAGCACTGAAAAATTTTCTCAATAGAGTGAAGACTTTCTAACCTCTTCCCTCCTTGCGAATCTCAAGAAGAACCTATTCTCAAATGCCAGCAATGTAGGGCTTCTTTATTTACACTATGCTCAATATTGAAATGTGGATATCATTCTACATGGTTTTATAAAAAGTAAGAATGTTTACCTCCAGGAAGAGACAAGAAGTAATGGAAACTTCAGCTGGAGAAGAGATTTGAGTCTGGACTATGGCTCTCAGGACACGTGCAATCTAAATGTGGCAGGGCTCACTGATCTATGAGATAATAGAACAAGATTATAATTTTTGCAAAATTTTCCAAAAAAGGAAGTTTTGAAAATATTATTTAGTCAACTCCTTATGCTCAATAGATTCTATCCATTTTAATATTTTATATGTAGTTCATTAAAATTATGATCACTTTATTAATATACCAATTTATAAATGTGCTTATCAAACTGTGATATGTTTTATTCATTTCAATAAAACTTGCAGGAAAAAACATTACAACACAATCACTATGATCCTCAAAATCATGTTTTTATTTGAGATTCAAAATTTAGAATGTACTTATATTTTATTTAAATTTTAAATAAAAACCTTTTGAGACATTCTGGTATGTAGTCTACTTTGACTTCAAACTCCATGTAGGGGAGATCTTGAATTCTTTTTTTATTAGATATTTTCTTCATTTACATTTCAAATGCTACCCCAAAAGTCCCCTATGCCCTCCCCCAGCCCTGTTCCCTAACCCACCCACTCCAGGTGCCTAGCCCTAGCATTCCCCTGTACTGGGGCATATGGAGATCTTGAATTCTTGTTCTTCCTTTCTTTACCTTATGGTTACTGTGATTAAACTTCCCTGCTACTTGCTAGGTTTATGCAATTATCAGTATCAAACCTGATAGGACTTAGCACTTGCTAGGAAGACAGTATCCTTACCAAATGAGTTATTTCCTAGTCTTACATGACATTTTAAAAATATTTTACTTATTTATTTATTATATATTGGTATCTATGTGTGTGCATGCACATAGGTGTGCATGTGTGTGCATATGTGTGTATGTGTGTGTGTGTAAGTCAAAAAGGGCTATCAGGTGACCTCCTCTATCACTCTCCGCCTATTTGTTTGAGATGGAATCTTTCATTGAACCCAAGTTTGCTGTTTCTGGGTTAGACTGGAAGCCAGGAAACCCCAGTGACGTTCTTTTCTTTTATCCTTGAAGGTGGGACTGCAGCACCTATGGAACTCCAGGCTTGCTATATGGGTGATAATGCCAAATGATTTTTATGATTGTGCCAAAAAGAATCCTCAACACTGAACCATCTCTCCATCATCACAATTTATTTTTAATTATTTAATTATTTTTAGTTACTAAATTATGATAGTTTAATAGCCTAGTTAATGAAGCTGAACTATTCAAACTATTTTTCAGATCCTGGTAGGTTTTTGAGTTTTTGTTGTTGTTGTTGTTTTGTTTTTATTGTTGCTATTGTGTTTGGTTTTGTTTGTTTGTTTGTTTGCTATGATGGTGCCTTACTAAAATCTCTAAATAAAATCTGCAATAGCATTCTTGGTGAGCACACTGTGTCACTCAAAATAGGTCCTGATCCTTTTTCAATTCATCTACTGCAGACCCTCCTGTTCTGTTCTGTTTTATGTTTTGGAATTCTTTGATGGAACTGTATGTCTCCATTGCCCCTGATGATGTTCCTTGTATCTGTACCACAGACTCAGATCCTGTTCTTTCAGTTTCTGTCTTGTATGAAGGTAGGCTGATCCTAGTCAGTCCTGAGGCTCAGTGCCCTGCAATATGGTAGCCTGTACTTAATACCACATAAAGCCTACCGACTCTGGATCTTCCTTAATTAATCTTCTTAATCTGAGTCAAGATTTCACTGAGATCACACTGAGTCATCTTTGTTTACCTTTGTTTTGATTATAACTCCAAAACTTTTACTCCATGGAATAAAGTAAACAATATTGTGCTTATACACGTGTTGTATAGTATAAGATTCAAGGAGAGATGAGTAATTTAAATGCAGCCTGCCTAAAATAATCTGTTACATAAGGAACTCGGGATCTCTGAGTGGATGAAGTAGTTTTGTACAAGGGAAAGGGTGGGGATGTGGTGTACAAGGTTATTAACTTCAGACCACACATCCAAATTCTCAAAAGTTTCTAGAATATACAAATTTAAAAGTATACATTCTAGTGATTATAAGTACTATTAAATCATTACATTCCTTTGAGAAGTGTTTTGTTGAATATCAAATGGAGAACAAAAATGGGTGATTAATTCATAGTTCACATGTAGGTGTATTATATATGGGAAAAACATTAAAGAATTATTAAAAATATTAATTTATTTTACATAAAAAATTCTGTGGGTAGAAATCGACAGTATTTGGTTCTTACAAATAAAATCAGTATGCTATAAAGTTACTTGCTCTAAGAATTTTTTGGAAAGGAAAGAGTATGTAGGTGGACAGAAAGAACTAAGGGAATTGATTTTCAGGCTTAATGAAACAAGTTCATATTTTCTGGTCTTTGGCTAAATGCTGAATAGGCAATTAAGGTGTCCATTCAAGGAAAAAAAGCTAAAAGATGAAGCTGTGGGAACTTGGCCTACCATGCGATTTTTCTTGTTTTACATTAGTACACATCTACTGTTAAATATAATGAATTCCTTTATTATACAATGTGTTTGGATGTATTATCTGTATCTTGACCTTTTATCCTCCTTTCATTTAACCTCCTGTTTCTTTTCCTACCTCAGCCAATCTGTATTTCATGTATTCCTTTCAAAAGTTATTCCTGCATAGGAGAGAGAAATAGCCACTACTTGCATTTCTAAAGCTGAATTGTTCCATGTAACATGATGATCTCCATTTTCAACCATTTTCCAGAAAGTGATATGATACAATTCCCTTTTAATGTCTGAAAAGTATTCCAATATGCATATATACCACAAATAGCACACATTCCTCATATATTACTACTGCTATCAGCTTGGTCCATAACTTAGAAATTATGAATAATGATACAATAAACAAGAGATTATATATATTTCTGTTGTACTATTATTTGCACTTTTTAAAAAAATACACAAAAGTACTATAGTTGGATTGTGTAATATGTCTATTTTCATTTCTAAAATTAATAGAAAACTAGTTTATATTAGCCTGCCCAGTAATGTTGTTTGGCATCTATTATATTTTTGCTGATTCTTCTCCAAGCTTCCCCAGTCCACAAGTGCCTTCCTACTATCTGTGACTTTTCATGTTTCCATCTGAACTGTAAGAGTATTTTTCTTGTTCCTTGAAAATTTTGAGGAGATTGTATTATATCTGCAGAATACCTTTGGTTATAAGGACAAGAGATAAATCCTTGTTGCTTTAAGCCATTCAGATTTTATATGATTTATTTCAGTGGTATAGCTTGATATAACTCATCTAAAACATATAGTCTCTTGGGAGATGTTAAAAAATGGATGAGTGTGAGCATTGGATGCTCACAGTCAGCTATTGGATGGATCACAGGGCCCCCAATGGAGGAGCTAGAGAAAGCATCCAAGGAACTAAAGGGGTTTGCAACCCTATATGGTTGCAACATATAGGTGGAACAACAATATGAACTAACCAGTAACCCTCACTGCCCCGGAGCTCGTGTCTCTAGCTGCATATGAATCAGAAGATGGCCTAGTCGGCCATCACTGGGAAGAGAGGCCCATTGGTTGTGCAAACTTTATATGCCTCAGTACAAGGGAATGCCAGGGCCAAGAAGTGGGAGTGGGTGGGTAGGGGAGTGGGTAGGGAAGTGTGTGTGGGACTTTTGGGATAGCATTGGAAATGCAAATATAATAAATACCCAATAAAAAAATTAAAAATGGATGAGGACTTTGAGAGATTGTCTGGGACATGCTTCTGATATATATGAAAAAATAGCTTTTAAAAATTTATTCCTCTCTCATAAAAGGCATTCTGACTACAGTTTCCACTCCCTCCACTCTTTTCTGTTCCCCAATACATCCTTTCTCACCCAGATCCATGTCTCTTCATTTTTCTTTAGAAAAGAGTAATTCCTTACACCAGAATATCAACTATACAATAATATTTCATTATTTCCTTTACCTTGTATAATTTAACATATCATTTGTGATACATGAAAACTTAAACACATTATGTAGACTTTTATTATTTTACATTTATTTTATTAATTATTTTATTTATTTACATTTCAAATGTCCCCCTTCCTAGTCTCCCTTCCACAACCTCCCCACCCATTTCCCCTCCCTTTGCCTCTACAAAGATGCTCTCCCACCCATCTACCCATTCCTGCTTCACGCATCTAGCATTCCCCATCGTTGGGACAAGACTGCACAGTGCCTCCCTTACCATTGATGGCAGATGAGGCCATCCTCTGCTACATATGTAGTGGGAACCATGGACCCACTCATGTATGCTCTTCGGTTGGTGGTTTAGTTCATGGGCACTTTGAGGTGTCCAGTTAGTTGATATTTTTGTCCTTCCTATTGAGTTGCAATCCCCTTTAGCTTCTTCAGTCCTTCCCCTAACTCTTCCAGGCTCAGCCCTGTGGTTGGCAGTGAGTATTTCCATCTGTCTTAGTCAGGTGCTGGCAGAGCCTCTCAGAGGACAGCTACACCAGGGTCCTATCTGCAAGCACTTCTTGGCATCTGCAATAGTGTCAGGGTTTGGTGTCTGTGGATAGAATGGATCGCATGGTGGGGCAATCTCTGAATTATCTTTCCTTCAGTCTCTGCTCCATTGTTTTGTCCTTGCATTTCCTTTAGACAGGGACAATTCAGGGTTAAAGATTTGAGATGGTTGGGTAGCCACATCACTCAACTGGGGACCATATCTATCTACTGGAGGTGGTCTCCAGGTTCTATATCCCATCTGTTGTGTATTTCAGCTAGTGTCATCCTCATAGGTCCCGGGAGCCTCTCACATCCTTGGCTTCTGGGACTTTCTAGTGGTTCCTCCCTGCCATTCCCTTTCCCCCACTGCTATATATTTCTATTTGTTCTTCTGGCTCTCTGGACTTATCTCCTGTCTCTTCCCATACTTGGTCCTGCCCCTCAATTTTTTTACCTCTCCCACTCTCTCCAACCCATTTCTCTCCCTCTCTCCCTTTGTCTCCCATGATTATTTTGTTCCCTCTTCTAAATAGGATAGAAGCATCTGCACTTTGGCTTTCCTGTTAAGCTTCTCATGATCTGTGGGTTGTATCATGGGTATTCTAAGCTTTTGGGCTAATAATATCCACTTGTCAGTGAGTACATATCATTTATGTCCTTTGGGGTCTGGATTATCTCACTCAGAATGATATTTTCTACTTTCATTCAATTGCCTATAAAATTCATGAGTAATTGTTTTTAATAGCTGAGTAGTATTTCTTTGTGTAAATGCACCACATCATCTATATACATTCTCTTTCTATCTCTGTGAAGAATTGAGTTGGAATTTTGATAGGGATTGCATTGAATTTGTAGATTGCTTTTGGTAAAATGGTTCTTTTTACTATATTAATCCTGCTGATCCATGAGCATGGGAGAGCTTAACATCTTCTGCAGTCTTCTTTGATTTCTTTCTTCAGAGGCTTGTTGTTCCTGTTATACTGATCTTTTACTTGCTTGCATAGAATTATACCAAGATATTTTATATATTTGTTACTATTGTGATGGGTATTTTTTTCCCTAATTCCTTTCTCAGTGCGTTTAACTTTTGTGTAAAGGAGGGTTATGGATTTGTTTGAGTTAATTTTATATCTAGCCAGCTTGCTGAAGTTTTTTTCTTATCAGATGTAGGATTTCTCTTGTAGATATCCCTTCCCCTTTCTCTCTCCCTTCCCTCTCCCCTCCCCCTCCCTCTCCCCCTTTCCTTCCTCTTCGTATTGTGTCTTGGATTACTTGAATGTTTTGAGATAGGAGCTTTTTGCTTTTTGTATCTTCCTTGACTGTTGTGTTGATGTATTCTATGGTAATTTCTGCCACTGGAATTCTCTCTTCCATCTCATATATTCTGTTGGTGATACTTGCATCTGTGACTACTCTTCTTTTTCCTAGGTTTCCCATCTCCAGGGCTGTCTCCCTTTGAGTTTTCTTTAATAATTCTACTTCCATTTTTTAGATCCTGGACAGTCTTGTTCAATTCCTTCACCTGTTTGATTGTGTTCTTCTGTATTTCTTTATATGTGTTTCCTCTTTAAGTTCTTCTATTTGTTTACTTGTGTTCTTCCGAATTTCTTTAAGGGAGTTATGTATGTCCTTCTTCAAGTCTTCTATCATCTTCATGAAATGTGAGTTTAGATCTGAATCTTGTTTTTAGGGTGTGTTTCGGTATGCAGGACTTGCTGTGGTGAGAGAATTGGGTTCTGATGTTGCCAAGTCAAATTGGTTTCTGTTGCTTATGTACTTCTGCTTTTTCTCTTGCCATCTGGCTATCTCTGGTGTTATCTGGCCTCCCTGTCTCTGACTGGAGCTTGTCCTTCCTGTGACCCTGGGGAGTCGAGCTGGGGGTTCCCACTGACGTCTGTGCTGTGTGGAATCGGGTCTGTGCTCCTAGGTGGCACAGGTGGGAGTCAGAAGGTGCCAGGGTCTCAGGCTGGGAAGGAATCTGTTTCCCTAGGTCGAAGTGGTCCCAGGATGGCAGATTTCTGGGTGGGCTTTATGATCTCACCTGTGAATCTGGACATGTCTAAATACCTGTGGGTTTGAGCTGCAATTGAGGTGTGTGCTGTGAGAAATCCGGTTCAGCACGGGGTCTCTGCTCCAAGTCTGCACAGGTGGGAGCTGGAAGGTGCCCTGGTACCCATCCTGGTATCAGGCTGGGCAGGGTATCTGCTTCCCCAGTAATCGTCTTAGTGAAGCTGGATGTGTCTGAATACCAGGGGGTGAGGGTTTTGAACGGCAACTGGCTATTCCAAGTATTTTTAAAGGGAAGCTAATGTAAATTGTAATTGCTCTTCCTTAAACTCCAAACAGAATTTATAGCATAATATTTAGTTTTAATAACAAGAACCATAATTAAATTATATACCAAAATGCTACAACTATCCCAATCTTTCAAAAAGAAGGGGAAGGTAAAAGATACTATCTAATTACTTCTGCAATCATCCCTCCTTACCCAGTGGAAGTGAACGTAATAGCCTAATTACCATGTGTTCTCCCTCCTATTTTCCTCTACTCAGTCCCAAATTCACACTGTACTTTGTATACTTCTAACAAATGGACAAACTCTCACTATTGAGTCATTTCAATGCTTAGATTCAGAAAATGACAGCAAGTATTGTCAAAAAATCCATTGACAGGTGTAATTATCCATGTTCACTGTCAGGAGTTACAATATTTATTTGGCTACCTCTGTTCTTTGACACCCAGGGTAAATTGACTGGTTCAAAGTTTCTGGGTTTCAGAGACAATGAAAAGACAGGAAATGTAACAGAGAAAGGTGACTACAGACACCCTGGAAATGTATCCTCTTTAAGCCAAGGAGCAAACAGGTTACTCAGAGAACCACATAAAATATGTTTAGACTATTCCACACTCAGTCTCTCCAAGTTCAGTAGTCACATCTCCTCAGCAAATGTGCAGCAGATGAGGCTCAGAAGTGTGATTTTACAGCAAGACTGAGGATGAATTCTGTGCAGAGACATGAAAAATCCTCAGCTCCAAGCTCCAGAAACAACACCACACTTCAATAACAACTTGAGCAGAACATAAGTCACAGCAAAAAGTTCATTTCCTGAACATGCTGCTATTGAGCTATATGATGAAGAGTGCTTAGGGGGTTCCCTGTAATCCCAAAAGGTTTGTTTTTATCTTCTAAGCTGAGTAGAGAGGATGAGACAGTAGTGATTTCCAAGGTGCATTCTCTCTCCAGGGATTGGTTTTCCCCAACAGCCCCAAAGACTCTCTCTGGAGCTGATCTGTAACCACATGAACTCTTTCTACTTTGTTACTCTCACACAGCCAACTCCCAAAGCATTTTTCATACCATCCATTTGATTTGTTTGAAAACATAAAAATCCATAACTTACACTGAGCTATGTCAGTGATCTTAGATGCTCTGTATAAAGTGCTTTAACAACATTTATTCATTCTGAATTCAAAATCCATAAATCAACCAGATTATTCTACCAAGTAATTATCGCATAACTATTGGCCTTGAAATCCTGGAGAGATACTGGCTCTAAAATAAGGGGTACACAAACCAGAAAAGGTGAGCTGGGTGAAAATTTTGCCTTGACCATTGGAAACAGTCACGTCGTGGAACATTTTTCATCCTAGAAGTCTAATAGGTAAGATAAGTCACCTTTTTTTGAAACCTTTGTTTTCATGCAAATGAGATTGGTATTACACTACAGAATTTGGATACAAGATTGCCTTGTAAGTTGTTGTATGCTGTATTTATCCACTAGGGGGAACCAACCCCATGCGTTTGAGCTCTGATTTTTGGACTAAGTAGATTTGTGAGGCTGCAGATCATTTCACTGACTAACCATGGATAACTTATTTAACTATCCAGAATCCGAGTCTTCTCCAAAACAAACGATTCTTTCACAGAGTCATATATGTAAGATAATGCAGAATGTACCACACCATACTTGGTCCAGAAAAAGTGTTTGCCAAAATATCACCTGTGTTTGGAAAAGCAATATTGTCTGAATGAGCTCAATTTGAGTCTGAGAACCAAGGTAAAATCTAATCAGTTTTGCTTTTTAGGTGTTCTATGTCTAGAAAAATAATTAAGTATCCAAAGCTCAGTTTTTCATATCTAAAATAAGACTGGCTGATGCTACCTCATAATGTTGTTGTCCAGTTGAACGTGCTTGAAGCAAAGTAAAAGCACAATACATATGTGGAAGTTTTGAGACACTAACTCCAGAAGGGAGGGATTTAGCACTGTTGAGCTTTATTGTCATCAATGATACTCATCCTTTGAAAGAAGAAGAAGAAAGAGTTTGAGATAAGGTTATAACATAAAGTACAAGATTTGGGACCACTCTTCTCTGTAGCATTATTCTTGGCTAAGACATTTCTTTTTTCCTAGGGATATCCCAGAGACCTCATTGTCTTCTCTGCTCTGTGTTATAATAAAAGCATACTGACAAGTAAAATTTTCATCCCATTGTGTTCTAGGCTTTCTTTAAATGTTCATTAATCTTGTGTGTGTGTGTGTGTGTGTGTGTGTGTGTGTGAGAGAGAGAGAGAGAGAGAGAGAGAGAGAGAGAGAGAGAGAGAGAGTTGTCTTAGTGTGGCTGTATTTCCACTCAGTATACTGATGCTTAGTCTCTGCTCAGGTGCTTGGAACAGTAAATCTATCACAATGATTTACAAACCAGTCATGAGACAGAAAATGTACTTACAAAGCTTAAGAATGATATGGAGAGAGAAATATTGAAAATTAACCAAGTTCTTTCATTGTTTGAAAATGAAAACCTTTTATTTAAGCACAGGGAAAGTTTTCCTTACTGTGAATATAAACATATGGGAAAATATAGTGATACAAAAATTTCATATTGTTATAACAAATAAAATTCTGGCTTTAAAAGATTGTCTAAATGACCTAATTTTGATAGCCATGGATTTGATTATAAATTCAAGGACTTTGCTTTAGCAAATTCCAATCTGAAGTGGCTGATAATGTCCTGTCAGGATACTTTGGCAAACAGTTCAAGAGGACCAGTAGAGGTCAATAGGATCACATGTCTTTTGCTTTGCCTCAAGTTAGTTCAGAAGACATTTTATGTCTGGACTCAATATTATGTCCATAACTGAGGTTGATGTTACCTTGCAGTTGTTAATTACCTATAAATTACTCAAAAGAGAAGGTTCTAGAACAGTAGCAATGCCTTTGAAATCTTATGTAAAGATCCAGTGAAGGTGAACTTGAAGGCTCTTTTATTAGAATCCATAGAATGATCAGCAATGAACATGTGTTGTCATATGAATCAGATCTATGCTATGTGGAAACAAGCTAATTTATTAAATACAAATATTGACTCATACAGAAAATTAAATGTAATTTTAAAGTCATCCATACAGTACAGTAAAAAAAGCACTCATACTCAATAAGTTTGAAGATTTTCTCTAGAAGTAACAGAAGTCTAGCAGATCTTCCTTTATGGCCACAATTACATGATGATCATTTTAATGTATGGCATATCTGCAAGAATAATAAAGATCAGTTACTTATAGACAAAATAACCAACTCATAGACAAAACCTAGAGTATTTTTGTAAACTAGCAAGTACTTTTACCTGAATGTGTAAAAGAATTAAAGTTGTTAAAATGGAATAGAAAGTAAGAAACAATTGGAGAAGAATATTTAACTCATTTAGTGAGTACACATTTTTATTAAATATTGAAATAAACATGTATATATATGTATAAAACATGCCTTATTTAAAGATATATTATGAGCAATATAGTAGAAATGTATGCAAAATGAGTACATTATTTTCAGAGCTACAAGTCAGTAGATACTATTTAAGTTGATGAATACAATGAAAAAAATTATAATGGTCAACATTATTTAGCTCTTTCTTTATGCTGAGCAATGATCTATTCTCCTTTCAGTATTAAATTATTTAGCATTGACAATACCCCAATGACATAGACATTTATTTTCATAAAATGGATATAAAAGTATGGCATATAAATACATATTTAAACATACATATTTAAACACAAATATTATATGTGATAATATATAATAGGTGTTGTATAAAATTGCATAGTTTAGTGTATCATATATATATTATATAATATATGTATGTAGTATATATGTATACACACACATATATGTATACACACACAAACACACACATACAGGATTACAAGGCAAGACAATGATGTCTGGATGGAGGAGAGATTTCTCTGGTATTTGAGGCCTATATTCAAAGAGAGCACTATCAGAGGAAAAGAGAGTAAGAGCTGGAACAGGACAAGGAAGAATATTGGATGATACAACATCAAAGAACAATTATCCACATGTATAAAATTTTCACAATAATAATAAAAGAATTAATAATAAAAATAAATGGATATACAAAATAATAGAGGCACAATAGGAATAGATAATATGAGCCAAGGAACAGAACTAAAGAATAGGAAGACTATGAGTTTAGTGTTTAAATTTGGGTGTTATATGCTAAAAAATATTGACCCACAGTATCTTAAATATTATGGTCTTTGAAGTGGAGTGGTAAAAACTAAAGTTGAAAAAAGTTGCTTTTAGTATTTTATGAATACTTGAAGACGGTATAATAGCGAGAAGAATATATGAATGCATGTAATAAGGAAATATTTAGCACAAAATTACAGGCCGATCAATTCCCTATTTTTTAAAGGGAAGAATAGGTTAAATTGGTTTGAGTATAAGGGCAAAAGTTAAGGTCAGTGTACGGAAGTGAAAGAGATACAGGATTCAGCATCAAGGAAAGAACAACCAGGTGGGACTTACTACTGATGAGGAAGCTCATGAGTAAATATGGGGAAGCATGTATGGACGATGGCTAAACACACATTGGTATGCAGCAAAAGAGATTCCTGCCTGCAACGGTGTTGGAATGCAAGCACAAAAGTGGCATCTTCATTTTCCCCAAACCTGAGGATTATCTTTCTTGTCCTCACAGAAACTTCCAAATGTAAACAAGAACTAATTTGAATCAGAAATAGAAACTGAAAAACCACCTCATGCAAGTCAAAAATGTCTAAAGAAAATCAATCAGATTAAGAAATTCCTGAAAAAATATTTTATATAAATAGACAAACAAACTTAACATCTACTACAGAGAAAAAAAGAGTGATCTTCAGTATTAGAATCTTTACAATACATTCTTATCTTCTAATGATTAAATAGTCGATACTGAATATGGACAATAACAACCTCACAACAGTAACTGAATTCATTCTTGTGGGCTTTACTGACCATCCAGAGTGGGAGGTTCCTCTTTTCCTGGTATTTCTCTGCTTCTATCTGGTCACCATCCTAGGGAACTTGGGCATGGTCATTCTTATCCAGATGGATGTCCAGCTTCAGAGCCCAATGTATTTCTTCCTGAGTCATCTCTCTGTGTTGGATGCCTGCTACACCAGTGTCATCACCCCTCAGATCCTGGCCATGCTGGCCACAGGTAAAACAGTCATCTCCTATAATCATTGTGCTGCCCAGTTCTTCTTTTTCACCTTCTGTGCAAGTACAGAATGTTTCCTGTTGGCAGTGATGTCCTATGATCGCTATGTTGCTATTAGCAATCCTCTGCTCTACACTGTGGCCATGAGTCCTAAAAAATGCTGGAGTTTGGTACTGGTGGCCTATGTATGTGGGTTATCTGGGTCCATTCAAAGAACCACATGTACCTTCTCTCTTTCCTTCTGTGAAGATAATAAGATCAACTTCTTCTTTTGTGACCTTCCACCCCTCCTGAAGCTGGCCTGCAGTGATACAACAAATGCTGAGATTATAATTGTTTTGTTTGGGAACTTTGTCATCTTGGTGAATGCTTTAGTCATACTCACTTCCTACCTGCTTATCATCAAGACAGTCATGAGGATAAAGTCTTCAGGTGGCAGAGGTAAAACCTTCTCCACATGTGTCTCCCACCTCACTGCTGTGGCTCTTTTTTTTGGGACCCTCACCTTCATGTATATAAGAAGTGGTTCAGGGAAATCGCCAGAGGAAGATAAAGTAGTGTCTGTCTTCTATACTGTGATCATCCCTATGTTGAACCCTCTGATCTACAGCTTGAGAAATAAAGATGTTAAAGCAGGCTTCAGAAAGCTCACTAGCAGGCTACAGGTGTCCCAGAGTGTATAAAACTGAGTGAGATGACCTCTCCGTTATCAGTTTTGCATTCATATTCAAATAGATACCAGTAATATATTTATGAGTTATCTATGAACAGAAAGAATGCTTCCAGGAAAGAAGAAAATTTATCATAAATTTTGTATTCAGCAACTGAAGTACATATTTTTTTCTGTCTTTGTCTTCTAGAGCTCTCTAATACCATCACTTAGAGGGGGTTTAAGGGATGTCTAATTTCTGGTACAATTGCCATCTTGTCTTTGTTGCTACATATATTACTCTACTTCATGTGTCAAATATTACATTTTAGGACTTCTGTGAATTGAGTGAATTTGAGTCTTCTGTTTCTTTTTTTTTCATATATAAAGGAAACAATGTCTTCTTCCTTTATCATTGTTTTGTCTTTCTTAATGCTGAGGCCTGATTAAAAGACTTTCCAAACTGTCTTGATAACTCACTGATTTCTGTTTTCTTTATTCATATGTTGATATCTTTGTAATGAACATGGGCACCTTACCTGTGAGAAGGTGTTCACAATGGCCAATTCTGGCTTCAGAAGGGCAGTGGATTGCCACTCTTCATTACCATATCTCTTACTTCATGGAAAACTCTCATTCTAGTATGCTCTTTTAGGGTTAGAAGTGAGAGCGAGTACAGACACAGCCAGTCTTTGTAGTAGACTTGAAGACCTGTGAATATATCAACTCCTGCACACGTCTGTAAAATTTCATAGGATAGTCTTTGTTCCCTTCATTTTCATGTCAAAAGTCAGATGAAATCTAAACAATTGTATTTAAAATGATTGTTTTTGTCGAACATAGAGTTCTATTTTCATTTCAAGACAACTTCAAAGGAAGACGAGAAGATGTTGCCACATATGAAATTTCCACTTAGTAATCAAGAATATATTTCCTTCAGACTCCAAATACTCAAAATACGCAGTAGCAGATAATTCATGGAGTGATTTGAATATAAATCCTATTTGCCTCTAACTCAGTGTGAGAATTTGGGTAAATATTTTATTTTCTCAGGAGCAATATAAATACAGCAATTCCCAATTCAAATATAGTATAATTGAGTATGATGGTAAGAAATTTCTTAGCACAGTCAAGTGCTAACATAGATTTATCCTTTCCTTTGTGTTACTTAAAATTCTAATATCGCTGGGCAGTGGTGGTAGTAGTGCCTTTAATCCCAGCACTCGGGAGACAGAGGCAGGTGGACTTCTGAGTTTGAGGCAAGTCTGGTCTACAGAGTGAGTTCCAGGACAGCCAGGGCTACACAGAGAAACCTGTCTCAAAAAAAAAAAAAAAAAAAAAAAAAAACCAAAAATTCTAATATCAACCCTATACTCTTGATACAATTCTATGGACATTGATAAGTTCAGTGTTGACAGCCCAGTGATGGTAAAAATCAGTGGCCAGAGGGAGATGAATTAATCATTTCTACTCACCAAGAAATGAAACAAACTTTCATGTTTATTTGGGAAAATATATTTATTACACAGCACATAATCAATGGTAACTGAAGAAAGACTTCTTTAAATTTTCTTTTACTTTAGTTTTTATTTCATGTGTTTGACTATTTTCTCTGCATCTGGCTATGCATGGGTATGTGCAGTACCACCTGGAGGCCAGAAGAGGGCATCACATCACCTGGGACTGGGATTACAGATGGTTGTGAGTTGCCTTCAGTTACTGGAAACTAAACCGGGACTGGGATTACAGATGGTTGTGAGTTGCCTTCAGTTACTGGAAACTAAACCTTAGTCCTCTGTAGGATCAGCCATCTCTTAACTGCAGATCCATCGCTCCATCTCCAGAGATGTCTTCTTTGCTGAGCGTATTGCTTTGTGGATACAAAACTCTTATACCCAACGGTCACTTTAGAGACATGAGTTCTTTTCTCTTCATGTAGAAATAACCATGGAATTCAAAGAGATGACTAACAAGCTTTCTGTTAATTGATTCTGTGTTAAGCACTTGGGCCATGTAAAGCTAATAAACATTGCAATATGTTTTGTGAATGCAGAAACAAGGAGAATCAAACATGGAAAACAGTTGATCCAAGCATAGAATATATAAATGACTTGTAGAATTAAAAGGAAAGTTAATTTACATAATAATCAGGACTTTCACATTTACAACTTCAATTTTATGACTTGCTTCATAAAAATTAAAAGGATTATGTCCTTATATTAGCAGAAGTGTTTCTATTGGTGGGTATAATTTTGTTTAATGACTATATCAATAGTTTGATATTTTCATATGAAAACTCAAACCACACAATGAGCAATATAGCTAAACCAATGGCCCGAATATACACTTAAAAAAACTCTTGGTCAGGGACATTAAGATATGGATAATTTTTTTTCATAGAATGTTGCTGTAGAAACTCATCACCCAGAACATTTTTCTTCCATGTTCATTCTTCCACTTCTGAGTGTTCATGCTTTGGCTTGAAAAAGATGTCATTTCAGACTATAAAGTGACCTTGATGGTGAAAGAAATACATAGATAAGGTAACCATTTGGGGTATCTGCTTCTCTCTAAATGTAGGTACTTAGAGATTATATACTTCTTTTTTCCTACTGCTCTAATTTTACCCTATAGATTTTGATATGTTGTATTTTCAGTCAATCCTAGGATATTTTCTAAGTTTCAATTTTTGCTTCTTCAGCAACTCTTCCATCATCTAATAGTAAGTTGTTTAATCTTCATAAGCTTCTTTATACTCTATGAAATTTTATGCTACTGATTTATAGCTTGGTTACACCATTGTGATTATTACACAAAATTCAAGTAAATATTTCACTATTTTCCTCTGTTTTTCAGGCAGTCTTTGGGATGTAATAGGTCATCTACTTAGACAAACTCCATGGCCCACTGAGAGGAATCTGAATTCTGTAGTGACATAATGAAGTGGTATTAAATGTCTATTAAGTTCATTTGTTATACTCTGTCATTTCATTAAGATATTTCAGTATAGTTTTTTTTTTCTGTGTTGAGATGTCAATTGGTTTAGGCAGAATTTTGAAATCAACTACTATTATTATGACTTTACACCACTTTATACCCACATTCAGTGTGCATGTGTTTAAACTTAAAATGTCTTCTTAATGGGTTATTCTCTTAATTGTTCTGAAGTGATTTCTCGTATTTCTTCTGAATTTCTGTTTGAAGTCCATTTTGCCAGATAGGCAAGTCACAACTATTGCTTGTTGCCTAAATCCATTCCCATAGTCCATTTTTTTCCCATCATTTAACCCTAAAGGCAATGAACAGGTGGTTGCTGCTTTTTAATACAGTCTGATAGTTTGTGTCTTCTGACTGGGGAATTAAGAAAATTAATGTTCAGAGTTATTGTAAGAAGGCATATATTATTTCTGTCATTTTGTTGATTCTGTAGAGTTCTGTGTTTTCTTATTTCTTCACTATAGGTATCATTCCAGTGTGTTTTCTTCTTTCATGTAGCCTCATGGATTTTTATTTTTTATTTCTTCTCTTCAACTCAGAGGTTTCCTTCAAATATCATGAACACCTAGTGTTAATGAACACATTTAGCTCATTTTTATCATGGAATTTTTTTCTGTTTTTTTTTTCTTATTTAATGATAATGTTGCTTTGCTAGGTGTAATAAGTTTTATTGATAGTTGTCTTTCAGAACTTGAGATATATTATTCTAACCTTTAGTATTTAAAATTTGAGAAATTTATAAGCAGACCTTTATATGTAACTTGGTATTCCTCATTTACCATTTAAAATATACTTCCTTTGCTGTTTATTTAGTAGTTCAATTATTATATGGTAGGTAATCTCTATTCTTTTATGGTCTTATTTGTTTGATGTTCTCAATGTTTCTTTTATTTAGATTTTATAATTATCTTTAATTTTGTACAAATTTTCTTCATTTTTGGAATGTGTTAAAATATTTTCTATGCCATTAGAATGAAATTCTCCAGTTTTTCTTTTTTATTGGATAATTTATGTATTTACATTTCAAATATTATCCCATTTCCTAGTTTCCCCTCTGGAACCCCCCTATCCATCACTGCTCCCCCTGCTTTCCCACTCACCCACCAAACCACTACATTGGGGAATCAAGCTTTCATAGTACCAAGGGCCTCTTCTCCCACTGATGCCTGACAAAGCCATCTTCTGCAACATATGTGCCTGAATCCATGGATCTTTCCATGTATGCACTTTGGTTGGTGGTTTGCTCCCTGGAAGCTCTAGGTTGTCTGGTTGGTTGATATTACTGCTCTTCATATGTGGTTGTAAACCCCTTCTACTCCTTCAGTCCTTCCTACAACTTCTCATTGGGGACCTTGTGTTCAGTCCAATGGTTGGCTGTGAGCATCCACCTCTGTATTTGTCAGGCTCTGGTTCCCCTCAGGAGACAGCTATAACAGGCACCTGTCAGCAAGCACTTCTTTTTATCTGCAATAGTGTCTGGGTATGGTGTTTATATATGGGATGGTCTAAAATCAGGGACTAGACAAGGCAGTACGCTCTCTCCCTACCTATTCAATATAGTCCTCAAAATCCTAGCCAGAACAATTAGACAACAAAAGGAGGTTAAAGGAATACAAATTGAAAAGGAAGAAGACAAAATATCACTATTTTTAGATGATATGATAGTACTCTTAAATGACCCCAAAAATCCCAACAAAGAACTCCTAAACCTGATAAACAACTTCAGCAAAGTGACTGGCTATAAAATTAACTTAATCAAATCAGTAGCCTTCCTATACTCAAAGGATAAACAGGCTGAGAAAGAAATTATGGAAATGAAATCCTTCACAATAGTCACAAAGAATGTAAAATACCTTGGTGTAACTCTAACCAAGCAAGTGAAACATCTGTGTGACAATAACTTCAAGTCTCTGAAGAGATAAACCAAAGAAGATCCTAGAGGATAGAAAGGTCACCCTTGCTTATGGATTGGCAGGATTAATATAGTAAAAATGGCCACCTTGCTGAAATCGATCTACAGATTCAATGTAATGCCCATCAAAATTCCAACTCAACTCTTCATAGAGTTAGAAAGAGCAAAATCATTTGGAACAACAAAAAACCAAGGATAGGGAAAACTATTCTTAAAAATAAAAGATAGTCTAGGTGAATCACCATCAAGCTGTATTATAGAACAATCATGGTAAAGCTGTACGGTGTTTGTACAGAGGCATGAAGGTAGATCAGTGGAATAGAATTGAAGACCCAGAAATGAACCCACACACCTATGGTCACTTGAACTTTGACAAAGGAGCCAATACCATCCAGTGGGAATATTTGTTGAAGTCTGTGACAACTTGCAAGGAGATGGCTCTTTCCTTCCATGATGTAGATTGTGGAGATTGAGCTCAGGTAGGTAATGCTCTGTAGCAGTCTCCTTAACCCTTTGAGCCATCTTGTTGCCCCTTAATTTTCATTAATATTGTCCCACTGTCACCATCAGATTGTTTTCATTCTTTTATTTTGTATTTCAGCTCATATTTTCTGATTTTCTCCCCCCATTCTATTGTGTGTCTTTCCACATTCCCTATTCTTTGACTTAATATGATTTATATTTCAAATATTTCAGTTGAATATTTATTGAATTTCTATTTCAGGTCTTCTACCAACTTTATCATTTTATTTAACTGTTTTCATCATTTTGGGACTTTTTAGTTCTCTTTCTTAGTATATCTGAGTGTACACTGAATTATTTGTTTGTAATTTCATTTACTTCTCACCTATTCAAATTCATTATTGTGGGATTAACAATTGTTGGAAGAATTAGTATAGTCTTTCTTATATTACTGGATTGGTATTTCTAGATGTGATATTACTTTATTGCTTACTCTATAAAATAAGCTATATTCTTTTTGTGAAATAATTTCAGTATTCAAGTGGACTAGATTGTCACGGAGTTGAGGTACATAGTTTACAGGTTATATTATTGGTCCAGGGGCACAGGATACTTTGTAGAGAGTTGCTATTACTTCCAGAATAAATTATTATCTGTGAAAGAAATCACAACTTCTGGTTATGTATACTATGCATAAATCATGCTTGCAAATTAACAATATCTGTCTTTTAAACTTCAATAACTTTTGGAGTGAATTCAAGACATACTGACCCTGTGTGGGGTAGTGTAAATCTCAGTCCCTTCCTTGGTACTCCCTCTGGCTTGGCTTCATGCAGTGTAGAGCAGGGATAAATGAGATCTTTGGTGTTCAACAGATTTGGGGGTTTGTGATATTAGCACATGCATGAGAAGACACTGTAAGACATTGCCTCTTAGTTGCTTTTAACTCAGCTGATATCCCTATTGGCTTCATCTGCTGACTTGCTGAGTTGATGAATGTATACAATCATTTTCTTTTTTAGTTTTTGTATTTAGTCTTTAATCATTTTTGCAGTCCAGACTTTATTCCCCTCTAGATCCACAGTTGCCGCAGACCCTCTGGGCCCCTTTGTCTTTGTGGAACGGGTCTCTAGTCGCAGGTGGGCAAAGCATTGGATGGAATGACAGACAGATGCACACAGGAGAGGTTGTGTAGAATCTGAACGTAATGTGTCAAATTGAGCATCAAACTTTTTATACAGAAGAAAATAGGGAAGTTGGGTGACACATAGGCAAGGTACAAATGAGGTTACTGGATGCTTAATGACTCTTACACAAAACAGAGGAATGTAAACACAAAGACTGTCAGGAACTGGGCAATAAAATAACTGAGACAAAGTCAGCCCTATCTAAGGTCAGCTATAGTCTTAGAAGCCAGGTGTGAGGTCTTTACACTCCTAGGGCAAGGGCTTTCACACCCAAGTCATGGTTCTAATTAGGGAGTTTGGTTCTAGCTAACCATCTCATGAATAATGCAATACTCTAAAACCACAGCCCGATCTACTTTCTAAACCATTGTAAATTCCTGTATACGGGAGCGACTTGGTTTTTATTCTAAGTGATAGTGTAATACCAGAGGCAATTCTGAATGTCACTGAACAGGCAACATTCTTCCTGAATTCCAAGCCCATGGTCAGCTCAAGGATTTTCTAGGACGTTGGAACACTGGTGAAGGCTTAGCTATGTCAGAATTCAATCTTAAAAGGCACTTATAATAGGATAATACTAAAAGAGAGCACGTGGAGCCATATACCAGACTAACGTGGGAATAGAATATAAGTATATGGGTTAAAGAGAATGCTAGACTCCAGAAGGTGAGTTTCTGTGAAGCTCTCTGCCTCGTGAGTGGCTTCCAGGCCTCTTGGCTTGTCAAGCTGACTTGACCGGAGTGCATGGCACACAGCCTGACTGTTCCACATCCATATCTCTTCCCATCCACCCCCATCTCAAAAGGGAAGTCACCACACCCTACCATCACCCTACCAGCCATCTTCATTTCCTAGAGCCTCAAGTCTCTTGAGGTTTAGGTGTATCTTCTCTGACTGAGTTCAGACTCAGAAGTCCTCTGCTGTATGTATATGTGTCAGGGGCCTCATAATTAACTGGTGTATACTGCCTGGTTGGTGGCACAGTGCCTGAGAGATCTCCGGTGTCCAGGTTAGTTGAGACTGCTGGTCTTCCTATATGGGTCACCCTTCTTCTCAGATTCTTCCAGCTTTTCCCTAATTCAGTTATGGTGCCCAGCAGCTTTTGTCCATTGGTTGGGTGTAAATATCCACATCTGACTCTCTCAGCTGCTTGCTTGGTTTTTCAGAGTTATGATGGGCCCCTGTTTGTAAGAATACCATAACATCAGTAATAGTGTCAGGCTGTGAGGCCTCCCCTTGAGCTTGATCCCAATTTGGGCCTGTCACTGGACCTCCTTTCCCTCAGGATCTTCTCTATTTTTGTCTCTGCAGTTCTTTCAGACAGGAACAATTCTGGGTCAGAGTTTTTAGCTGTGGAATGGCAACCACATCCCTCCACTTGATGCCCTGTTTTTCTACGGGAAGTGTACTTTCTCTTATCTTAAAATTTCTATAAAAATACCATGAAAAGAAGACATTGGCTGAATTCAAGTGCCAGGAAATGTTAAATTTATATCACTGTGTGGAAGGTATGAACAGACAGATTCCATCATCAGAAACCATATATGTGTGATTCAAGTGATAATGTTGGAATAGATGTTGCCTTGGTTCATTCTAAACCTGAGGTTCAAATGTGTCTTCTCTTCACAGAAAATTCCCAGCATAAACCAGAATTAATCTGGATCAGAAACAACAGCAGGAAGGTTAGCCCCATCAAATATAGGAACTGCTCTAGAAGAATAAGCCTGTTCAGGATTTCTGAAACAAGCTTTCTAAAGATCATAGTTGCAAACTCAACTTCTAGCATAGAGAAAAGGACTTTGTGACTTTGTCCTTGTTCTTATTTCATTCTTGTCTTCAGATTAACAATCTACATTCGTTTTATGGCTAAGAATAACCTCACAACAGTAACTAGGTTTGTTCTCATGGGCTTGATTGACCTGCCTAAGTGGGAGGTCCCCCTTTTTCTGGTGTTTCTAAGGTTCTATTGCTACACACACTCCAGTGAAGTTTGTTTGGCAGGCCAAGAGGCCTGGGAACACTCACGAGGCAAAGAGTTTCATGGAAACTCACCTCCTAGAACTTTGGCGTTCTCATAACCCGTATACTCATACCCTACCCCCGCGTTAGTCTGGTGTATGGATCCACATGCTCTCTTTTAGTATTATTTTATTATAAGTGCCTTTTAAGATTGAATTCTGACATAGCTAAGCCTTCGCCAGTGTTCCAAAGTCCCAGAAAATCCTTGAAGCAGACAAACTTGGAATTCAGTACGAATTCAGTGAGAAGGTTATCTATTTAGTAACATTCAAATTTACTTCTAGTAGAGACTGTGAAACAAATTAGGCATTACAAAGAACAGAGCAGGAATAGCTCAGGGCTGGTCAGCAGAGTGTTTACTTGGAACAATAGCCAGTCTTACCCAGACAAGGGAATTCACAATGGCCTAGCAATCAGGTGGGTTCACCATGAAAGAGTTAGGGAATCCCCCTGAGACAGGTTTCTTCACTAGACCCAAAGAAATCAGGCATTTACTAAGAACCCCTGGTGGTGGACTTAACAATAGACTAGCATTACACCTAGCTCCCTTCTTAGTGGCAGCAGCCTGGTCCCTGCCTTCTTTTGATGTATACATTCCTTTTGTATTGGGCCACTAACTCGGTGGATGTATTTTGCCTGGTTTCTTGTTATTCTTCTGTATAAAAAGTTCGATGCTCCACTTGACAAATTACATTCAAATTCTACACAACCTCTTGTGTTGCGTCTGTCTGTCATTTGCCAAATCCTTGCCCATCTGCAACTAGAGACTCATTCAATGCAGACAAAGGGATCCACAGGGTCTGTGGCATTCTATATTATTACCATTTTGGGAAACTTGGGCATGATCATTCTTATACAGGTGGATATACAGCTCCACACTCCAATGTATTTCTTACTGCGCCATCTCCCTCTATTGGATGGTCACATCCATCTCCCTCTACACCTCGGTCATCACCCCTCAGATAATGGCAACACTGGCCAAAAACAAAATGACCATCTCCTGTGGCCGATGTGCAACACAATTCTTCTCCTTCACCATCTGTGCAGTTACTGAGTGTTTCCTTCTGTCTGTGATGGCCTATGATCGCTATGTTGCTATTAGCAACTCACAGCTCTATACTGTAATCATGAGTCCTAAAAAATGCTGGAGTTTGGTGGCTGTAGCCTATGTTGGTGGGTTGTTTGGGGTCATCTTAAGAACCACATGCACCTTCTCCCTCTTCTTCTGTGAAGATAATCAAATCAATTTCTTCTTTTCTGATCTCCCACCACTGCTGAAGCTGGCCTGCAGTGATACAATTAATATTGAGATTATAGTTGTCTGTTTTGGGAACTTTGTCATTTTGGCCAATGCCTTGGTCATACTCATTTCCAACATGTTCATCATCAAGGCTGTCATAAAGCTGAAGTCTTCAGGTAGCAGAGGTAAAACATTCTCCACATGTACCTCCCACCTCACTGCTGTGGGTCTTTTGTTTGGGATTCTCATCTTTATCTACATACAGAGAAGCTCAGGCAAATCCCTAGAGGAAGACAAGGTGGTATCTGTCTTCAACACTGTGATCATTCCCATGTTGAACCCTCTTATCTATACCCTGAGAAACAAGGATGTGAAGGCTGCCTTCAGAAAGGTTACTGGTAGATTCCAGGTGTCTCAAACTTTACAAAATTAATTGAAAGGATAAGTCAATTTTTTTTTTACTAGTGATATTTGCTAGTGAGTATGCTGTTACCTTGAAAAGAGGAAGCAAGTAAGTGTTGAAGAGTGTGAAGCACAAAGTGATGAAATTTGTACTCAACAATTCCATTTTCTTTTTTATCATCTTTTTTCTCATTTCCAATCTGTTACTTGGCACTGGTAACTACTGATACTCTACTTCATCATTTACAGAATCAGATTTTGAGTTGGCTCACTTGAATTGCATTAGACTCCCCATCTTTCTGTCTTCAATTTTAATCAAAATTACAAATTATTTTTATAAATGATCATATCATTCAGTTACTGTGAATTGTGATACATGAGTTTTCACTTCCCTTTAGATGTATAAATGCTTTGTCAGTGCCATTAGCATGCTATATGATGATTCTGCCCAACCCTCTGCTTCTTTAGACTGTCATTTTGCTCTGGTAAGACTGAAAAAATTTCATATTTCCTCGATGTTCATTAACTCACTGTATTGTTCCTTCTGTCATGCTATGCTAATAGTTTCAAGATGAGCAAAGTCACCTTAACTATTTTTAGTCCTCCATAAGGGCTAAGTGTACTGTAGTTCTTGAAAGACACTGTATATTGCTGTTCCTCCTCACACTTTTGTCCACATTGAAATGACTTCTCACTAAGCATCCTGTGTCATGCATAGCAAAGTAAATAAGACAGATATGGATAGCTTAAGCATACTTTATGCCTGTGTCAAAGATTTACTTAAAGGGGGAGTGTGGGAGGAATAGGTCAGTAAATCTTGACTGGCAGATGGCAGTGGCCTAAAAGAACATGAATCTTCAATGCCATTTACAAGCACAGCACATCTACCATTTGTACTACTGTTTGTGTTCAGACCAGACTTATGGACTCAAATCCAGACATGTTTCTACCATGAGACAGACTTTTAAGGAGACACTTCTCTTTGCATAGCTTCTCTTATCTCCTTAAAATAATAGATTGTGAGATATTTACATTACAGTATTGTTGCATGGATTATATGAGCTAATGCACTTAATTCAACAATCTACCTACCAGTTGTCTTCTTACTGATGTCGATATCAGAAAATTGAATGTGTGCATACATGGACACATATGCATGTAAACATTTTAAAATGTTTAAATATTTAAATGTCTCTTCTGAAATTGGTTATTTAATGTAACATAGTGATATCTAATTCCATCAATTTCTATTTTTAAATTTGATGTCATAGAAATGTTCTTAAAAAAAGTTATCTAAATGTCTTTTAGTCTTGTACATCCTAATTTAATCAACACTTTTTAGGTTTCCTTGGTACTATATTTTTATTAATTCTTTGAAAAATTTTTTATATGTTATAATCTTATTCACCTTTCCTCCACCCTAGACTTAGGTTCATTGGATGTTTTACATGTTGACTTGTTTTTTATTGTAAAGTCAAAAAAGTCAAAATAATTTTTAAAAATATTATTTTATGTCCATGGGTGTTTTGTTTGCAAGCATGTGTATGTACCATATTTGTGTTCGGCACCTCTTGAGGTCAGAAGAGAGAGTGAAATCACTGGAACTGGAGTTATAGATGGTTGTTAGCCACTATATGGGTACTGGGAACTTAATCTGTTTCCTGTGGAGGTGCAGCTAGTGCTCTTAATAGAAGAACCCTCTCTGAAACCCCTATTCTTATGACTAATCCACCTCTGTTGGGAGAAATTATGTGCCACAGTATACATGTCGAAGTAAGGAAATACCTGTACAAAAATTTTTCTTTTTATCCACCTATATGTGGGTTCTGGAGATTGACCTGGGTTACTAGAAGTACATGTCAAACACGAAGAAGCATCTCATTGACCTCAATGTGTCTATTTATGAGATGTATTTTATATGCAATATGTTTTAGAATTCTGTATAATTTTGTATGTAATATACTGTATAATTCAGTGTATCTAAGTAGATAGGTGAAGTTCATTGAATTTATTAAGCTCTTCTGAATAGGACTTCAATCCCCTCAACAACTGATTTTAACTAGAGATTATGGCATTAATGAGTGTACTCAATACTGCTTATGAAGTAGAGTCTTAAGGACTCAGCTATGGGGACAGTCTTTTTTAGAGGGACAGTTGGTATCATAATTCCTTAGGGAACCATCTGGAAGGATGTGATTTATACAGATAACATCTTAAGACTTCTCAACAATTACTAATGAGGAGAAAGTCTCAATGAGATCTAAAGGAACCAAATCCAGAGGTGAATCAAATGATATTATATTCATGTAGAAAATAATAATAATTTATAATAATCAAATATAAAATAATAGTAAAAACAGGAGGCACTATGTTTTTATTATGTTAATTACCATTTTGCTGTTTGGCATTTGAATAATTTCTGAGCCTCTTTTAATATTGTCTAAGGAGTATCCTCCCCAGGAATATTTGCTCTGTAAGCTATTAATGAGTGAAAGTTCTATGATCAAATAGTTTTGGCAAATGGTGGGTTAATGTTGCTGTGGGGTCTAATTATATAACTTCATAATGCAGTAATAGTGTATGCTTTTCTATGAAAGAATAAGTGAAGTGAAGTTGTCTCTAAGTGTATGGGAATAGTACACATATTTTCCTGAAATATCTACCTGAGATAATTAAGAACATGCCAGACATTTCTGTCAGTGCTTCTCAAGCTTTCCTTCCTAATCTAGTCATTGGAGTAGTTAAAAAATGTACTGGTGTCTGGTTCCTACACTCAGACACTCAGATTTAGTTGTTACATACTAAACTATATGCCTTGAAATTTTAACAGTTGGTTTGCAGATTCTTCTTTTATCTATTTACATATTAAGTTTATATCCTGATATCAGCCCACTTCTTCCTGGTCCTTCCCCCTACCCCTACAGTTCATAGTCCCTCCCCCTTCCTCTACTCCTCTGAGAAGAAGGAGGACCCCTGATGATCAATGCACCTTGGCACATCAACTCATTGCAGGACAAGGGTTATCCTCTGCTACTGAGGCAAGACAAGGCAGCCTAGTTAGGATAAAAGGCAGGCAACAGGTTTAGGGACAACCCATGCTCCAGTTGTTGAGGGGCCTGCATGAAGACCAGGCTGTATATCTGCTTAATGTGGGTTGTCTAGGTCAAGCCTATGTATGCTTTTTGGTAAAGGTTCACTCTTGCGGAGTCCTCCAGGGTCCAAATTAGTTGACTCTGTTTGTCTTCCGATGGAGTTCTTATCTTTTTTCTGGCCCCTCAATCCTGTCCACAAATCTTCCACATGACTCCCTGAGCTCCATCTGATGTTCAGTGGTGGTTCTCTGCATCTTCTTCAGTCAGTTGCTGGGTGGAGTCTCTCAAACTACAGTTATGCTAGGCTTCTGTCTGCAATCATAACAGAGCACTATTAATAGTGTCAGGGATTGGTTCTTGCCCATGGGATGGGTCTCAATTTGGGCCAGTCATTGGTTGCCCATCCCCTTCATTTCTGCTCCATATTTGTCCCACACATCTTATAGGCAGGGCACATTTTTGAGTCAAGGTTTTTGTGCATAGTGGCTGACATTTTCCTTCTACTGGGAGTCCTGCCTGGCCAGCTCGAGTCACTCCCATAGATTCCTTTGTGCCTTCCGTGTTCCAGGTTTCTGGAATATCCTAGAGATGGTCCCTAACTAGCCAACTGCCAATTTCCTTCTGTATTCTCTTCTCTCTCTACACCTGGTCCCTCCTCACCCTGCAGCTCCACATCCTTTCTCCCATCTAGTTTTCCTCTTTCCATCCACCTCTGATATCTATTTTATTTCCCATCTGGGAAAGATTAAAGCATCCTCCATTGGGCCCTCCCTGTTATTTGGCTTCTTTGGATCTGTGGATTGGTAAACTGTGGACAGGTAAACTGTACTTTATGGCCAATGGCCACTTATAAGTGAGAACATACCATACATGTCCTTTGGGGTTTCGGTTCCTTCATTTACAATATTTTCTAGTTCCATACAGTTGTCCAAAAATTTTCATGTTGTCCTTGTTTTTAATAGCTGAGTATTAATCTAATGTGTAAATGAACCACATTTCTTTATCTACTTTTCAGTTGAGAGACATCTAGTTTGTTTCCAGCTATACAATAAAACTGCTGTGAACATAGTTGAGCAAGTGTCCCTTTAGGAAGGTGGAGTATCCTTTGAGTATATGGCCAGGAGTTGTATAGCTGGTTCTTGAAGTATATCTCGAAGTATAGTATAGAACTATTCCCAGTTTTCTGAGAAATTGTGGAATTGATTTCCAGATTAATTATAAAAGTTTATCCTGCCAACAGCAATAGGATGCTTCACATCCTTGCCAGCATGTGCTGTTCCTTGAGGTTTTATACTTGGCCATTGTGTTGGCTTTAAAGTGTAATCTCAGAGTTGTTTTGATTTGTATTTCCCTGATGATTAAAGATAATGAATATTTCAAGTGTGTTTTGGCTATTAGAGATTCCTCTGTTGAGAATTCTCTGTTTAGTTATCTCCCCCATGTTTTAATCACTATTTGGGTTGTTGGTGTCTAACTTCTGGAGGGAGGGACCTGGGAGGGAAAGTGGATAAGGGGGAGCAGGGAAGAAAGAGGAATCTGATCTCTTGTTTCGTGAGGGAAAAGTACTTCTTGAGTCCTTAATATATTTTTTGATATTAGTCATCTGCTAGATTTAGGATTGGTGAAGATGTTTTTCCATTCTGTAAGTTGTAATTTTGCCCTATTGACAGTGTCCTTTGCCTTATAGAAGTACTTCAATTTCATAAGGTCCAATTTCTTTTATTATTATTATTAGATATTTTATTTACATTCAAATGTTATCCCCATTCCTAGTTTCCCCTCTGAAAATCCCCTATCCTCTCACCCTCCCCCTGCTCCCCAACCCACTCACACTTGCTTCCCTGTCCAGGCAGTCCCCTATATTGGGGCATAGAACCTTCACAGAACCAAGAGCCTCTTCTCCCATTGATGTTCAACAAGGCTATCCTCTGCTACATATGCAGCTGGAGCCATAGGTCCCTCCATGTATACTCTTTGGTTGATGGTTTAGTCCCTGGGAATTCTGGGGATACTGGTTGGCTCATATTGTTGTCCCTCCTATGGGGCTGCAAACCCCTTTATCTCTTCTGGTCCTTTCTTTAGCTCCTCTAATGGGGACCCCGTGCTCAGTCCAAGAGTTGGCTTTGAGTATCCATCTCTGTATTTGTCAGGCACTGGCAGAGCCTCTCAAGAGACAGCTGTATCAGGCTCCTGTCAGCAAGAACTTCTTGGCATCCACAATAGTGTCTGGGTTTGGTAACTCTATATGGTTTGGATCATCAGGTGGGACAGTCACTGGATGACCTTTCCTTCAGTTTCTGCTCCAAACTTTGTATCTCTTCCCATGGATATTTTCCCCCTTCTAAGAAGGACCAGAGTATCCATACTGTGGTCTTCCTTCTTCTTGAGTTTCATGTGGTCTGTGAATTGTATCTTGGGTGTTATGAGTTTCTGGGCTAATATCCACTTGCCAGTGAGTGTATACCATTTGTGTTCTTTTGTGATTGGGTTACCTTACTGCTTATGCTTTGTTCTATGCTTTTGCCAAATAAAAATATATGAGTTTAACAAATTAATGAGCTTCATAGGACATTCCACCCTCACCTCTCTTCTCTGTTTCTCTTGAACCAAGGTCTCAAGGCAATTTTTGTATTCTTGTCTGGCCTTGAATTTCCAGAAGTCTTCCTACCTCTACCCTGTTAATTCTGGAATTATAGGTGTCAACATCACACATGCCCTGCCATTTTTATATATGTATATACTGTTCTTTGATCATATTCACCAAATTGTGAACTTTAAAAGTCATATATTCTAGTATGTTTTGGTCAAGGCAAGCAAGATCTCATACTGAAGAAACAGCATCAGTTTGTGAACAAGTCATAGCTGGCTAGGGTAACATCAAAATGAAATATAGCAGCCTCTTCAAAATTGATTCATATTTGTACAAAGTAATTAGAAGACAAATCTATTAACCAGCCCCAGTATACTCTGCTGAGAAAGAGTGTGACTTGTGGGGATTTGAGAGTTTGAAATTAGAGAGAAAAGTTTGAAGAGATTAGACACCTTGTTAGGAAGTCCCCAAATCACCTTCCCTGGAGAGACACCCCAGGAGCTAATTAAACTGTAGCATTTTGATACTGACTATAAGATACATATCTAGCATCTTATATTCACAATGGTCCAATAAGAAGCTTAGGGACACATGACAGTCTCCTAATTCTTGCTATTGAGGCAGAAGTCTGAGGCAATTGCAGGAAACTAGGGTCAGGGATATATTTTTTGATCATGCTGAAAGGAAAGAGACATGTTCCTTGCAGTGAGATTAAGACATAAAAGGACAGACTGTACCTCATATCATCCATGATACAATGACTATTAGAAAATGCTGCACCTTTAGAAAAGTGAAAGAAAGGCATAAGAATTAAAGGTAGAAAGAAACTATGACTTGCTCAAGGTCCTACCTTCTGAACTGGATGCCAGAATTACCTAAAATGGTAGGCCACAGGTAGAAATTCACATCAAGAAGAAAGGTACTAGCAGAATCAGGTAAAAACAGTTCACTATTTGTACAACTATTTTTTTCTTTATTTCCAATGGTTGGGGATCAGCTCAGCTTAACACTGGCCTGGCTTTAGTAGCATTTGTGGTTCTAATCACCCAAGTCATTCTTTACAGCATTGTTTTAGAACTTTTTCAAGAACTCCCAAATTTATTCATTCAGACTTCCCTATCAATTTTCATTCATACTGCATTGTAATTTTTTTTGTTTTTCCCTTTCAAATATGTAGATTCAATATTAAATTACCTTTAGTAGGGGCTTTGAGAATAACCAATCCTCATGGGATTTTGTTAGAAGCTTGTGTTTGCTATCTTGGTTGCAAGGTTAATGCCAGTGTGTGTATGCATGCATTTTTCCATACAGTCTTTATTTCCAGCCAGCTTGAATTATTCCAACAACTGTTTGTTACAAATTCATATTGATGAATTGAAAGCAGAAATGTTTCTACATGCACAGACTCTTGATGATTAATAATAAATTTTTTCTTTTGGATTATACTGTTTTGTTTGTAGACTATAAAATGCTCATTTGGATAAGCATGGTGAAAGAAATTCTCTAGTTACTAAATGTAATTTTATTAAAGAGTATACTGTAAGAAGAAAATACTTTTCAATGAATTAAAGATACTACATACCCTTACGAGGAAATAATGTGGTGTATATTCCTATACTACTGGTGATCAGATAGACCATACAAAATTATCAATTTGATAAGATTTCATTATGTTATTTATAGAAAAATGTTGGTCACACAAAAGTTCTGGGTAATTAGATACAAAATTATACATAAGTATACATTTGTGAGTATTTGGTAGGTATGTATTAACATGTCTTTTGTAATTCACTTGTGTGAAAATAAATGAATCTGAAATTCTCAATATCCTGTTGAGAGCAGACCTTCTCTAGGGTTTGTTGGTGGTGTATGCTACAGAAATGTAGGTTTATAGACACTTAAAACTCTTGGGATGGTAGTGTCTAGGGATCCTAAAGCCTCTCTTTTTCCTTGTGAGATAATATATATGGATCACATTTCTGATTACTTCACATTTTACTTTCACTTGAAAGATGAATTCAATTAGTAATGGAATATTATTATGAAAGTATGTTGCATAGAGTCATACCAGTTATTGAAAGTTAAAATGAACTGAAAGAAAGCTAACAAAAGAAGCTCATTTAAAAATTTAAACAAGACTCTAAGCCTATGTGGGGATTTTAGCTTTCCATTGTCCTACATCTGGTATTTATTTATTTATTTATTTATTTATTTATTTTTCTTTAATCATTTTTATACAGTCCAGTTTTTACTCCCCACCCAGTCTACCCTCTGACTGTTCCATATTCCATAACTCCCACCCTGCCCTGGGTCTCCAAGAGGATGTCCCCACCCTCTCTACCCGACAGACCTCCCCACTCCCTGGGTCTTCAAGTCTCTTGAGGATTAGATGCATCTCTTCTCACTGAGTCAAGACCAAGCAGTCCTCTCCTGTATGTGTATTGGGGGTCTCATATCAGCTAGTGTATGCTGCCTGGTTGGTGACTCAGTGTCTGATCAATCTTGGGGGTCCAGGTTAGATGAGGCTGCTGGTCTACATATAGGGTCACCCTCCTCTTCTGCTTATTCCAGATTTCCCCTAATTTAACCACAGGGGTCACCAGTTTCTGTCTAATGGTTGGGTGTAAATATCTGCATCTGACTCTTTCAGCTGCTTGTTGGAAGGTAGCCATGCTAAGCTCTTGTTTGTGATAGTATCAGGCCCAGGATCTCCCCTTGAACTGGATCCCAATTTGGGCCTGTCAATGGACCTTCTTTCCCTCTGGCTCTTCTCCATTTTTGACCCTGCAGATCTTTCAGACAGGAACAATTAATCAGTGGATCATTTCATAAGCATATGGGTAGATTTGTCTCTTCTGACGGGAAAAATTAAGGTTCAGATTAAGTGTTCCATATAACATCATGTAGCTAGTTGGAGAGCAATTGTACTAGATATGTCCATGGGCCACTTACTCACCATGCCTCCTATAATAGAACTATCCATCACATTTTATCTTACAGTGAGATCTGCATTTCTTTAATTTTTCCTTAGTCTGCAAACTTTGCTGTAGTAAAAGACTACATATCAGAGACTTAATTTACACTCTATTATTTGAAATGACTTATTTTATTGTGAGGTCCTCTTCTTTTCATCTTGTCTTAGCCCTCACAGGTAAACTTCTAGATGGATGGCTGGGAGGAATTACACCTTCGTGACTGAGTTCTTTCTGACTGCATTCACTGAACATCCTGAGTGGGGGCTCCCTCTCTTCCTTTTATTTTTGAGTTTCTACCTCGCTACCCTGCTGGGGAATACAGGAATGATCATTCTAATCCAGAAGAACCGCCGACTTCAAACACCAATGTACTTCTTCCTCAGCCACCTTTCCTTTGTGGACATCTGCTACTCCTCTGTCATCATCCCTCAGATGCTGGCTGTGCTGTGGGAACATGGCTCAACCATTTCTCAAGTTCGCTGTGCAGTTCAATTCTTCCTCTTTACCTTCTTTGCTTCTATTGACTGCTACCTCTTGGCAATCATGGCCTACGACCGCTATGTGGCTGTGTGCCAACCATTGCTTTATGTCACCATCATGACTGAGAAGGCCCGTGTAGGTCTGGTAACTGGGGCATATGTGGCTGGTTTTTCCAGTGGCTTTATTCGGACTGTCACAGCCTTCACTCTTTCATTCTGTGGAAACAATGAGATCAATTTCATATTCTGTGACCTCCCCCCATTGTTAAAACTCGTATGTGGGGACAGCTACATTCAAGAGGTGGTGATAATTGTTTTTGCCATTTTTGTCATGCCTGCTTGCATTGTGGTGATCTCTGTGTCCTATCTGTTTATCATTGTGGCCATTATGCAAATCCGCTCAGCTGGAGGCCGAGCCAAAACTTTCTCTACCTGCACCTCCCACCTCACTGCTGTAGCTCTCTTCTTTGGTACTCTTATCTTCATGTACTTGAGAGATAATACAGATCAGTTCTCGGAGAGGGACAGAGTTGTGTCTGTGTTCTATACAGTGGTGACCCCATTACTGAATCCACTCATCTATAGCCTGAGAAATAAAGAGGTAAAAGAGGCAATTACGAAATCTCTGAGAAGATCAAAGATTTCCAGGGCACCCTAGTTACTTTTCCTTTCCTTTATTTCTACTTTCCTTTATTTCACCTTTTGTTTTATTTTTTTCTGAAACATCACTCATTTTGGCAGGCTTTCTTGAACTCAAAATTGTACTGAAACACCCCATCTTTACTTCTGACCTATTTTTTTTATGTACTTCTTGTCAACATTTGAATTATGAGAATGTTTTATGTGTGTGTTATTTATCTATATTCACAATTGGACAATAGATGACATAAGAACATAATATTTTATTATTACCTGTACATAACAAATAAATCATCAAAAATAAAAACTATTCAGTGCAAATTTATTATATAAATGAATCATTCCCAGGGTTCAAAGATGACCATTGTATTCTAACTTCATCAGCACTTAAGTTTCCTAAAAACTGAGTAGATTAATTCATTTGATAGAATTATATTTTTGACGTTCCAACATATGAGTGGGTCCACACTATGGCTCTGTCTTTCACTAGTATTTACTGAATGCAGTAGATTTCTTGACACAATAAATACATGATAACTAGGCAAAAATATTTGGAGAGCAATCACAAAACTATCTGGACTTACAGGTACTCTGTTTCAAAAGAATTCTCCAAGGTTTATCATTAAGAACTTTGAATATCGCTGCTTCCTTGTTTTGTAGTATTTGAATGATCATAGTGAAATTAAAGTAGTAGTAGTAGTAATAGTAGTAAGTAGTTTTTTAAAAATTATAAATTTACAGGAATTACAAAGTTCTGTCATAGGAATTTTTGTTTTAAATTTTTAGCTGTCTTTGTGAGGTGTGCTGTAGTATTATTGTTCTAGATGTATATGTAAATATGCAACTATACAACTATATAACTGTACACAGATACACTGACACACAGACACACATCATATGCACACACACACACACACACACACACACACAATCATGTGAAAGAACTAATTTATCCACTCAGGGCAAGTGGAAAATTAGAGCTGCTAATCAACTAGGTGTCAAGTTCTTAATTGTTCTTTCTACTTCCTCTAGCTATGATCTATTGCCTCAACTGAATCATACAACCTGGAATTTATTGTTATTTTACTTGCCTTTTCCCCTTTTATCTGGTGAGGAAATATAAAATTTTAACTTGTAGTGGTAGAAGACAGCCCAAAGAACTATTTTTTCCTTTTTAGTTTGAAACTTGCATTACCAAAGATGATTTAAAAGAGTCAATAAAATCAATGAAAACAGAAATTATGTAACTATCACAGCTGAGACAATTTTGTTTTAATTAAGAAACTCTATGGGAGGGACCAGATAAGAAGGATGGTGAATTTGATCTAAATGCACTATAGATATATATATAAAATTTCAAAATAATAAAAAGAACAAAAGATACTAAATTTAAAAATGTATTTTTGATACAAGGACAAACTTATAATGTGCTTATAGTGAGACCAAAATATGACATTTCTAGGTACAGCTTTAGATGAAACAGCTTATGATTCAATTAAATATTTATTGAATAAATGAACCACACTTGTTTTAACCTGAAGGTACAATAACCACCTCAGATTTTCAGGAGCTTTCATAAAAGAACAAAAATAGATGCATTCTGCATTTGCTTTTCTGCACAGGATTGGGATGTACAGCAAGAGAGCTGCATGCTATCCCTCAACTCTTGAGCTTCCTTGAGCTTACATTGCACACCATGCCCCTTCCCTTCTTCTAAAATGAGACATCAGAATTTAAAAGAGTTCCATAGAAACATGTAAGATGCTTTCTCAATTCATTCTGTCCTCATACAGTGGATATTGCACATATGGAAAAATGTAGCATTGGCAAACTTCCCACCAGGAAATATTTCACCACCCGTCAGCTTTTCCTGCATCACTGATTCCTTGTTTTCAGGTGGGAAGAAAGAGCAAAATCTACAGAGAGCATGTGGCATTGTGGATTTGGTAGTTCTCCTTAAATCCCAAGCACCTCACTCCACCTAAAGGCTAGTCATGAACATTAGTTTGATGTTTGCCACAGCAACCTCTTTGCTACTTGTGTTAGGAGTCCAGGCATTGACAGAAACTAGCTGATAATACTGGTGATTCCAACCAAAGTGATGAATACAATGAAAACAGCTCCAAGGATAATCAACACAGTCTCTGAAGAGAAACCTGTACAATGTACCTCATCATTGGGGATTGGAAGAACGGGAGGAGACTCTGATAGGAGAATAAACATGTTCAAAGAAATATCCAGGGCTCCTGAGGCTGATTCCTGGAAAGAACCATTCTTGTGGTGGAGTCTGCCTGCAATCCTTATTACAACACAGCTTTCATAGACTCTTCCACATTAAGCCTGTCAAAGTCTGTGATATCATCTATAATTATGGAGTTATAACCTTGAGAGTCCAGGGCAAAGGACTGTCTCCTCATTGAATCTCTAAGGGTTTTCATAATTTGCTGTACAGTCTTCAGCACTGGTAGGCATTGATGGTGGCATAGATCCTGGGAAAAGCTATTTGTAAGATTTGCTGTCCAACTGACCAAATTTACCCAAGTTCAGAATTTGCAAACTTTATGGCAGGTAGTATACTCTTCCAAAGATATCTTGTATTATTTTTGTCTTTCTTGAGTAAATACAAAGTTAGAAGCTGATCATACACTGATGGTGTGGCAATTCCTCCTGGAGTCTCAAGCTTGAGGCTCTCAGACTAATCCAGCAGCTTTCTAAAACTATCACCACCATAATTATCTTCCCCACTGTTCTCACCACTACTGCCAGACTGAGTACTTATTTTTATAGCCCCCAAAGGCTCATATTTCAATGTGTGTGTGTGTGTGTGTGTGTGTGTGTGTGTGTGTGTGTGCATATGAGTGTGTGTGTATGAAAAGGTGAGAAAGTTATATGTATAAAATAAAGAAGTAGCAGCTTCCAAGTACTATGAACTTTTCCAGTAAGGACATATATCAAGTATATTAGGAGAGTGTTTGGTGGATATGCACCCTTAGAAAGAATGAGGGGAATATTGCACTGATGACAGATATCAGAGTACTTGCATGTGCTTTTGCTCTTGTCTTTGCACAGATGACACTGTGGATACAGGTACAGTGACCTCACATGGTGTATCATATGTAAATATTCCCTGTCTGCATTATCTTCTATAGTAGGTGCTTTGAGCACTTACCTGGGTCAGGTATGATTCTTCGTATGTATGTATGTATGTATGTATGTATGTATGTATGTATGTATGTGTCTCAGTCATGAAATAATTTGGAACCCAAGAGGAGTAGGAAAGTTCTAAGTAAGTTTAGCCTCTATTAATAGGTTATTATAGTGATTAGCCATGTTCTTAATCATAATCAACAGTCATAGGTGGAGATAAGTGTGTCTCTTTATTTTGGAAATATTTGGAGTAGATTATCCCCAGCTCAGATCCACCATGGATGAGGACACTTCCAACAGAAGTGGGAAGGTTAATAATAATTATTTAACAATTCTTGAGATAACATGTCTTTACCATATATAGGGTATTATGTAAAACCTTTATATGAGTCATTCATTTTTCCCTGCTGAAAACTCATAATTAAAATTAATTGTATTTATTCCACTTAGCAAAGGAAAGGAGAGATCTCAAAGCAAAGAACAAACTAAAGCCCAGAAAGGTGGTGTGACTTCTAAAAGTTGAGTAGCAAGAAAGTGGCAGAGGAGACAGGTTCTGGTCTTTGGTATTCAGAGTCTCTCTTCATTTATTTTGAACCTTAATGCCTACTTTTTTTTTTTCCTTCAGTGCCTCACAGATTTGTGGTTTTCTTTAGTGGCATCTGGATTTTAATTGTACTCTCAATTTTAGTGCATGAGAGAAGTTTGTTGAGGTACTTTAAGGTGCCTCATAAATATGACAAAGTATTAAGTTACTGAATTTATATGCTCTCTTATATATCCATATGCAAGATCTAAGGGAATGTTTGACTTCTTTGAGATAGCAGTGTTGCCTCTGATGAGCTACTATCTTACAAATTTCTTTCCAACTACTTCCTTGATGAAAGCTTCCTCCATAAACAGCTAAGAAATATTGTGCTACTGGGCAGTGACCTACCTAGTCTGATCTTTTTTTTTTCATTTTTTATTAGGTATTTTCTTCATTTACATTTCCAATGCTATCCTAAAAGTCCCCCCATACCCTCCCCCACTCCCCTACCCACCCACTCCCACTTCTTGGCCCTGGTATTCCCCTGTACTGAGGCATATAAAGTTTGCAAGACCAATGGGCCTCTCTTTCCAGTGATGGCCGACAAGGCCATCTTCTGATACATATGCAGCTAGAGACACAAGCTCTGGAGGTACTAGTTAGTTCATAATGTTGTTCCACCTATAGGGTTGCAGACCCCTTTAGCTCCTTGGGTACTTTCTCTAGCTCCTCCATTGGGGGTCCTGTGATCCATCCAATAGCTGACTGTGAGCATCCACTTTTGTGTTTGCTAGGCCCTGGCATAGCCTCACAAGATACAGCTATATCTGGGTCCTTTCAGCAAAATCTTGCTAGTGTGTGCAATGGTGTCAGCATTTGGAGGCTGATTATGGGATGGATCCCTAGTCTGATCTTTATATCTTGCTTTGTTTGGTTTTGATTTGGTTGGAGACCTGGAGAATTAAGTGCATTGAGTTATTATTTACACCATGAAGTACAGTGGTTTTAAATCAGGAAAATGTGAAAAGTCTGTACACATTTATACATAATTATAGAAGTGTTTATTTCAGTACAAAAACAGACAAACCCATCATGTCACTCTCCATGTTTGACATTACACTGAGTATAATAACACTGTTGTTATCTGGATGGTCACATCTGAACTTCTTTACAATTACCCAAAGAACACATATGCTCTTACTGTAGGTTTTCTACTGTGGGAATTCTGTTATATGTCCCATTCATCTTTCCCAATTTTGAGGTCCCAGATGTATAAATCTCGTTTTAATTCTAGGTATTTTTTTTCTCTAATATTTTAAATAACCACTTAAAGCATTCAGGGTTTTCCTGAAAATACTAATTATTGTTATTTCTCACTAGTTAACAAAATTTTAAAATGTTGAATTATACATATTTTTAGAATTATTTTTGTACTATCATAATTGCATTCTGATTTTTGCTTTACGAAAGTTTATTCCATATGCCAAAATAGCCACAAATTTAACTCAGGAAACTATTGTACTTATGTGTGTGCATAATTTATATGTGTATGTAATTTCTCTCCTCAAAGTATCTTTGTACTCTTTATAGTTTCTTATATCCCCTTTCTTACCACTTCCTCACCCCATCCAAAAGAACCACTCTTCAGCTTTTTGTCATATTTTATTAGTAAATTTTGTAGAATTTCATATAAATTTACACAATAAGTTATGAAATGATGCATTGTTCATTTCACTAGTATTTTTTAGAGTAATTAACTCTTTGGCATACATGACTAGGCTACTTTTTATGGTTGGACATTGCTATATGCCATGGATACAACATTCTGTGTTTGTTTATGTATGTGTTTGTGGACATTGGCATAGTTTCTAATTTCTACTGTTTTATTTTGGATATTTCTTTTTTATCAATTAATTTATTTTTTACACTCTATATTTATTCCCCATTCACCTGTCCACCCTCTGACTGTTCCACATACCATACCTCCTCCCCAACTCCCTGTCTCCATGTGGATGTCTGTTAGAGACCATACCGTGAGAAAGTAAGCCTTTTGCAGTTTCCCATCCTAATAAGCCAAATGGCCTTGTGCTCAGAGCCGGTCACCTCCTCCTCCCCATCCCTTCCTAGCACCTAAGACCCTAAAAGATTGAATTATAGTCCCCTCTTCCTTATCTCTTCCTGACTCCCAAGACTTCTAAGGACCTGAGTTATGTGCTGAGCCCAGCTTGACATCCCAGGCTGTTAAGAAGGAATCTACATTCCTGCGATAAGACTCAGGCCTTCATGTCCCCAGATGCCTACTTCTTTGTTCTTTGTTAGTTCCCCCTAGCCCATCCCTATTTCCCTGTGTGCTTATAACCTGGCTTTTTCAGCCTAATAAACAGACCTTGACAAGAATCCTCCTTGGTCTCGCTCTTCCCTGAACCCCCTCCCCCCCCGCCCCCTGCTCATTTCTCTTGCAGGTTTGCGGTTCTCCTCATACCCACGAATAGCTGAGTCCTGCTGGACAGGACAGATGTCCCCACCCCCACCCTACCTGACCTCTAAAATTCCTGGAGCCTCCAGTTTCTTTCAGGTTAGGTGCATCATCTCTGAATGAACACAGACCCAGAAGTCCTCAATGGTATGTGTGTTGGGGGCCTCATCAGCTGGTGTACGCTGCCTGGTTGGAGTTCCAGTATCTGAGATATCTCGGGAGTCCAGATTAAGTGAGACTGCTGGTTCTCCTACAGGATCGCTCTTCTCTTCAGTTTCTTTCAGCCTTCCCTAATCCAACAACAGGGGTCAACCGCTTCTGTCCATTGATTGGGTGCAAATATCTTCATCTGATTCTTTCAGCTGCATCTTGGGTCTCTCTGAGGACAGCCATGATAGATCCCTTTTTGTGAGTACACCATAGCCTCAGTAACAGTATCAGGCCTTGGGACTTCCCCTTGAGTTGGATCCCACTTTGGGCCTGCCCCTGGACCTTCTTTTCCTCAGCATCCTCTCCATTTTCATACCTGTAATTCTTTCAGACAGGAAGAATTATGGGTCAGAGTTTTGACTGTAGGATGGCAACCCCATGCCTTACTAGATGTCCCGTCTTCTGGTGGAGGTAGGCTCTATAGGTTCCCTCTCTCTAACATTGGGCATTTCATCTAAGGTCCCTCCCTTTGAGTCATGAGATTCTCTCACCTCCCAGGTCTCTGGTACATTCTGGAGGGTCCCCCCAACCCACTATCTCCTCAGGTTTCCTATTTCCATTCTTTCTGCTGGCCCTCAGGGCTTCAGAACTTTTCCCTCCCCAATACCAGATCAGGTTCCTCTCTCCCCCTAACTGCCCCCACCCCATTCACTTTTCCTCCCAGATCGCTCCCTTCCTCCTCACTTGGGATAGCTTTCTTCTCTCTCCCAAGTGGGACTGAGGCATCCTCACTTGAACACTTCAGCTTGTTGACCTTTTTGAGTTCTGTGGACTGTATCTTGTGTATTCTGTACTTTTTTGTGGCTAATATGCACTTATTAGTGTGTACATACCATGCATGTCTTTTTGGATCTGAGTTACCTCACTCAGGATGATATTTTGTAGTTCCATCCATTTGCCTGCAAAACTCAGGATGTCCTCCTTCTTAATAGCTAAGTAGTATTCCATTGTGTAAATGAACCACATTTTCTGTGTCCATTTTTATATTGTGGGACATCTGGGTTGTTTCCAGCTTCTGGTTATCACAAATAAGGCTGCTATGAACATAGTGGAACATGTGCCCCTGTCGCATGGTGAGGAATCTTGTGGGTAAATTCCCAAGAGTGTTATAACTGAGTCTTCAGGTAGATCTATTTCCAGTTTTCTGAGGAACCTTCAGATTGATTTCCAGAGTGGTTGTACCAGTTTGCAATCCCACCAGCAATGGAGCAGTGTTCCTCTTTATTTACATCCTCTCCAACGTGTGTTGTCACCCAAGTATTTGATCTTAGCCTTTCTGATTGGTTTAAGGTAGAATCTTAGGGTCCTTTTGATTTGCATTTATCTGATCACTAAGGACTTTGAGCATTTTTTTAGGTGCGTCTCAGCCATTCGAGATTTCTCAGTTGTGAATCTCAGTTTAGTTCTATACCCCATTTTTTGATTTTTTTTTTTTTTTTGTGATTAACTTCTTGAGTTCATTATGTATTTTGGATATTAGCCCTCTGTCAGATGTGGGAACAATATTGATAAAAACTGCATGGCATGGTATTGGTACAGAGACAGACACATTAATTAATGGAATAGAATTGAATACCCAGAAATAAAACCATACACATGGTCACTTGATCTTTGACAAAGACGCCAACAATATACAATGGACAAAAGAAAGCATGTTCAATAAATTGTGCTGGTCTAACTGGTTGTCTGTATGTAGAAGAATGAAAATAGAGTCACATTTGTCACCTTGTACTAAGTTCAAGTCCAAGTGGATCAAGGAACTCAATCTAAAACCAGATACACTGAATCTAATAGAAGAGAAAGAGGGAAAGAGCCTTGAACTCATTGGCATGGGGGGAATTCTTTTCTTTTTTCTTTTTCTTTTCTATTTTTAGAGGTCACCAAGTTGTTTTTATTTATTTTTATTTTTATTTTTCTATTTTTATTAGGTATTTTCTTCATTTACATTTCAAATGCTATCCCAAAAGTCCCCCATACCCTCCTGCCCTCTACCCACCCACTCCCACTTCTTGGCCCTGGTGTTTCCTTGTACTGGAATTTCTTAAACAGGACTCCAATAGCTCATGCTCTAAGATCAAGAATTTATAAATAGGACCTCAGGAAACTGCAAAGTTTCTGTAAGAAAAGGACATAGGCAATAGGACAAATTGACAACCTATAGATTGGAAAAAATCTTCATAGTTTCTACTTTTATAAATAAAGCTGTGACATACATCTGTGAGGAACCTTGAAAAATTATATATTTTACATTCTGTTAGATCAACACCGAGGGCTAAATGGCTGGCTTATAAGGTAGATTTTGGTAGCAGTTCATGAGTATTCCATTTATCAACACATGGCATAGCTAGATATTGCTTTTTAAATAATGATGAGAACACAATAATATACTCCTCTTACATAATCTTTAAAACTATGTTGTGCTATTGTTAACTATTAGCAAAATGTCCAATGGTTAAGTAGAATTTGTTGAACTTGTGTACTTAAAACCATGTACACATCAATTCTTTATTTTAACTGTGTCTCATCACTTAGCAACAACAATTCTATTCTGTGCTTCTATGCGTTTTTATATTTATATTAGCACATTTTTCTTTCTGTGACATCATTATTTCACTTCACATATTCATTTTATTCATGTTGTATATAAAACAGGCTGACTAGCATATCAGAAACTAAATTGTCTCTATCTTCTTATCTCCCTATGTGTATTTAGGTAGTTTTATACTCTGATATCAGCTCCTTCCTCAGGGGTCATGGGCTATCTTTGAAGAAGATTTGGAAAGAACTTAACAGCTAGAGATTGAGGAGTAATGCCATAAAATGCTGTCTTCTGAACATGACATCGCTGTCACATAAACAAACTCACAGCAAATGTGGATGCCTATACTAGTTCCACACAAGGTCAAATTGGTTAAGATGTCCTTCACAGAAAGAGGAAGCTTAAGGCAACCTTATTCCCAGATTAGGATATATTTGCAATTAAAGTCTTCTCAGGGATAAAGTGTCCCTTTTGTTTCAGCAGTGCCCACTGGTATCCTAACCATGCTCCCTTAGATCACCCAACACTCATGTCCAGATGAGCATCACTAGTAGTATTCAAGGACTATTAAAAAGTGCATACAATTTGGATGAAAATGTGTTGGAGGGTGGGAGTGTTTGAATTAGATAATTGGGGAAATTGACTATGGTATATTGTGTGCATCTATGAATTGAAATACAGAGACATAAGCAAGTGGAAGGAGGTAAGCAGGGGGAGGGGGGGAAGAGGTGAGAGGTTTACATCTTCTCCAAGTCTATTCTGGAGTAATTTTTACTTGATTTCAATATTAAAATAGAGAACTCCTTGGCAGAAAGCTGAAAAACTAGCAAATCAAAAGTTTCACTTCATTTTAAAATATTTTTATTATTATTTGTAAGTTGTGTACATTTATATAATGTATTTTGATCATACCCTTCAATTATATGCTACTAACTTTGATCTCTCTTCCAGCTTCATGTCTTCATTTTATTTATTTGCTATTAATAACCCACTGAATCAAATTTGTGTTATCCATATGCCCATCGGTCTGTTGCCATGAACTAGACAATGAACAAACTACTGATGGCATCACCAAAGGAGAGAGACTCACTTTCCTTCTACAGCTATAAAGTATCAATTGCTCCATTTTCAAGATTAGTCCCTTGAAAGCTACTCCTGGATACATGCTGGAATTTTGATTGGCTTGATTTTGTGAAGGACTTGTGTAGGTAATCATAGATGCAGTAAATTCACATGTATAATAGTCATGCATGCCACGTGTAGAAGTCAGAATTTCACAGCTCTTCTCCTCCTCCTCATACTCTCTCTAAACCTTGGGTGGTGGGAGGCACAGTTAGATAGATGGACTCATGGTAAGCTGAGAATAAGTTATTTGTCCTCAGCACTTTGATCAAGAGTGAAACACTGTGTTACCAATAGCAACTGCCAAAATATGCTTCTCAGACCAAGGGTCAGAGAACAGCACAGTATATAAAATAAATATTGGGAAGGTAGTTTGACAACATGAAAATTAAACAAAACAATAATTCCATTCACTAAAGCACCTATGATCTTTCCCATAATGGGATTTTTTTTCTTCAGGCTTACGCTGTTACATATAAAATCTCTCCTGTGTATCAGGCCTCATATTTCACCAGAAAGCAGTTGGTTACCTACATAATGTTTATGACACTATTGCCTCAGTAGGCAGGTCTTGCTGGCTTGTTAGTATTGTAGCATGCAGTCCTGGAAAATTCCATCAGCTTATTTTCTCCCTCAGCAGCCTATAGAGTATTTTATGTCTCCATGTAAGCTAACATGTAAGAATTTTTACAGTCAGCTAAAGGTTGATTTCAAAAATCTTGTTTTACTTTTGTGGACTTTGAAGCTATTTTTTTAACCTAACCAAAAACAATACGTTTCCCTTGTCTTTCTTTGTATAACATTACTTTTTTTTTTTTTTTTTTTTTTTTGAGACTGTCCTACTGGGAAGCTCAAAGAGGTCTTAAACTCACAGCCTGCTTCATCAGCTTTTCAAGACTCTTTATTCTGTTTATAAATGTTAGGGTCTTTGGACCTGTGTCACATTCTTTCTCCATAGTCATCCTGAGGGTAATTTCACTTACTCTCATGGCCTGAATAATTACGATGCTTGAATATAACAATTTTTTTGCTGTAGCCAAAATAAGACTGAACATGGATCATTTCTTTCATCTCTCCTTTGCAGTATCCGCTTCACCTCTCCTCACACATTCTGTTCTCGCCCATCTACATCCTGTTCTTTGGGTATCACAAACCTATTCTTATTCAACCACCTTCAAGTCACTCTTTTCTTTCTTTGAATTCTTTTCCCATACTTTCTCCTTGTTCACTTCCTGGTTTTATTCATTTTACTGTTCCCAAAACTCAGATAGGCAATTTCTTCTCTCCTGAAGCACATTACCTAAAATGTCATCATATCTATTATCTAGTCACTCTTCCTCCGTTTCATTTAAGTACAAACTGTATTACCTTATTTTATGCTTATAATTTATTTAATTGATTAATTTACATGTTTATGATTTGCTTCATGTATTGCGACATAAGAGCCAAGAACCCAACATTTCCTTCTTTTGTTGATTCTCATTAAGGTACAGAAAATGTGATTTTTTTGTTTGTTTGTTTGTTTGGGTTTTTTTAGTGAAAATAAATATTGCTGTCATTTAACACATTCAGTTTTAGGGATCATTTCTCACCATGGTGAGATTGTTCTGTAATGTTTTGGTGGGTAACTTATTTTACATTTGTATTAATTATAGTTAGATAACAAAGGCTACTAGTGATATGTTTGCAGTATATATATATATATATATATATATATATATATATATATATATATATTGTTTTTTCTCATCATGCCTAGAACAATCAACTAGGAATAGGATCAAGTGTAAACTTCACAAACTCTTTACTTATATTTCATAATTAATTACTTTAGTAATGGACCAATATTGCCTTTGCTTACTGATTTAAGAAATATGTAAAATTTATGCACATTTTCTGTTTGGTTTGGAAACATAATAAGACTGTATGTTATTCATTCCTTTAGTCTTTTGGAGGACATCTAGAAACTGGTAAATAGAAAATTGTTTATGGATGTTTGTTGAAAATGACAAGTTGAAGAATGAGTCAGGAAAGTATAAACAATTAGACACAGATCTGTGCCTTTTTATCATGAGAGTTTATGAAGGTAATTATGGGAATTTATAACACTATTTCTATCAATTGTACATTCACAGTGAAACTTGAAACTTATTCACAACTCTATTACAGGTCTTCTTGGAACTCACTGAAAATGAGGTATAGTATTTAAAATTATATAGAATCTCTAAGCCAAAGCATATAGAACAGTAGGCAAGGCCCACATAGATGTAAACCAACTTAAGTCACATTTCCTAGACAATCAAGAATATTTTCAAATACATGTACCTCGATTTTAGAGAGGTTGAATTGTTGATCCAGGTGAGATTTGGAAGATAATGATAAAATCTTGTTTGAAATCTTTTCCAGCCTACTAAATGTTTAATATTTCGATCAAAGCCCTATTCTAATTAATTTCAATTGATGAGAAACATAGTTGATGAAAAACATACTTTTTCTGAGAATATATATACTAAAAAGTAAATAGTCTAAAGTAGGTATGTGACTAGCAGGGGCCAGGAAATACAAAAAATCCTGACCCATAATGTCTTTGTTTTGATCTGGTTTTAACACACACTCTCCTTCTTTTAAATTTATTTACTTATTTTTAGTTTTTAATTTTCATTCTATATAGTTCAATGATATTTCTTCCCCATTCCCAACTCTTCCCAGATTTTCTACCCTCTCTATTCAATCAACTCTATTCAATATCCTCTTCTAGTCATGTGTACCAGACCTCTGGAACTAGTAAGCTATTAAAAGATAAACCTGTAGGTATGAAACTTGCAATGTAAATCAACAAATCAAATCATAAACAATTTGAACCAAGGCTTACAATAGTATACAATGTAATTAATTTTGTTTTTTGTTACTTACCATGAAAGGAAATAATGCATCTTATTTCCAATATCAGAACAATGTGTAAAAGCACTTATCACTCAGAGTTGGAAGTAGGAGATAATTGGCATATACAAAGTAGTTAACTAAAGGTTAGATTATCAAAACTATTCTACAAATGCTGAACTAAATCACCTAGTTATGTAGATCAAACTCAGACAATCATGACATCAAAGGGAGCAAATGACTTTTATTGATGAGCTTCCTAAGGGCACCTTTCATGTCCTTATTTCTCAGGCTATAGATGAAAGGGTTTAACATGGGTGTCACCACTGTGAAGAGTACTGCACCAATCTTGTCTGTGTCCTCAGGGTGAGTGGATGAAGGGAAAAAGTAAACCCCTACAATGGTACCATAGAAAAGGAATACAATTGTCAGGTGAGAGCCACAGGTAGAGAAGGCTTTCCACTTTCCTTCCGTGGATGAAATTCTCAGTACATCCCTGATGATGCAGACATAGGAGAAGAGAATGAGGGCAAAGGGAAAGGTGATGACTGATAATCCCACAACAAATTTTACAAGTTCATTGATCATTGCATCTGAGCAGGAAAGTTTGATCAGAGGGGCCAAGTCACAGAAGAAGTGTTGGATGGTGTTATGGTTGCAAAAAATCAATTGATTGGCCAGAAGAGTATGTGTCAGGGCAACAATATTGCTTAGAGCCCATGGACAGAAAGAAAGTAAAAGACAGAACCTGGGGTGCATGATGTTTGTATAATTCAGAGGGTGGCAGATAGCCACATATCGATCATAAGCCATTACCCCCAAAAGAAAATTGTCAATGACAACAAACACAATAGAAAAGTACATTTGTGTAATGCAGCCCTCATAGGAAATGGATTGACTATTGGTCTGAATATTCATTAGCATTTTAGGGACTGAAGTCGAAGAGGAGGAAATATCAGCAAAAGATAGGTTGGCAAGGAAAAGATACATAGGAGTATGAAGATGTATATCCAAACCAATGGCCAGAATTATGAGACTGTTTCCAATCACAGTGACCAGGTACATACTCAAGAAAATCACAAAGATGAGTTTTTGCTTCTCAGCCTGGTTGGAGAGACCCAGGAGGATAAATTCAGAGATGCTGGTTTGGTTTTCTTGATCCATATTCATTCTAATCTGCAGAAAAAGAACACAAGCATTTCAAACTCTACAAAACAAAACAAAACAACCCCTGAATAGTATTACTTTTTTCTGCAGCAAGATTTTGGGTGAGTTACACTTCTTTGATGCTGAAGGAGAAATTCCTTCTATGTTTATGTAGAAGGACTACTTACTAAAGAATCATCTTAGCAGTGCAGTGGCTAAGAAAATTCCTTAACAATAAAGAGATAATTAATTTTTCTCAGTGAGCATATTCTGACCATAATCTCTATAGATGGCTCTAAAATTTAAATCTCTAAACTAAGAACACAGATATGTGACCCATATTGTAAAGATGCAATATACCATAAAATTATTTACCTAAAATACACAATGAAAAGCTATGGAGGTAGATCAGTTGTTAAAGTGTTTTTTGTGAAAAACTTGTGGATGTGAGTTTAAGTTTTTAGCACCTATACAAAAACCAGCCATAGTGGTAATGTGTGTTTCATTCCCCCCTCTTTCTTGCTTATCTCCTTTTTTCTGTCTCTTCATTTCCCTTTCCCTCACTTACCAACTCTCTACATTCTCCTTTTCTTTGTCCTCCTGCTTCTCCTCCTCCTCCTCCCCCACTCTCTATCTCTCTCGTATCTGTCTGTTTGTCTCTGTGTGTGTGTGTGTGTGTGTGTGTGAGCTCATGCTTGTGTTAATATAGGAGGATCTTGTGACTTACTGATTAACTAATCTTGCAGAATCAGAAACTCCAGATCACTGTAAGAAACTCTGGATATCTCCTGAATAATGATGCCCAAAGTAGACATCAAGCTTCCACACAAACCGATTCGACACACATGCATCTGAACACAGATATGTACCCTTCTCATATTAACAAAAATACAAAAGGTAGAAAATGGTCCCAAGACTTTTTTACATTCCTCCTTTAAATCTTACAAGATGAATATTTGAAGTCTTTGAAGTGAAGTGTCTGCAGAGGCATAGCTAATTAAAATTTAGGGATCCTTATTACAAAGTACTATTGTATGGGTGCTCCATTCTACAAAAGTTAGAGGAGGAAGACTTCAAAAATTTTTAACTGAAGATTAACTGAAAGAGGAGAAATTCAGCACTCTCAGGTGATCCAAGAAACTTAAGTACACATATGAAGCTAAAGTCATGTGCTTGTCTCTCACTTCTGAAGGTTGGAAGATAATTACTTCACTATTGAAGGGTTGAGGAAAGGTGAATAGTAGAGGAAAAAGCTTTTATTTCTGCTCATTGCAGGAGAGATATAATGTGAACTTTTTGTTGATTAAGGAGGACTTCAGGATGTGGCTGTACTCAGACCACCTCCTTATGTCTTCAATCAAGAGGCATACTAGTGTTATGAAGGATGCTATTGTTATAACATAATGGGTTAGTTGTCTAGTGAAAGGGACACTGGGAAAGGGTATTATACTTGTCAAAAATGTTATTGCTGGTCAGTGTCTAGAGTTGGGTTTTGAAAGAATCCCTGAAATCTCAGGACTGTTCAACAAAAAGAACCAACTGCTAGTTCTTTCTGGCAACTGTGTTCAATATTTTTTTATCTTCTATTTTGTTACATCTCTTTACCTCTATAAAGCAGTAATGAAGACTGAGTAATAAACAACAATTAAAATAACAACAATACAATTTGTTTTCAGGGAGATGAGGTTAAAGAATGAGAGCAAAGTCCCACCGCCCATTTCACAACCCCTAATACCTCCTTCAGAGTCTCGACTAACTACACATGGTGAAACCTCTGTCTACACATTTCCTAAACCCTGAACACTCACTGCATGCTCCATGACCACACAATGCACACCTCTGACTACTTGTGGCAAATCCATTAACTACCCATCATACATACCCTAACCATACCCTAATGCAAACCCTGACTGCTCAATGCATGATCACTAACCATTTTCCCTTAGTACATGTAGGACCTGAGATCAAGAAAGAAAACACATATTTTGAACTAAATTAAAAGTGAAATCTTAAGATGGGACTTTAAAAATCTGAAAATAGGTCTTCAGCACTAAAAATTTTGGACTACAGATGGTCATAAACCTATTTTCATCTAAAAAGTTGTCACTTAGAAACAGGGAAAATTAGACTAGGTGATTTTTCTTGAGATGTTTGTCTCTGTCTTTTTTTCTCTCCTACTAGAACTTGAGGACTACCCCTGCCCTTTCTCCCTTTGTCTCTTCCCTCTCTCCCTTTCTTGTCCTTCTTCTAATCACTGACTCTCAAATGGTCCTTTTGAAGGGGAGGGGACAGTCACTCATTACCACTGTGATTCTGGAAACCTGAATGGTAGGGAGAAAGGAGAACTTATGAGGATTATTTAATTTGGAGAAGCTCAGCTTGTAAATTAGAGGGGGGAAACATGCAAAATGGAGACTTAGTAAGAAAACTCAAATGGGTTAAAATGCTGGTAGGGATCTGAACCTAACATATAGACAATGCTGAAGATCCTGCCGTTGTAGATCTTGGGTTGGTTTTGGTTTACCAAGAAAGGGAAATTTTATGATTTTGAATATCTCACTTTAACCTTAGCTTTCCAACTTACCTCCTCAAACTATCAACAATCTTTCTAAGCTTTTCTGAATCCCTGAGGTAGCTGACAAGATGGTTAAGACACAAATTAAATTCTAAAATTCTCACCTCTCAATGATAGTTTAAAAAAATCCAAATTCAAATGTTTTGTGTTGTTGTTGTTCTATCTTTGACTACAGAGGTGAAGACTGCAATCAGTCCTAGTGGGCTTCTCTGATAATGCTTTCATGATGCTGAACTCACATGGGACATTTAGCTCCTCCAAATCCTCAGGGAAAGCATCTCTTCAAGTGTTTTCCTCCAGGCAAAAGGAAAAATAAACTAATTTTAACATAATAGTTTGCATAGGTGAATGGGGTAATAGACACGCAACTGCTCTTTGGTTTGTTTGTCTTTAAGCCCTCTTCCTATGCTGAGAAGTCCTTTCTTAACTGAAACACTTACTACTATTTAGAGTAAATGTATTGTTGGTTGCAGTTTGGTTTTGTTTCCATTAGCATAGGAGTATGTTGAGATTCTCTTCTTAATTCCTTCATGCTCCTTGCTAAATAAGAACATAGTCAATATCCTGAGAATTGTTTTACATTCTTTTTCCAGTGGTTACGATTTTAATGAGATTACATCTTTATTGGAAGTTCATGATCCCTGTGGCATTGAAAGAATATTGGCGTTGAAATAGAGTTTGAAAAAAGAGTAATTCAGACAGCTAAACTCTTAATTATAAAGAAAAGAAATAAAGCATATGATTACAATATTCTTTTAATTTTTATAAATTATTTTATTTTTGAGATGATAATAAAATTACACCACTTTCCTGTCTTTTTCCCTCCCCCTAAACCCTCCCATATTTTTGTCCTTGCTTTCTTTAAAATTCATGATCTCTCTCATTAATTTTTTTTTTCCATTTTTTATTAGGTATTTAGCTCATTTACATTTCCAATGCTATACCAAAAGTCCCCCTTACCCACCCACCCCCAATCCCCTACCCACCCACTCCCCCCCTTTGGCCCTGGCGTTCCCCTGTACCGGGGCACACAAAGTCTGCGTGTCCAATGGGCCTCTCTTTCCAGTGATGGCCGACTAGGCCATCTTTTGATACATATGCAGCTAGAGTCAAGAGCTCAGGGGTACTGGTTAGTTCATAATGTTTTTCCACCTATAGGGTTGAAGATCCCTTTAGCTCCTTGGATACTTTCTCTAGCTCCTCCATTGGGAGCCCTGTGATTCATCCATTAGCTGACTGTGAGCATCCACTTCTGTGTTTGCTAGGCCCCGGCATAGTCTCACAAGAGACAGCTACATCTGGGTCCTTTCGATAAAATCTTGCTAGTATATGCAATGGTGTCAGCGTTTGGATGCTGATTATGGGGTGGATCCCTGGATATGGCAGTCTCTACATGGTCCATCCTTTCATCTCAGCTCCAAACTTTGTTTCTGTAACTCCTTCCATGGGTGTTTTGTTCCCACTTCTAAGGAGGGGCATAGTGTCCACACTTCAGTCTTCATTTTTCTTGAGTTTCATGTGTTTAGGAAATTGTATCTTATATCGTGGGTATCCTAGGTTTTGGGCTAGTATCCACTTATCAGTGAGTACATATTGTGTGAGTTCCTTTGTGATTGTGTTACCTCACTCAGGATGATGCTCTCCAGGTCCATCCATTTGGCTAGGAATTTCATAAATTCATTCTTTTTAATAGTTGAGTAGTACTCCATTGTGTAGATGTACCACATTTTCTGTATCCATTCCTCTGTTGAGGGGCATCTGGGTTCTTTCCAGTTTCTGGCTATTATAAATAAGGCTGCTATGAACATAGTGGAGCATGTGTCCTTCTTACCAGTTGGGGCTTCTTCTGGATATATGCCCAGGAGAGGTATTGCTGGATCCTCCGGTAGTACTATGTCCAATTTTCTGAGGAACCGCCAGACTGATTTCCAGAGTGGTTGTACAAGCCTGCAATCCCACCAACAATGGAGGAGTGTTCCTCTTTCTCCACATCCTCGCCAGCATCTGCTGTCACCTGAATTTTTGATCTTAGCCATTCTCACTGGTGTGAGGTGGAATCTCAGGGTTGTTTTGATTTGCATTTCCCTGATGATTAAGGATGTTGAACATTTTTTCAGGTGCTTCTCTGCCATTCGGTATTCCTCAGGTGAGAATTCTTTGTTCAGTTCTGAGCCCCATTTTTTAAGGGGGTTATTTGATTTTCTGAGGTCCACCTTCTTGAGTTCTTTATATATGTTGGATATTAGTCCCCTATCTGATTTAGGATAGGTAAAGATCCTTTCCCAGTCTGTTGGTGGTCTTTTTGTCTTATAGACAGTGTCTTTTGCCTTGCAGAAACTTTGGAGTTTCATTAGGTCCCATTTGTCAATTCTCGATCTTACAGCACAAGCCATTGCTGTTCTATTCAGGAATTTTTCCCCTGTGCCCATATCTTCAAGGCTTTTCCCCACTTTCTCCTCTATAAGTTTCAGTGTCTCTGGTTTTATGTGAAGTTCCTTGATCCACTTAGATTTGACCTTAGTACAAGGAGATAAGTATGGATCGATTCGCATTCTTCTACATGATAACAACCAGTTGTGCCAGCACCAATTGTTGAAAATGCTGTCTTTCTTCCACTGGATGGTTTTGGCTCCCTTGTCGAAGATCAAGTGACCATAGGTGTGTGGGTTCATTTCTGGGTCTTCAATTCTATTCCATTGGTCCACTTGTCTGTCTCTATACCAGTACCATGCAGTTTTTATCACAATTGCTCTGTAGTAAAGCTTTAGGTCAGGCATGGTGATTCCACCAGAGGTTCTTTTATCCTTGAGAAGAGTTTTTGCTATCCTCGGTTTTTTGTTATTCCAGATGAATTTGCAAATTGCTCCTTCTAATTCGTTGAAGAATTGAGTTGGAATTTTAATGGGGATTGCATTGAATCTGTAGATTGCTTTTGGCAAGATAGCCATTTTTACAATGTTGGTCCTGCCAATCCATGAGCATGGGAGATCTTTCCATCTTCTGAGATCTTCTTTAATTTCTTTCTTCAGGGACTTGAAGTTTTTATCATACAGATCTTTCACTTCCTTCGTTAGAGTCACGCCGAGATATTTTATATTATTTGTGGCTATTGAGAAGGGTGTTGTTTCCCTAATTTCTTTCTCAGCCTGTTTATTCTTTGTGTAGAGAAAGGCCATTGACTTGTTTGAGTTAATTTTATATCCAGCTACTTCACCGAAGCTGTTTATCAGGTTTAGGAGTTCTCTGTTGGAATTTTTAGGGTCACTTATATATACTATCATATCATCTGCAAAAAGTGATATTTTGACTTCCTCTTTTCCAATTTGTATCCCCTTGATCTCCTTTTGTTGTCGAATTGCTCTGGCTAATACTTCAAGTACTATGTTGAAAAGGTAGGGAGAAAGTGGGCAGCCTTGTCTAGTCCCTGATTTTAGTGGGATTGCTTCCAGCTTCTCTCCATTTACTTTGATGTTGGCTACTGGTTTGCTGTAGATTGCTTTTATCATGTTTAGGTATTGGCCTTGAATTCCTGATCTTTCCAGAACTTTTATCATGAATGGGTGTTGGATCTTGTCAAATGCTTTTTCTGCATCTAACGAGATGATCATGTGGTTTTTGTCTTTGAGTTTGTTTATATAATGGATTACATTGATGGATTTTCGTATATTAAACCATCCCTGCATCCCTGGAATAAAACCTACTTGGTCAGGATGGATGATTGCTTTAATGTGTTCTTGGATTCGGTTAGCGAGAATTTTATTAAGGATTTTTGCATCGATGTTCATAAGAGAAATTGGTCTGAAGTTCTCTATCTTTGTTGGATCTTTCTGTGGTTTAGGTATCAGAGTAATAGTGGCTTCATAAAATGAGTTGGGTAGAATACCTTCTACTTCTATCTTGTGAAAAAGTTTGTGCAGAACTGGAGTTAGATCTTCTTTGAAGGTCTGATAGAACTCTGCACTAAACCCGTCTGGTCCTGGGCTTTTTTTGGCTGGGAGACTATTAATAACTGCTTCTATTTCTTTAGGGGATATGGGACTGTTTAGAAGGTCAACTTGATCCTGATTCAACTTTGGTACCTGGTATCTGTCCAGAAATTTGTCCATTTCGTCCAGGTTTTCCAGTTTTGTTGAGTATAGCCTTTTGTAGAAGGATCTGATGGTGTTTTGGATTTCTTCAGGATCTGTTGTTATGTCTCCCTTTTCATTTCTGATTTTGTTAATTAGGATTTTGTCCCTGTGCCCTTTAGTGAGTCTAGCTAAGGGTTTATCTATCTTGTTGATTTTCTCAAAGAACCAACTCCTCGTTTGGTTAATTCTTTGAATAGTTCTTCTTGTTTCCACTTGGTTGATTTCACCCCTGAGTTTGATTATTTCCTGCCGTCTACTCCTCTTGGGTGAATTTGCTTCCTTTTTTTCTAGAGCTTTTAGATGTGTTGTCAAGCTGCTAGTATGTGCTCTCTCCCGTTTTTTCTTGAAGGCACTCATAGCTATGAGTTTCCCTCTTAGAAATGCTTTCATTGTGTCCCAAAGGTTTGGGTACGTTGTGGCTTCATTTTCATTAAACTCTAAAAAGTCTTTAATTTCTTTCTTTATTCCTTCCTTGACCAAGGTATCATTGAGAAGAGTGTTGTTCAGTTTCCATGTGAATGTTGGCTTTCTGTTATTTATTTTGTTATTGAAGATCAGCCTTAGTGCATGGTGATCTGATAGGATACATGGGACAATTTCAATATTTTTGAATCTGTTGAGGCCTGATTTGTGACCTATTATGTGGTCAATTTTGGAGAAGGTACCATGAGGTGCTGAGAAGAAGGTATATCCTTTTGTTTTAGGGTAAAATGTTCTGTAGATATCTGTCAGATCCATTTGTTTCATCACTTCTGTTAGTTTCAGTGTGTCCCTGTTTAGTTTCTGTTTCCATGATCTGTCCATTGGTGAAAGTGGTGTGTTGAAGTCTCCCACTATTATTGTGTGAGGCGCAATGTGTGCTTTGAGCTTTACTAAAGTTTCTTTAGTGAATGTGGCTGCTCTTGTATTTGGAGCATAGATATTCAGAATTGAGAGTTCCTCTTGGAGGATTTTACCTTTGATGAGAATGAAGTGTCCCTCCTTGTCTTTTTTGATGACTTTGGGTTGGAAGTCAATCTTATCAGATATTAGGATGGCTACTCCTGCTTGTTTCTTCATACCATTTGCTTGGAAAATTGTTTTCCAGCCTTTCATTCTGAGGTAGTGTCTATCTTTTTCTCTGAGATGAGTTTCCTGTAAGCAGCAAAATGTTGGGTCTTGTTTGTGTAGCCAGTTTGTTAGTCTATGTCTTTTTATTGGCGAGTTGAGACCATTGATGTTAAGAGATATTAAGGAAAAGTAATTGTTGCTTCCTGTTATTTTAGTTGTTAAAGGTGGCATTCTGTTCTTGTGGCTGTCTTCTTTTAGGTTTGTTGAGGGATTACCTTCTTGTTTTTTCTAGGGCGTTGTTCCCGTTCTTGTATTGGTTTTTTTCTGTTATTATCCTTTGAAGGGCTGGATTCGTGGAGAGATAATGCGTGAATTTGGTTTTGTCGTGGAATACTTTGGTTTCTCCCTCTATGATAATTGAGAGTTTGGCTGGGTATAGTAGCCTGGGCTGCAGTTTGTGTTCTCTTAGTGTCTGTATAACATCTGTCCAGGCTCTTCTGGCTTTCATAGTCTCTGGTGAAAAATCTGGTGTAATTCTGATAGGCTTGCCTTTATATGTTACTTGACCTTTTTCCCTTACTGCTTTTAGTATTCTATCTTTATTTAGTGCATTTGATGTTCTGATTATTATGTGTCGGGAGGAATTTCTTTTCTGGTCCAGTCTATTTGGAGTTCTGTAGGCTTCTTGTATGTTCATATGCATCTCATTCTTTAGATTTGGGAAGTTTTCTTCAATAATTTTGTTGAAGATGTTTGCTGGACCTTTGAGTTGAAAATCTTCATTCTCATCCACTCCTATTATCCGTACGTTTGGTCTTCTTATTGTGTCCTGGATTTCCTGGATATTTTGAGTTAGGATCTTTTTGCATTTTCCATTTTCTTTGATTGTTGTGCTGATGTTCTCTATGGAATCTTCTGCACCTGAGATTCTCTCTTCCATCTCTTGTATTCTGTTGCTGATGCTCAAATCTATGGTTCCAGATTTCTTTCCTAGGGTTTCTATCTCTAGTGTTGCCTCGCTTTGAGTTTTCTTTATTGTGTCTACTTCCCTTTTTAGGTCTAGTATGGTTTTGTTCATTTCCATCACCTGTTTGTATGTTTTTTCCTCTTTTTCTGTAAGGACTTCTACCTGTTTGATTGTGTTTTCCTGTTTTTCTTTAAGGACTTGTAACTCTTTAGCAGTGTTCTCCTGTATTTCTTTAAGTGATTTATTAAAGTCCTTCTTGATGTCCTCTACCATCATCATGAGATATGCTTTTAAATCTAGGTCTAGGTTCTCAGGTGTGTTGGGGTTCCCTGGACTGGGCGAAGTGGGTGTGCTGGGTTCTGGTGATGGTGAGTGGTCTTGGTTCCTGTTAGTAAGATTCCTCCGTTTACCTTTCGCCATCTGGTAATCTCTGGAGTTAGTAGTTATAGTTGACTCTGTTTAGAGATTGTTCTTCTGGTGATTCTGTTACCGTCTATCAGCAGACCTGGGAGACAGATTCTCTCCTCTGAGTTTCAGTGCTCAGAGCACTCTCTGCTGGCAAGCTCTCTTACAGGGAAGGTGCGCAGATATCTTGTATTTGGACCTCCTCCTGGCCGAAGAAGAAGGCCCAAAACAGGACCTTTCTCAGACACTGTGTTGCTTTGGCAGTTCCCAGGTGGTACAGACTCTCACCTAAGCAGACTAAATTCCTAAGTTCCTTGGAGTCCCGGGACCAAGATGGCGACCGCTGCTGCTGTGGCTTAGGCCGCCTCCCCTGCCGGGCGGGCACCTGTCCTCCGGTCCAGAAGGTGGCCGGCTGTCCCCGGCCCACACAGGGTGCTGCCTCAGCGCCTCTGTGCTTCTGCCTGTTCCAGAAGCTGTCAGGTTCTCTGGCGCACCCTCTCACCTGTTCAGACTAATTCCCTAAGTTCGGCGGGTCCCGGACCAAGATGGCGACCGCTGCTGCTGTGGCTTAGGTCGCCTCCCCAGCCGGGCGGGCACCTGTCCTCTGGTCCGGAAGGTGGCCGGCTGTCCCCGGCCCACACAGGGTGCTGCCTCAGCGCCTCTGTGCTTCTGCCTGTTCCAGAAGCTGTCAGGTTCTCTGGCGCACCCTCTCACCTGTTCAGACTAATTTCCTAAGTTCGGTGGGTCTCGGACCAAGATGGCGACCGCTGCTGCTGTGGCTTAGGCCGCCTCCCCAGCCGGGTGGGCACCTGTCCTCTGGTCCGGAAGGTGGCCGGCTGTCCCCGGCCCACACAGGGTGCTGCCTCAGCGCCTCTGTGCTTCCGCCTGTTCCAGAAGCTGTCAGGTTCTCTGGCGCACCCTCTCACCTGTTCAGACTAATTTCCTAAGTTCGGCGGGTCCCGGACCAAGATCACAGTGAGTCTTTTGGGTGTCTGCAAATGTACCTCATTAATTTTTATATGCATATAAAAATGTGTATTTTCTATAACAATGTTCTATGTTCATGTGAGGCTTTATTGAGAGTATGTAAGCTTTAATTTTAAGTAACTGAGAAAGAAAAATGAAGCCTCCTCTTATAAACTAAGGTATAACCATGTACTGAGTCATGAAGTATAATTTGAAAACAGAGTCAACATGAATTCTTATTTATTTATTTATTTATTTATTTAACTGTTTATTTTATTTATTTACATCTCAAATGTCCCACTTCCTGGTTTCTCCTCTGCAAAATCCTCATTCCAATTAAATTTTCTCTTTGCCTCTATAAGGCACCCCACCCAACCTATTCCTCCCTCACCACTCTAGCATGCACTTACACTGCGGTATCCAGCCTCCACAAAGCCAAGGGCCTCCCCTCCCACTGATACCAGATAAGGCCACCCTTTGCTCCATATGTAGTTGGAGGTGAACAGGAGGAAGATTAGATCTGGGGAAGGTAAGAGTGGTGTCAGGAAGGAGTGGAGAGAAGGAAAACAGAGGTTGGGATGCATTGCATTAAAGATAAATAGATAAGTAAATAAAACCATTACCAGGAAAAATATACAAAATGGAGGAAACAACAGAAATAAAAAATTTTAATGTCCTAATTCACTTTTATATAGTTACTTAGCATGTACACTTAAAACTAATTTCTTCTGATTTTTGGAGAGTTGGTTTAGTGGTTAATAGCACTTGCTACTCTTGCAGAAATTCATGTCTTATTCTGAGATTATAAAAAGAAAGAAAATGAAAAATGGTGGAAAGAAAGAAATGCATTTATTGAAATGGAAAAATGAAGACAATTGATGAATTATCTAAACTATGCTTCTGCATGCCAAGGTGTCTAAGAGACAATAATATATAGAGAATAATATATAGCTTTATGAATTTTCCTTACTGAAAAATACCTCCTCAGCAGGCAGTATTTACAAAGACATCGATGTATCATCAAGAAATGTATTACTTGTGTCTGATGCAATTGCTATAGGTGAACATAGAAAATTTAAACTTAAATTATATTCACAGCACTTTGAAAAATTAGGGCAGATGAACACATGGTGGACATAGAAAAAATAACCAAGAGCCAAACTTAAAAGGAAAATAAGTTTTCTTAATTGTTTTTCATTTAGAGCTGATTGTCATAGATACTCTACTCCACACCCAAAATATCAACTAGTGTCAGAAGCTGGTACATGGAAGAAAGAGTTCCTCAAAGCATCTTTGATATCTTTATTCCTGAGGGTGTAAATCAGAGGGTTTAGTAATGGAGTACCAAAGATATAAACCAGGGCAATTTGGCGATCCTCATCCTCTGAGGTGCTGGAGCGGGGTCTCAGGTACACTAGGCTACAACAGCCATATTGTAGCAAAACCACAGTGAGATGGGAGGAACAGGTGGAGAATGCCCTCTGGCGTCCCTCTGCAGAATGCATGCGTAGAATGGTAGAAGCAATGAACACATAAGAGATGAAAATGAGCAGGAATGGGACTGTCAGAACTAGGATACTAACTACATAGAGGACTGCCTGGTTCACATGGATGTCAGCACAGGCCAGGCGCATAATAGGAGCCACATCACAGAGGAAGTGGTTGATTTCAAGGCGGTGTCTACAGAACGGCAATGTGAAAGTAAAGGCAGTAAGCTCCAAGGAGAGAAGAAGTGCCAAGCTCAAAGAGCCTATTACCATCTGGACACACAGTTTCTGGGTCATGATGAGGTTGTAGTGTAGTGGGTGACAGATGGCCACATATCTGTCATAAGCCATGACCGTCAAGAGAAAACAATCCGTGCAGCCAAAGACAGAGAAAAAGAACATTTGTGTCCCACAACCAGCCAGTGATATGGGTTTTTGGTCTCCAAAGATGTTGGAAAGAATCAAGGGCACCACATCTGTGATGTAGCAGATTTCCACAAATGACAGACTGCCCAGGAAGAAGTACATGGGAGTGTGCAGGGAGCTGTGGTTGCACACCACCCAGATAATGGTGGTATTGCCACAGAGGATCATCAAGTAGAGAAGGAAGAAGAGGGTGAAGAGGATTGCTTGAAATTCCGGAACATTGGTTAAGACACGGAACACGAACTCTGGTGGACCAGATTTGTTGAAGAAAGGGTTTCTATCCACCATGTCTTCTGAAAAAAAAAAAAAGCCAATGATTGATGGCTTATATGAAGGGTAGAGAGGCCAATTCTGAGTTTTGATTAGGGATTGCCTATTTAGTATTCTGTTTTCAAGTACAATGGTGAAAATACATTCATAATAAAAGCCTCGCATGGTTTTCTCTGGACGCCTTCATTAATTGGGCAGTGGCCTAGAAATTCTCATTGCAAGCTATGACAATCAGTTTTCCTTTTGATACAACCTATCATGTGGTCATTTAAATTCCATTGACATGAGCTAATACTTTGCTTGTATTTTATTGTATTTAATTAAATAGGTATAACTGTAGATATTTGAAAATTAAGTCAGTGAAAACTCTGGCCAACTTTTTGGCTAAGCGTTGCTATTAGAATACAACATATACACGGAAAATTTCTAAAAAATCCAAGTAAGTAATTTTTGAGATGGACAATGAATATTCCAGTATAAAAATTGTCAACATTAAGAAATGAAACGATTTCAATAACTTAAAAATATCCTTTATATTTTCCTGTCTTTATTTTTCATGAGTAACTACTCTTGACCTTTATCAAATTAGCTTAACTGTGCTTCAATTTATGAATGCAATTATAAGGCATGTAATTTATTGTTCCTGTCTAAATGGAATTGAAACAAATCCAAAACAAAGGTTCTGAGTTGCTGAATGACTAATCAGAATGTGTGACTCACAGTAGAGAAGTTGTAATTAAAAATAATATGCTTTGCACCAATAATAGTTCTTGCAGGTGCCTGTTGAGCTATTAGGGCAAAATGTAATTAAGTCTTCCCTGCTGTGGACCCTATGAGCTACAATAATAACCAGTGGTCTGGCATGATCTGCTTACTAGTGCAATAGTGACCCTAATGCTATAGGAGTAACCAGCCACATTATACTTGGATTTAAGATGTACTCAACTGGAGGAGAATGTGGTGTCTGGTAGAAATAAATTATTTAAAAACTCCCTGGATGGATTCCATTAAGTGACCCAAAATTTCATGGCTTGATAGGTTTAAGACATTCAACTTTTCAAATTTTTGTTATCTAGTAATGCATACAAACTCACAGACTACATCTATTACTTCCAATATTTTATAGTTTTCTCCGTATCTATTCTCAGAGACCACATTAACCCTTTGTATATGATGATTTCTGCGTGTTCAGTTAACTTCATTTGAAAGAGAATGTGTGAAATACTCAGCTCTGGACTTTACTAGTTTAACTACCATTTACACTAGTGGTACATGTAAAGTCAAGAATGTCCAGTGTTTTGACTCTCATATGCAATCTCAAATAAATTTTATTTAAGATACACTGAATTAGGTTGTAAAATTTCAGGACCTTTAAATTTCCTTTAAAGCCAGACAATATTCAATGGCTTCTTCCATATATTATAAAATAATCACTTAAAACTCACATAGATTGTGGCTTTTCTTTGCCTAATGGCTATCTATTTATATATGCTTATCATATCCAACATGCAACACTAAAGAACTTGAGATGAATTTAGCTAATCAATAGATAGTAGACAGCATAACAATTAAACTATTAATGTCCTCTTGAACTGGCATGATGGATTAATGATGAGAAAGTCATTGATTTTATAACTACTCCTTTGTTGCAGATTGATAATACCAATCCAGAAACACTGTATATAAAAAACACTGTATATAAGTGTTCTTCTAAACATGAGAGAATCAGGAAACCACAGAATTCTCTAAGTATTCTCTAAGTAAGGTCTTATGTGTACTCACTTACCAAAATACACATAAAATTGAATGCCTAAGGAGTATAAGAAACATGTAATCCTACCTGTCTTCTACAACTGAGGTATCTAGAGATTAAGTTTATTGCAAATGGATATGATTGCTATTAGAATGTCCAATAGCACAATTTACATGTTAGATTAGTTTAGAGCTGAGCTCCTGGACACCCCTGAAGTATATTATCTCCTCATTTACCCTAGAAAATTTAAAACATAATTAAGAAAGTGTACAGTACAAGTAAAAAAAAAAAAAAAAACAGACCTTCAGTATGATCCTGATAGTTCAGCCAAAACAAACACTTAAGCTCAGGGCACAATTGATAGGACACTAATTAAAAACACAGGTTGCTGAGGTAGATGAAACTGACAGAAAATAGTAATATGATGTCTGTCAAATGAAAGAGGAATCTTTTAAGAGCAAAGAGAGAAACTTTATTATCCTTGTCAGGGAACAATATAATTGCACATTGTTCAAAGGCAGACTCTTAACAACTCCAAAATGGTCACATGAGAAAATTTGCCTGCTGTTTGTAAGGAACCAAGTGATAACAACTGACAAGAGAACTGAATGCTTTAGCTTCTCTCCTACACTTTTTCCATGCTTGTGAAATATGAAACTGTTAGAATGGCTAACCAAAATAACAGTCATGAGGATAGACAAAATGTTATGGATTATGTAGACCTAAAGCCCAGTAGAATATAATTGAATGGTTCCCAATGGAGAGACCCTACATGTAGGAGACCTGAGCTTCAGTGCATGCAAGGAAGGCATGTAATGAACTGGTTGGGAAACTGGATTTCTCACATTTACTGAGATTCACTTTTTATGACAGGAGAAGGGTCTTAATTACTAAAACAAAAGATGTTTTCTAACTAGAGATGGACAGAACAATACCGATTCATTCCAGGTTGTCACCTAGAGATAGGGAGGGATATGCGATAGGATGGTTTTTATTGAGATTTACTGAAGATATACCAGTATGAAAGTCAAGTAGTATTTGGATTTTGTTAATTTTCCCTTTCTTTATTTTAGCATTGACACTATCACTGTCTCTTAAGGGGTTTTTGTTTCTGTGGAGAATTTGAAAAATCATTGACAATACAATTGAAACTAGATAAATGAAGGAAGGGCTCTTCTGGAGTAGTGGTTCACCTGTCTCTCCTGAGATGCTTGCCTTTCAGATTTGAGGAGGAAGTATATTTCTGTAATGTGGAGATATGTTGAGAGGTACTTCTTTATTTTCTCCTTATGCTGATTAGAAGAGAATATTTGGTGAATGTGTAGACTTCCTGAAAAATAACCAAAACAGATAACATGTATTTAGGGATTATAACTGTCATAGAATACCTTCACAGTTTTTTTTTTTTTTTTTGGTGTTTAAGTTCTAGATTGTTTTTGTGGATTGGCCACAACAGAAACGTGGGTATTTTCTTTCTTTCATTTGTTCTTCTTCTTCAAAAGTTTTTTTTTTCTTCCAGATCAGTTTCTTCTGTCTCTTTTCCTCCCAGTTCCTCCTCCCCACCTCTGCCTTTCCCATCCACTCCTTCTCTGTTTCTCTTCAGAAAAGGAAAGACCTCCCGTGAATATTAACCAAATATCACAATTCAAGTTTTGTAAGACGAGACACTTCCACAACTTAGAAATTACTCAGCCAAAAAATAGATAAAGAAAATGTGCTACATTTACACCATGGAGTATTATTCACCTGTTAAAAACATACATCATGAAATTTCCAGACATGTATATTTTCAATTGAAGATATAAAATCTAGTTTTCTTGTTCTACTTCTCAAAGCTACTAGGACTGTTGTGTAATCTGTTTTGAGTCTTTAAGGTGATCCTCTAGCTGGTTAAAATCAAGGGTCAAATTTAAAAATTCCACAACTCTGACTTATTATAAAATCATAGAACTTACTGGGGTCTGGACATTAAAGCTTTTGCACTTACCAGTGCAGAGGTAGAAATGAAAGCATCTATCCTTGGCTGCTTAGAACTAGACTCAGAGTTAATGTAGTCATGGAATCACAGTGGCTCACATGGGATATCGTCCTCTTCCCAGCTCCTTGGAGACAATATCCCCACGGTGCTTTTCTCAAGAGAAACAATTATTTTTACATTGTTGTCTGGGAGGCAACAAGGAATAGAGAGGTAACTATCTTTTCTTTGCACTTTCTTCGGCACTGTTCCTACTCTGTGACCTTTTTCTTGTGACTTAGTTTGCTATTACTGTTCCAAGGAAGTGGACTATTTGCTGTGTGTGTGTGTGTGTGTGTGTGTGTGTGTGTGTGTGTGTGTGTGATATTCCTGGGAAGTGGAGGAACATAAAGAGTTAAACTTCTATATTTTCTTCTTATGCTGATTAGAGTATTTGGTAAATTTGTAGAATATTGAGATGGACTCCCCTGCCACCAAACGAAAAAGATTCCATCTGTAGAAGAACACAGATATTGACCACTATACTTTTCATTGGCTGCCAGAGTAGAAAACAGTCTATAAAACCAATGATTTATTACACAGGACTTCTAAATGGAAAGCAAATTTATCTATACTTATAATAATGAGGAATAATTACTAAATAATATTGAATTGTTTCTTTTATCACTAGTAAATATGGAATAACAGACTCTGAAATAGACAAAACTAAGGAAAACTGTATATACACATGCACGTTAATATGCCCTGTCTTCTAACATCATTAAAACAATTTTGTAGTTCTTTCTCACCTAAGTCAAGAAAATTCATTCTAATTTTTTCAAGAAGTGTATCAATCCTATAGTTTAACAACAAATATTATGTATATTAAATCACATGTGTTCACATTTAATATAGAAAACAAATTATGTGTTGCTGAACAATAATAATGTATTCTGCTAGTATCATCTATCTATCTATCTATCTATCTATCTATCTATCTATCTATCTATCTATCTATCTATCTATCTATCTATCTATCAATCTCATCTGCCTCATCTACCTATGTATCTAATATCTATTAACCAATCATCAATCATCTATCTGTCCCATATCAGCTCTCATGAACTAAAAACTTGTCTCCCTCTATCTTTAGCTATGGTATATTGGTTATCTATCAATCATCTGTTCTTTAGTATCTATAATCTGTCCTCTACCTGCCTTCTTTCTGTCTCTGTCTCTCTCTCTGTTCTATATTTCTATGTCATCCCCTTATTTGTTTCCTTATCTGGACTGAGCTACAAAAGAAATAAAGTGGGGACAGAACATTTTACTTTATTTCATAATTCATCCATAAAGGACAATTCAGAATTGTTACTTATTTTACAGTTTTAAGAAAAACCTTTGGAATCATAGCCCAGGGCAAAAAGTTAAGTTTTGGTGTGTTATTTAGAAAGAAAAATACTAGGAAGGTGAAGTAGATGAATATATCAAAGAAAGGCAAATAAAAATATTTTTAAAATGTAATATAATACATTGTTTTGTGAGAAATTCTTCACAATACTATTTCTCAACAGATCTATTTACGTAGTTCATGATTACTGTGAAAGGAAGATTCAAAGCTGGTAGCAGCTCATCCAGGGGAAACTGTCTGTCTGTCTGTCTGTCTGTCTGTCTATATTTCTGTCATGTGTTCAACTCTTTCTAATTTCTTTTTTTTCCATTTGCCAAGGTATACTTCATGAAAACCTTTTTGAATTTCCAGGTTCTCTTGCATTGGAAACCAGGAACCATATTCTACATGATTCTTTCTTTGAGTCTCACAGCAGTGCATATTTTGTGTAAGTTGACACATGGTCTGAATGTCAGCTACTCATTATTATTCAACACTGTCTTTTTTTGTTCAGATTTTTTAATTAGGTATTTTCCTCATTTACATTTTCAATGCTATCCCAAAGGTCCCCCATACCCACCCACCCCCAATCCCCTACCCACCCACTCCCCCTTTTTGGCCCTGGCGTTCCCCTGTACTGGGGCATATAAAGTTTGCAAGTCCAATGGGCCTCTCTTTGCAGTGATGGCCGACTAGGCCATCTTTTGATACATATGCAGCTAAAGACAAGAGCTCCCAGGTACTGGTTAGTTCATATTGTTGTTCCACCTATAGGGTTGCACTTCCCTTTAGCTCCTTGGGTAATTTCTCTAGCTCCTCCATTAGGGGCCCTGTGACCCATCCAATAGTTGACTGTGATCATCCACTTCTGTGTCTGCTAGGCCCCGGCATAGTCTCACAAGAGAGAGCTATAACTGGGTCCTTTCAGCGAAATCTTGCTAGTGTATGCAATGGTGTCAGCATTTGGAAGCTGATTATGGGATGGATCCCTGCATATGGCAGTCACTAGATGGTCCATCCTTTCGTCACAGCTCCAAATTTTGTCTCTGTAACTCCTTCTATGGGTGTTTTGTTCCCATTTCTAAGAAAGGGTAAAGTGTCCACATTTTGGTCTTCGTTCTTCTTGAATTTCATGCGTTTGGCAAGTTGTATCTTATATCTTGGGTATCCTAAGTTTCTGGGCTAATATCCACTTATCAGTGAGTACATATTGTGCGAGTTCCTTTGTGATTAGGTTACTTCACTCAGGATGATACCCTCCAGGTCCATCCATTTGCCTAGGAATTTCATAAATTCATTTTTTTAAATAGCTGAGTAGTATTCCATTGTGTAAATGTACCACATTTTCTGTATCCATTCCTCTGTTGAGGGGCATCTGGGTTCTTTCCAGCTTCTGGCTATTATAAACAAGGCTGCTATGAACATAGTGGAGCATGTGTTCTTCTTACCGGTTGGGACAACTTCTGGATATATGCCCAGGAGAGGTATTGCGGGATCCTCCGGTAGTACTATGTCCAATTTTCTGAGGAACCGCCAGACTGATTTCCAGAGTGGTTGTACAAGTTTGCAATCCCACCAACAATGGAGGAGTGTTCCCCTTTCTCCATATCCTCACCAGCATCTGCTGTCACCTGAGTTTTTGATCTTAGCCATTCTGACTGGAGTGAAGTGGAATCTCAGTGTTGTTTTGATTTGCATTTCCCTGATGATTAAGGATGTTGAACATTTTTTCAGGTGTTTCTCTGCCATTCGGTATTCCTCAGGTGAGAATTCTTTGTTCAGCTCTGAGCCCCATCTTTTAATGGGGTTATTTGATTTTCTGGAGTCCACCTTCTTGAGTTCTTTATATATATTGGATATTAGTCACCTATCCGATTTGGGATAGGTAAAGATCCTTTCCCAATCTGTTGGTGGCCTTTTTGTCTTATTGACGGTGTCTTTTGCTTTGCAGAAGCTTTGCAATTTTATGAGGTCCCATTTATCGATTCTTGATCTTACAGCACAAGCCATTGCTGTTCTATTCAGGAATTTTTCCCCTGTACCCATATCTTCGAGGCTTTTCCCTACTTTCTCCTCTATAAGTTTCAGTGTCTCTGGTTTTATGTGGAGTTCCTTAATCCACTTAGATTTGAGCTTAGTACAAGGAGATAGAAATGGATCAATTCACATTCTTCTACATGATAACAGCCAGTTGTGCCAGCACCATTTGTTGAAAATGCTGTCTTTTTTCCACTGGATGGTTTTAGCTCCCTTGTCAAAGATCAAGTGACCATAGGTGTGTGGGTTCATCTCTGGGTCTTCAATTCTGTTCCATTGGTCTACTTGTCTGTCACTATACCAGTACCATGCAGTTTTGATCACAATTGCTCTGTAGTACAGTTTTAGGTCCGGCATGGTGATTCCACCAGAGGATTTTTTATCCTTGAGAAGAGTTTTTGCTATCCTCGGTTTTTTGTTATTCCAGATGAATCTGCCGATTGCCCTTTCTAATTCGTTGAAGAATTGAGTTGGAATTTTTATGGGGATTGCATTGAATCTGTAGATTGCTTTTGGCAAGATAGCCATTTTTACAATGTTGATCCTGCCAATCCATGAGCATGGGAGATCTTTCCATCTTCTGAGATCTTCTTTAATTTCTTTCTTTAGAGACTTGAAGTTCTTATCATACAGATCTTTCACTTCCTTAGTTAGAGTCACCTCAAGGTATTTTATATTATTTGTGACTATTGAGAAGGGTGTTGTTTCCCTAATTTCTTTCTCATCCTGTTTATCCTTTGTGTACAGAAAGGCCATTGACTTGTGTGAGTTAATTTTATATCCAGCTACTTCATTGAAGATGTTGATCAGGCTTAGGAGTTCTCTGGTGGAATTTTTAGGGTCACTTATATATACTATCATATCATCTGCAAAAAATGATATTTTGACTTCTTCCTTTCCAATTTGTATCCCCTTGATCTCCTTTTGTTGTCTAATTGCTCTGGCTAGGACTTCAAGTACAATGTTGAATAGGTAGGGCGAGAGTGGACAGCCTTGTCTAGTCCCAGCAGTGCATATTTTGTGTAAGTTGACACATGGTCTGAATGTCAGCTACTCATTATTATTCAACACTGTCTTAAACACAACAACTAGCACTGGTCCTTTCTACTGTGTCTTCCACAAAATCATTTTTTTTTGCCAACTTTCATTGATCTTGGAGATAAAAACAAATTTCTAAATGTTAGAACTTTATCACTTACAAATGCATTTTTGAATGTATTTAAGAATGTACTATTATTGAATTACAATGATACAATGGGGAAAACAGATGTAAGCACTACATAAGGGTGGAGAATGTAGTCAGATTTTTATTATTAACTGTGATTAATTATTTTATTTATTTACATCTCAAATGTTGCCTCACTCCCATCCCTCCCTCACAGAGGTCTTCCCCCATCAACTCTCCTCTTCACTTCCAACAGGGTGCTTCATGGGTATCTGCAACCTGGGGTGTCAAGTTTCTAGAGGATTAGGTGCATCCTCTCCCACTGAGGTGAGACCAGACAAGGCAGAGACCTCTGCTAAATATGCACTCAGGGCCTCAGATCAGCCTGTGTATGCACTTTGGTTGGTGGCTCAGTCTCTGGGAGCTTCCAAGGGTCTGGGTTACTTGACATTCTTGGTCTTCCTATGGGGTTACCACCCTATTCAATCCTTTCAATTCTTCCCCTAAGCCTTCCACTGGGGTCCCTGACCTCAGTCCTATACTCTCCTGTAATTATAGGTATCTATCTCAGTCAAGTGCTGGTAAAACTTCTCAGAAGACAGCCATGCTAAGCTCCTATTCTTTTGAGTCTTGGTTACCTCATGCAGGATGATATTTTCTAGTTCCATCCATTTGCCTGCAAAATTCATGGTCTTTCTTTTTAATATCTGGATAGTATTACATTGAGCAAATGAGCCAAATTATCTGTATCCATTCCTCAGTTAAGGGACATCTGGAAGCTCCAATTTCTTGCTACCATAATTAAATTTGCTATGTACATTGTGGAGCACATGTTCTTGTGATATGGTAGAGTTTCTTTTGGGTATATGCCCAGGAGTAGTATATCAAAGTCTTCAGATAGAACTATTTCCAATTCTCTGAAGAACCACCATATTGATTTGCAAATTGATTGTACAAGTTTGCAGTCCCACCAGCTATAGAGGAGTGTTTCCCTTTCTCTACATTCTTACCATCATGTGCTATCGCTTGAGGTTTTGATCTTATAGACACTGAAAGAGCAATTTTTAGCCGCACATATTTAAAACAAAACAAAACAAAACAAAACAAAACAAAACAAAACAAAACAGGATAGTCAAAATAATTCTCAACCATAATACAACTTCTGGATGAATCACTATCCCTGATCTCAAATTGTAATACAGAGCAGTAGTGATAAAAAACTGCATACAGACACAGGAAGTTTGATCAATGAAAGAGAATCAAAGACCCAGAAATAAACTGTACACATAAGGACATTGATTTTTGACAACAAAGCCAAAACCATAAAATGGAAAAAAGAAATCATCTTCAATGAATGCTGCTAGTCTAACTGGCAGTCTTCATGCAGAAGAATGAAAATTGATCCATATTTATCAACCTGCACAAAGTTCAAGTCCAACTGGATCAAGGACCTCCACATAAAACCAGATACAGTGAATCTAAGAGAAGAGAAAGTGGGAAAGAACCTTGAACATATCAACACAAGGAACAATTTCCTGAACAGAATACCAATGGCTCACACTCTAATATCAACTATAGACAAATGGTATCTCACAAAATTGAAAAGCTTCTGTAAGGCAAAGGACACTGTCAGTAGAACAAAACAGCAGCCTACAGATTGGGAAAAGGTTTCCACTAACCTTATATCCTATAGAGGCTAATATCCAAAATACCTAAAGAACTCAAGAAGTTAGACTTCAACAAAACAAGTAACTCAATTAAAAAATGGGGTAGAGAGATAAACAGAAAATTTTCATCAGAAGAATGTTGAATAGCTGAGAAGCACTTAAAGAAATGCTCAACATTCTCTTTTTAGTTATTATTCTTTAATCACTTTTTACAGTCCACACTTTATCCCCTTCCTGGTCCACCACCCTCTGACTGTTTCACATCCTACACCTCCTCCCTGCCTCTATCTCTAAGAGATCATATAAAATAATGTAGTTACAGGTATATAAGGCATTTGGAATTTCAAAGACATGGACAGAGTAAAATATCTTAACATGATAGTATTGTAGAACTACAATACTATAGACAAAAGAAAAAAAATATTAAGAGTTGTGAGAAAGAACCAGTAAAGTTTCCTAAAAGAAATTACATTAAAGTTAGTGAGTGAGTATATACCATGTGTGTTGTTTTGTGTCTGGGTTACCTCATTCAAAATGATAATTTCTAGTTCCATCCATTGATGCCCCAGCATAGGGGTATTCTGGAGCTGTGGGGCAAAAGAGGATGCGTGGGTTGGGGAGCACCCTTCCAGCGGCAAAGGGAATGGAGAAGAGGGCAGATGTGGAATTGGGTTTTTGTGGAGAGGTAACAGAGAAGTGGGATATCATTTCAGATGTAAATGAATGGAGTGAGTAATAAAAATAAAAAATAAAAATAACTCAGTTGAAAGCTTCACAAACAGGATGGATCACATAGAAGGAAGAATATTGGAGCTTAAAGACAAAATAGAGACATTGGATTATTCAATCACAAATGACTATGTGAACTATATGTGTGTACACACATAGACACACACACACACACACACACACACACACACACACACGCACACAATGGCATTACAAAAATTATCAAATCTATAAATTTTGTGCAAAGAGGGAGAATAATTCCATGTTGAAGGCATATAACATATCTTTAAGAAACCATAGAAGGAAATTTATAAAGTCTAAGGAGATTGTTGCAATAAATCTCCTCCCAAATATGCCCCAGCAATAAAAACACAACACAGTTATGATTAAATCCTGTGTGCCTAGATGGGGCAGATCTACTGCTATACTACCATCTTCTCCATCTATGAGACTCCTTAGAATTTGCTGTTTCTTCAGGCCATGTGCTTCTTCTCTACATTTTTTTCTTCTTTCTCCTCCTCTGAGTCCTCTCCCTCTTCCATTTTCTCCTTCTTCTCTACCTCTCATCTTCTGTTCCACCTTCCCTTTTATCTGCCCAATCATCAGATCTCCTTTATTTTACAAATTAAGATGGGAAACAGGTTTACAGGAAATCACCTGAGTGCTGACTCATTCTTGTTTGCAACAACTAACAGGAGAATGGAATTAACATCAAATATAATTAGCCCCAAGGCTATCCACAACAATCAACTAGATAGATAAACCCCTAGCCAGACTAGCTAGAGGTCACAGGGACAGCATTCTAATTAACAAAATTAGAAATGAAAAGGGAGACCTAACAATACAACCTGAGGAAATCCAATACATCATCAGCTCTTACTACAAAAGGCTATACTCAACAAAACTGGAAACCTGGATGAAATGGACAATTTTCTACATAGATACCGGGTACCAAAGTTGAATCAGGATCATATTAACAATCTAAACAGTCCCATATCCCCTAAAGTAAATGAAGCAGTCATTAATAGTCTCCCAACCAAAAGAAGCCCAGGACCAGATGGGTTTAGTGCAGAGTTCTATCAGACCGTCTAAGGAGACCTAATTCCAATTCTTCTCAATCTATTCCACAAAATAGAAACAGAAGGTACCCTACCCAATTCATTCTATGAAGCCACAATTATTTTGATACATAAACCACAGAAAGATCCAACAAAGAAAGAGCACTTCAGACCAATTTCCTTTCTGAATATCAATGCAAAAATACTCAATAAAACTCGCAAACCAAATCCAAGAACACATCAAAATGATTATCCATCATGATCAAGTAGGCTTCATCTCAGGGATGCAGGGATGGTTTAATATCTGGAAATCCATCAATGTAATCCAATATATAAACAAACTCAAAGACAAAAACCACATGATCGTCTCATTAGATGCTGAGAAAGCATTTGACAAAATCTAACACCCACTCATGATAAAAGTCTTGGAAAGACCAGGATTTCAAGGCACATTCCTAAACATAATAAGAGCAAATACAGCAAACCAGTAGCCAACATCAAACTAAATGATGAGAAACTTGAAGCATTTCCACTAAAATCAGGGACTAGACAAGGCTGCCCATTTTCTCCCTACCTATTCAATATAGTACCTGAAGTCCTAGCCAGAGCAATTAGACAATAAAAAGAGAACAAAGGGATACAAATTTGAAAGGAAGAAGTCAAAATATCACTATTTGCAGATGATATGATAGTATATATAAGTGACCCTAAAAATTCTACCAGAGAACTCTAAACCTGATAAACAGCTTCAATGTAGAAGCTGGATATAAAATCAACTCAAACAAATCAGTGGCCTTCCTCTACACAAAGGATAAACAGGCTGAGAAAGAAATTAGGGAAATAATACCCTTCACAATAGACACAAATAATATAAAATACCTTGGTATGACTCTAACTAAGGAAGTGAAAGATCTGTATGATAAGAACTTCAAGTCTCTGAAGAAAGAAATCAAAGCAGATCTCAAAAGATGGCAAGATCTCCCATGCTCATGGATTGTCAGGATTAATATAGTCAAAATGGCTATCTTGTGGAAAGCAGTTTACAGATTCAATGTAATCCTCATTAAAATTCCAACTCAATTATTCACAGAGTTAGAAAGAGCAATTTGCAAATTCATCTGGAATAACAAAAAAAACCCAGGAGAGCAAAAACTCTTCTCAACAATAAAAGAACCTCTAGTGGAATCACCATGCCAGACCTCAAGCTGTACTACAGAGCAGTTGTGATAAAAACTGCATGGTAATAGTACAGCGACAGACAGGTAGAGCAATGGAATAGAACTGAAGATCCAGAAATGAATCCACACACTTATAGTCACTTGATCTTTGACAAGGGAGCTAAAACCATCTAGTGGAAAAAAGACAGCATTTTCAACAAATGGTGCTGGTTCAACCAGTGGTTATCATGTAGAAGAATGTGAATCTATCCATTCTTATCTCCTTGTACAAATCTCAAATCTAAGTGCATCAGGAACTCCAAAAAAAAAAAAAAAATCCACAGACACTGAAACTTATAGAGGAAAAATTGGGGGAAGCCTCGAAGATACGGGTACAGGGGGAAAATTCCTGAATAGAATAGTAAAGGCTGTTGCTGTAAGATCAAGAATCGACAAATGGGACGTCAAAATGGCAAAGCTTCTGTAAGGAAAAAGACAATGTCAATAAGACAAAAAAGGCTACCAACAGATTGGGAAAAGATATTTACCAATCCTAAATCTGAGAGGGGACTAATATTCAGTACATAAAAAGAACTCAAGAAGCTGGACTCCAGAAAAATCTAATAACCCCATTAAAAATGGGGTACAGAGTTAAACAAAGAATTCTCAACTGAGGAATAAGGAAGGGCTGAGAAGCACCTGAAAAAATATTCAACATCCTTAATCATCAGGGGAATGCAAATCCAAACAACCCTGAGATTCCACCTCACACCAGTCAGAATGGCTAAGGTAAAAAATTCAGCATCCACATGCTGGCGAGGATGTGGAGAAAGAGAAACACTCTTCCTTTGCTGGTTGGATTGCAAGCTGGTACAACCACTCTGGAAATCAGCCTGCGGATTCCTTAGAAAATTGGACATAGTACTACAGGAAGATCCAGCAATACCTCTCCTGGGCATATACCCAGAAGTTGTTCCAACTTGTAATAAGGACACATGTTCCACTATGCTCATAGCAGCCCTATTTATAATAGCAAGAAGCTCGAAGCAACCCAGATGTCCCTCAACAGAGGAATGGATACAGAAAATGTGGTACATTTACACAATGGAGTACTACTCAGCTGTTAAAATCAATGAATTTATGAAATTCTTAGGCAAATGGATGAATCTGGAGGATATCATCCTGAGTGAGGTAACCTAATCAAGAAAGAACACAAATGATATGTACTCACTGATAAGTGAATATTAGCCCAGAAACTTAGAATACCCAAGGTACAATTTGCAAAATACGTGAAACTCAAGAAGGAAGACATAGTGTGAATACTTTGCTCTTTCTTAGAAATGGGGAAAAAACACCCATAAAGGAATTACAGAGACAAAGTTCAGTGCTGAGACGGGAGGACCATCCAGAGACTGTCCCACCCAGGGATATATCCTATAAGCAACCACCAAAACCAGATACTATTGCATATGCCAGCAAGATTTTGCTGACAGGACCCTGATATAGCTGTCTCTTGTGAGGCTTTGCCAGTGCCTGATAAATATAGAAGTGGATGTTCACAATTATCTATTGGATGGAACACAGGGCTCCCAATGAAGGAGCCAGAGAAAGTACTCAAGGAGTTAAAGGGGTCTGCAACCTTATAGAAGGAACAACGATATGAATTAACCAGTAGCCCCAGAGCTTGTGTCTGTAATTGCATATGTAGCAGAGGTGGCCTATTAGGCCATCAATGTATCAATGGGAGGAGAGACTCTTGGTCTTGCAAAGACTATATGCCCCAGTACAGGGGAATGCCAGGGCCAGGAAACAGGAGTGGGTGGGTTGGGGAGCAGGACAGGGTTAGGGTATAGGTGACTTTAGGGATAGCATTTGAAATGTAAATGAAGAAAATATCTAATAAAAAAACATAAAATAAATACATTCCCCTCAGTCACAAAAAAGGAAGGACTTAGCAAGCCTCTTCTTACGTTTTTCTACCGTGTGTGTGTGTGTGTGTGTGTGTGTGTGTGTGTGTGTGTGTGTGTGTGTTATACATAAGCAGTCACAGAAGGAAATATGGTGACAAAGTGTGGATGAGAGACTGAAGCAAAGGCCATTCAGAGACTGCTCCATCTGGTGATCCATCCCATATACAGTCACCAAACCCTGACGCTATTGTGGATACCAGGAAGTGCTTCCTGACAGGAGCCTGATACGGCTGTCGACTGAGAGAATCTGTCAGGGCCTGACAAATACAGAGGAGGATACTCTCAATATGCACAACCAACCATTGGACTGAGCATGGGGTCCCCAGTGGAAGAGTTGCAGAAGGGACTGAAGAAAATGGGGGGGGGGGGTGCAGCCCTGAAGAGGGAAGCAACAGTTTCAACTACTGGCCGGATCGCCGGAGCTCCCAGGGACTGAACCACCAACCAAAGGGTACACATGGATGGACCCATGGCTCCGGCCACTTATGTGGCAGAGGATGTCCTTGTTGGACGTTAGTGGTAGGAGTGGCCCTTTGGCCTGAGGGTGTTCAATGCTCCAGTGTAGGGTAATGCCAGGGCAGGGAGATGGGAGTGGGTGGGTGTGTGGTGAGTACTCTCATAGAGACAGAAGGAGGGGGATAAGATAGGGAGTTTCTAAAGGGGAGACCAGAAAATGGGAAAACAATTGAAATGTAAATAAAGAAATTATCCAACTATAAACAAACAAACATAAGCAGGAAAAAAAAAAAGAATTGATAAATGGGATCTAATGATACTGGAAAGCATCTATAAGGCAAAGGACAAATTGGCAACTCACAGATTGGGAAAAACTCTTCACTAACCCCACATCTGATAGAGGGCTAATATCCAAAATATATAAAGAACTCAAGAAGCTAACCACCATTTTTACTATGTTAATCCTGCCAATCCATGAGCCTAGGTGATCTTTCCATCTTCTGAAGTCTTGCTTGATTTCTTTCTTCAGAGACTTGAAGTTCTTATCATACAGATCTTTCACTTGCTTAGCAGTTAGAGTCATACCAAGGTACTTTATATTATTTGTGACTATTGTGAACGGTGTCATTTCCTAATTTCTTTCTCAGCCTATTTATCCTTTGAGTAGAGGAAGGCTACTGATTTGATTGAGTATACTTCACGTCTAGCCACTTTGCTGAAATTATTTACTAGTTGTAGGAGATGTCTGGTGGACTTTTTGGAGTTGCTTATGTATACTATATAACCTGCAAACAGTGATATCGTGAGTTATCCCTTTCCAATTTGTATCCCTTTGACCTCCTTCTGATTTCTAAATGCTCTGGGAAGAATTTCAAGTACTATACTGAATAAATAGGGTAAGAGGGGGCATCCTTGTCTTGACCCTGATTTTCGTGGGTTTGATTTATGTTTCTCTCCATTTAGTTTGATGTTGGCTATTGGTTTGCTATATATGGGTTTTCTTATGTTTATGTATGTGCTTAGCTTTGGTTAAATATATTTCATCATAACATAATATTTTACTGCTAGAATCGCAGTTCATGCAAGTTATTTCTTTCATATACTTATATAATATGCATTCATTTTAGAGGGGGAATTCACACTTGAAATCCATGGAGCAGAGAAAAGAATGCTCATTTATTTTCATGTCCCTTTGCATTCTATGTTTTTCATTAGTCCAGTTTCCTACAAAAATGTATTTTTTTCCATTAATTTATTCACTTTTCATCCTGGTGGCAACCCCCTCTCCCCTCTCCTCATTCTTCCATTCGCGTGTTCCTCCTTATTACCAGTCCCCTTCTTTGAGGTGAGTGGGAAGACTCCAAAGGGAGTACCATCCCTCCCTTCCCTCCAGTCTCGGCAAGACTAAGACCACCCTACCCCACTGACACAGATGCTATTAATGAACTTTCATGCTGTGTCTGTATCTGACCCTTGTTGGCTACACAGAAAAGCAAAACTATATTTTTTACTTAGGCTTTTCTTCTGAGTCCATAAGATGTAAAGTATTGTGTGTCAGAAGTATTATCACAATGGTTCATTATCAGCTCAAACAACATGGATGTAGCAGCAAAGACTGTTAATTAGGTGGTAATTAGAGTGAAGTAGTCAGCTAATGAGATGAGTCAATTGATAATAGCATCTGGTGTGAGAGTTCACTTCCTAGTCTGTTTAGGAAGCTTACTCTACAAGTTATCCTCTTACCCATGGCATATATAGTTTTTATTATGTCATCCTATAATACTGTGAACCACATGAAGTATATGGTTAAAATTAATTTAATGCTCATTAATGTACTATTGTACTTTGGTGGATTAAACTTGGATTCTTGGTCTCAAAGCATTTCATTGAGACATTTTAAAATACACCAGGAAATTATAGGCTCAAAGACCTGAAACCTTTCAGGACCTAATATTGACATATTCATGATATTCAGGTAAATTATTCCAATTTCTTACACCAGCTCAAAAGCTCATAGACTTTAGAGCTAATGGGCCCCACTCTCATTTTATAGCCTGGATTTAGCAAATTCTAATAGATGTTGTGGGAGAAAATAACTCATGGTAAGTTTTGTTCTTTGCTATGCACAAGACACTGAGCAGAGATAATCTATTGTGAAGCACAGTTTAGTGACTTCTACTTAAATATGTGTTTAAATGAGTGTTGCACAGCTTAATCTCTACACTGGATGGCAGATGCATAAACAAGTACCAGCCTCGGGCAGAAATGGGAGGAAGAGTATCTGAGAGCATCCAGGACCGGGATTCATCAAGAAAGAAAGTGGAGAGGAGGGTGAAAGAGCCTTTGATGCCAAAATTTTTAGCAGAAAGGCTTTATGCTACAGCCACAAAGGTTTGGTCTTGGTACATTAGCCTAGTCTTCCTTAGCTGCTTGGCCAATGTAAGTTAATTCCCGTTTCTGTACGAGAAGAAAACGATGACGTTACCATTAGAAACTTCTAGTATAAAGAAAACCCATACATAAAATAAGCAAATGCTGACTAAATCTTCACAGCAAACAGAGAAAAACATTTATTTTGGAAAATATTCACCCCTTTAAAATGTAAGTAACCCCCTTTTATAGAATAAACATTTCTGCCTCTTTAGGAGACTCCAGGTATGTGAATAGATAGAAGTCTTTATTCAAAAGCAGCATGTATGTGAGGTTCCCAGTGAAGTAATTGTCTTGTTTGAAATGAGAATCCTTACAATTGAGTTAAGTAGAACAGTGCTCCCATATTGGAAGCTATATTCAAATTTTAAAATTATTCTATGACTTAAAGAAGGAATGTGTGTCATTAGTAGTGCATGATTTTTTTTTTAATGTAATGTTATATTGACAAAAGTACGTGATTTAATTTTGTTTGTCCTTTTCAGTTGAATGGTTTAACTGACAGACACCACCCAAGTCCCCTAACATCTTTATCTCCCCTCAGACTGCTTTATGGAAGATGGAGTTCTTCAGTGCACCTTTCACATCTTTATTCCGAAGGGTGTAAATCAGAGGATTGAGTAATGGCGTGACAAAGGTGTAGACCAGGGCAATTTGGCGATCCTCATCCTCTGAGGTGCTGGAGCGGGGCCTCAGATATACAAGGCTGCAGCAACCATACTGCAGCAAGACCACAGTGAGGTGGGAGGAGCAGGTAGAGAAGGCCCTCTGGCGACCCTCTGCAGAGCGCATGCGAAGAATTGTAGAAGCAATGAACACATATGAGATACAAATCAGCAGGAATGGGACTGTCAGCACCAGGATGCCCACTACATAGAGGACTGCCTGGTGCACATGAATGTCAGCACAGGCTAGGCGCAGGACTGGAGGCACATCACAGAGAAAGTGGTTGATTTCCTGGTCATGTCCACAGAAGGGCAAGGTGAAAATTAAGGCAGTGAGCTGCAGGGAGAGAAACAGTGCCAAGCTCCAAGAGCCCATCACCATCTGGACACACAGCTTCTTGGTCATGATGAGGCTGTAGTGTAGAGGGTGGCAGATGGCCACATACCTGTCATAGGCCATGACTGCCAAGAGAAAGCAGTCAGTGCTTCCTAGAGTTACAAAGAAGAACATTTGTGTCCCACAACCAGCCAGTGATATGGGTTTCTGGGCCCCAAAGATGTTAGAAAGCATCAAGGGCACCACATCTGTGGTGTAGAAGATTTCCAAGACAGACAGACTACTGAGGAAGAAATACATAGGTGTGTGCAGGGCACTGTGTGTGCACACTACCCAGATGATGGCTGCATTACCACAGAGGATCATCAAATACAGCAGGAGGAAGAGGAGGAAGAGAAGAGCCTGGAATTCAGGGACAGTGGTGAAGACACGGAACACAAACTCAGTGGTCCCAGACTGATTGAGGACAGACTTCCCAGTCAGCATGTCTAGTGTGAAAAGCAAGCAAGCAAGCAAACAAATAAACAAAGAAAATGCAGTCTCTTATTTACTGAGTTGCTTCAAGCCCGAGGAAAATCAGGGAGACTGAATCTGACTTTTTCTTCTATGATTTCCTTCTTAAAATTTAGTTTCAATCCCAATATTGGGATATTCACAATTAAAAGTCTGACATATTTTTCCTTAGAAATCTTAGTAATGGAGATGTTTGTCTACAGACAAATTCCTGAATAAAACTGGTAGATGCTTCTTCCATTTATTTCAATATTTTAATTTAACTGAGAAGACCTAACATTTCATTTGTATACAAAATGGAATATTTTGTACACATCTTGTAAACAGAACATATATCTAACTATGTTTAAAGCTAGATAAATGGTTCATGTTTTTGATATAGATTCTTAGATGGACTATATGCAGATATCAGTATGTAAAGCCCATGTAAAGATCTTAGGAAGTTTTTTTGCAATAAAATTAAATCACTACCTAAATGAAGAAGCACAATCGTAAACATACAGACACTTTCGCTATCACTTTCACCTTTATGTATCAGAACTCTAATCACTCTTTCAGCTTTCATTGCTGAGAATTAGTTTAACTATATTTCAATTCCTGTATGTAATGGGAATTTATATACTTTATTGTGCATATATATGTACTTCTACACCATGTCTGCCAAAGTTACTCGTTGTTCTAGCGTTTTATGTACTAATTCTCTGTTCTTCTCATAGCTCTCCATGCCTTACATGTGGCCATACTCCATTTACTTTACATCCAGTTTGAACTCCATATCAACATGGGCTATTAGCTTCAGCCTGATCTTTTATGGCATACACTTTTCATAAATTTCCCGTTTTATAATTTTTTTTTCTAAATTTACTTCTGTGACCCAAAGCTTTTCAATCCTGATAAAAAAAATTACCTGACAATGAATTATACAGAATTGTGTTAAGTTTAGAATGGTGTTACCTGAGATAGGAATGGATAACAAAGAAAGAAAAACTGCAGTACCACAATTAAATTTTACATGAAAAGTATTGTGTGAAATACAGAAAGCATAATATATGTACTAGGAATTGCTTAACAATTATAGATTATGCATTTTTCAATTTGATTGAAATTGTACTTTAAATATTAAAGAAACAATAAAATTTTACATAGTTTAAAGAAAAAGATTGCAAAAATAATCCTATACCCACCCATAGTGAATTGTGTTCTAAAGCACTAGGAAAACTGTCTGAGATTTACAAGAACATAGGAATATATCTTGTTAACGTCAATCAAAATAACTTTTCAATAAAGACTCTACATTCCTGGATTATCAATTAGAATATATAACTCCAAACTAGGAACGCATCATGTAAAATAATGTTTTGAATAATCACAGATGAAATATACTTTAAAATTGAATTATTAATGCAAAAATTATGAAGAGAGAAAATAGATTACTAAGAATAACAAAACATAATATGAAATCATGTGCATATAAATATATACATGATATAATAGTATAATATACAAATGTAAAATACCCGGTCATATTTTAACCCAAAATTTGTATAATCAGGCATGCCACAAGAAAGAAAATTATGCCGGGTGTGGTGGCACACGCCTTATTAATCCCAGCACTTGGGAGTCAGAGACAGGTGGATTTCTGAGTTCAAGGCCAGCCTGGTCTACCTAGTGAGTTCCAGGACAGCCAGGGCTCTACAGAAAAACCCTGTCTCAGGAAAAAAAAATTATACAAATAGCTTCAGTCTAAAGAAAGACAATTTAAAGTATATTTTCCTAAGATGTCAGTACCTAAAAACATCTATTTTAAAACAATCATACATAACTTAAGAATCAGATTATTCATTTTTGTTTGTTTGTTTTTTGTTTTTGTTTTTTGAGACAGGTTTCTCTGTGTAGCCCTGGCTGTCATGGAACTCACTTTGTAGACCAGGCTAGCCTCGAACTCAGAAATCCACCTGCCTCTGCCTCCCGAGTGCTGGGATTCTGGGATTAAAGGCGTGTGCCACCATGCCCACCTAGATTATTCACTTCTGAAAGCCATATGATTAAAAATTATTATTTAAACCGGGCAGTGGTGTCACACACCTTTAATCCCAGTACTTGGGAGGCAGAGGCAGATGGATTTCTGAGTTCAAGGACAGCTTGGTCTTCAGAGTGAGTTCCAGGACAGACAGGGCTAAACAGAGAAACTCTGTCTTGAAAAACAAAACAAACAAAACAAAAAAAACCAAAACACAAAACAAAACAAAACAAAAAAGTATTATATACAATACAAATGGCTGAAAATGAAAAAAATGTGATCAAACTCTAAAAGTAAAATTACTGCAAATAAATCAAGAAAGGTGAATAAATCATGGACAAATATAAGTTTGAATTAAGTTTATGCTCTCTAAAAGACTATATATATATAATCTATCTATCTATCTATCTATCTATCTATCTATCTATCTATCTATCTATCTATTTATCTATCTATCTATCTAAGCAGGCAGTGTTCATCCAATGGGATTTGTAATGACAAAAAGGCTAACATCAATTTCACAATTATGCTTTATCCAGTCTCATTTTTTTTTTTTTGGCCATCCAGGCAATGGTGGGCATTGGTTTCCTTTCACAGCATGAGCCTCAAGTTAAATCAGACATTGGTTGGTCACTCCCACAGTTGCCTCATTTTATGTACCTTTCTTTCTTTCTTTCTTTCTTTCTTTCTTTCTTTCTTTCTTTCTTTCTTTCTTTCTTTCTTTCTTTCTTTCTTTCTTTTTTTCAGTGGTTAGTTGTCTCTAGGAGCTATGTCCCATTCTATAGGGAAATGGAGGTGGAGTAGATCTCACTGAGAGGGGAGATAGCAGAGAGCTAGGAGGGTTAGAGGGAGGCCGAACTGTGGTGGGGATGTATTGTATGAAAGAATTTATGTTCAACAATTAAAAAGAAATGCACTTTATCTATTAAACACAAACAAAATGAAACAATACAGAGTAATGATTGCCTGAAGAAATAGAATATACAAACACACACACACACACACACACACACACACACACACACACACACATGCTCAGTGAGATAGCCACAATCATGAGCATCCCAAAATGTGAATTTTAGTGGGGAATTATTAATAATCAATGATTCAACTGGTATGCCATACCAACCAGCATGATTCACTTTGTACAACATGCTACATGATGACTGCTTGACTGTGAAGGCCATAGCATCCCCTACAGGATATCTGAGTATTTCTAACTTTCATAATGGCTTGTTTGATAATAATTCATTCCACTTTGCCTAAAAACAGCATATATCATCAGTAATAATTTTATATGCATTTAATTATATCTAACAAGATGTGACAGTGATTATAAAGTATTTAAAGAGTGCTAGCAATGTTATGCTTTATAAAAAGTTAATATTAAGCACATAAATGTTGCAATCAGATAACCATTAACCATAACCAGTAGAAACCACAAGAATGAAATAAATGAGAAGAGTATTTTATAATTTTCTACTCATGTTTGACATAAGTATGGTGTCTCACTTTATTTTAAATTAATACATGATGAACTGAAGAGAAGCTTTGATTTTCATGAATTTTTTTAACCAAAGTAAAACTCTTGACATTTTGTCCAAAGATTGATGGATTCGTAACTCTCAACCAACCAAGATAAAAGAACAATTGAATAAGTGACTAGGAAGTAACATGTCAGTGAATACTCTTAAAGAAGAAAAATAGGCATACACTGACAAATCCTGCTATACTTAAAAACAAAGCAATATTTTTATCTGCCAATTACAATAAAGCTAAAAATTACACATATGTCATTAGAGGAAAACTAGCTTTTGTTATTGCAAAGCCATGAATGGCTAAAAAGTCTGTGTTTTAATATTAACTCACTCAGGAGTTATCAATTCTATGTGATGCTTTACATATAAGAAAATTGCACATTTGCTCAAGGTTACAATATTATATATTGTAGTGGGAATTTAAACATAGGCTCACTACTGCTAAGTCTCTCACCTTAATTGCTTTATTTCTTGACCTCCAGTACCACTCTCATTAGTTTCATTACCTGGGAAACAGATCAGAGAAGAGAAATCCCTCCCTCCTTCTAGTTCCTGAGAGACATATGAGAGTACTTAGAACAGCACTAGTTCCTGAGAGACATATGAGAGTACTTAGAACAGCACTGCAGAACAGCCAATAATTTCATATCAATTACCAGCCATTACTATTTCAACACAATTACAAAGGCTTGAGATCCTAACATTTGTAGTTATTCTCAAATCATATACATAAAAATTCATCCTTATGGGAAAATTTAAGTTGAAAATAAAGAAAAGCTAAAATCTGGTTCACATAATTTTTAAGATCTCATGGTACATAGATGTATTTAACCAAATAATATACTGGTAGAATTTATGGTTTTTTTGGGGGGGGTAGTGAGACAGAAAATGTAAAATTTCTTTGATTAAAGAACACATTATGCAAACTTAGTAACAATGACATTTTATAATTCAGCAAAAATAACAGAGACCTTGGAAGTGAGAGACTCTTAGCACTCAAAGGGAGGGATCTTAGATGAAATGCCTGACAGTAGGGAGACAGGGCATCAAGTGAGGGAGGGGGTTGCCATCCCACAGTCAAAACTCTGACCCATAATTGTTCTTATCTGAAAGAACTGCAGTGATGGAAAAGGAGAAGAGCCCAAGGAAAAGAAGTCCAGCGACAGGCCCAAAGTGGGATCCAGCTCAATGGGAGGTCCCAAGGCCTAACACTATTGCTGAGGCTATGGAGTCCTCATAAAATGGGACCTATCATGACTTTTCTCCAAAAGACCCAACAAGCAGCTGAAAGAGTCAGATGCATATATTTGCACCCAATAAATGGACAGAAGCTGCTGCCCCCTGTGGTTGAATCAGGGAAGGCTGAAAGAAGCTGAAGAGGAGGGTGACCCTGCAGGAGTACCAGCAGTCTCAATTAGACTGGACCCCCAAGATCTCTCAAACACGGGGTCACCAACCAGCCAGCACACAGCAGCTGATATGAGGCCCCCAACACATATACAGCAGAGGACTGCCAGTTCTGGGTTCAATCAGAGAACATGCACCTAACCCTTAAGAGACTGAAGGCCCCAGGGAATTTAGAGGTCTGATTGGGTGGAGGCTGAGTGGTGGGAACATCCTCATGGAAACAAGGGCGTGATTAGGAGATATGGGATGTAGAACAGTCAGAGGGTAGACCAGGGGTAGGGTAAAATCTAAAGTGCAAAATAAATGAGTAAATAAATAAATAGCAAAAAAAATTATTGAGAAATATTTAAAGATTTTAAGAATCTTAAAGGTAAACAAACACATAAAATCCATTTTCATTAGTATTCAAATAAACAGACGAATGAGAAACAACTTTCTGAAACCAAATTGACTATAATGAATGAATGATAACTGCTTGTTGCATTTGAATTTGAGAGACAGGTCTATTCTCAAATATCCACACTGAGTGCAATTGTCATATAATTTTATTGTAGTACATCATGATACTGTACAGTGAAGGACTGTAAGAAAAGCATACCCTTTGATCAGGAATATTGTCTTGAGGAATTTCATTTTTCAAATCATCTGTCTATAAAGTATATATAGAAAAATTTGCTATAATTTTCAGTGGAATGGAGCAAAATATGAAAAAATATCAACAGGAGAAGGGTACTTAAGGATATGGTGCAAGTCTGCAATAGTTGTAAATGACAGCATGAAAAGGCTAACAAAATCGGGAAAATTGTTAATAATGAGATTGTAAAACAGCATACCACTTAAAAGTAATTAAATATACTGACACGATGAAAGTACATATCTAGAAATATTAGTTGGCATTGTGGGATTGTTGGGATTGTCTTTCTGTTTATGGCTTTGTCTTTCTCTGTGTAAATGTATTATAACAAATGTGTACAGTTCTCCAGTTGTATTATGACTGAAGAATATAAGTTTTTGCTCAGCACTTGAGAAAGTGTGAGAAGATAGGATGGTAGAGTGCTAATTGATTAGACTTGTGGTCAGATCCAAGTTTTAAGTCCATTACTCACAAATTTAATTTTCACTGTTATCACATTGTATAGCTCTCTTATATGTGACAGGTTATACAGAAATAGGCTCTGTGAATAATTTACAAATGTCAATTGTTTTAAATGTGTAACACTTCTGGTCTTAGCAGAGTCTAGAGAATGGTTCCTTTCAGCTCTCTCATTAGGATGAAGTTCTCCTTGGATACTTACTTTTTCATCTCATCTTTTCTGTAATAGAGGGTGAAGTTCTTTAGCACTGTGTCCTATCAGGCTGTGTTGCTCTTCTAAACCTTTAATAATAAGAAAATGAGTAAAAGAAAAAGAAATATAAAAACAAAATACATCAAGGATATCAGTAGAAGAATTATAAGCACATATCAGAAAAACCAAATAAGGTAAAAGTTGATTCTGGGAAGGATTCAGGAATGCTCATTTTCTTAAAATAAGAAAACCAAGGTAGCAATGTTATAAACATGAAGAAGTGATCTGGATCTTATTCATTAAATCTTCTTTTTGTGGATCAAGTAAGACAGAGATTTTTGGAATTGGATGTCTGCAAAGGTAAATTCTGAAAGAGGGATGTCTAGGAAAAGCTCATGCGTTCAAGGTTAGACTCTGGGATCAAAACAAAATTTGAATTTCAAATTTTGATATTTACCTGTCCTAAGGTCACTACTAAAAGCTTTAAAACAACTTTATGTGTGCACATGTTTCTATGTGACATGTAAACACTTCTTTTTCCCAATACAACAGTCTCTGTAAACCCACTGGTTTCATTTTTATCATTAATATTCTATGGCTTTCCCCAAGACTGTTTTGGGGACAACTTCAACCTTGCCATCATATTCATGTGTGAGAGTGTTTACATTTTCCCTTGTCCCTTAGGAGCCTGATATTTAATCAATTTTTGTTAGAGCCAGTTTGATGAATATTTCTTTTGTGGTTATATTAAATTCTACAAGACCATTGTTTGTTTGTTTGTTTGTTTGTTTATTTATTCCTGTCCCTTTATTTGTTTTTGTTTGACCTAAATTATATTAATTTGTCAATCTCTAATCCTTTAAACAAATTTTTCAAATTTGTGTTTAAACAAATATTTCAAAGCATATATTTAGACACTCTTTCTACAACCCAATTATCTCTAGTTATTTTAGATCACATAGACTGCGGCATCTCTCTTTCCAATTGTCATTCATTTACATTTGTCTAGTGCAGACAATAATATTAATAATAATATTAAATAATTATAAACTCAGTTGAGATAATTGATTAGTTATTGTTCAACTGATGAATTGATAATGGAAAGCACAAAAATAACTTTTTTACATCAATCAGATTAGTCACAGTGCTTGGATGTCTGCACAGGAACCTGGTATTGAGATACATTTAGTAGATGAGAACTGTGCAGTGTAATCCATTTTCTGACCACCATATTTCCTCAACTGTAGTGACACACATTCCCTTTTTTAACCTTCTGAGAAGCTTCTCCTTACTCTCTCAGCCCATTGCAACTTATCAGCCAATAAAACAACTTGGGAAACATTAATTGAGTATAAGCTCTAGTCTTTGATACAAGTGAGAAAAGGAAAAGTCATGATTGCTAAACTTAATTTATAGTAGAGGAATTTAAAGACTCTGAAGAACTAATTGCTAAAATAGTTTTTTTTAAACAAAAATTCTCTGTCCTTCAGAAATGAAAATTATAATGATCAATTTGAAAACATTGTCTTATATTCTTAGAGATTTTCTGTATATATTCTCATGCTAATGTCTTGTGAGGAAGTGATATAATTAATTTACATAAAATTTCAACAAGGAAAATATGTTTTACATTTCATTGACATTAAAAAATGCAGATGAGAAAATGCATAAAAGTTTTATTTGTTTTTTTTTTTACATTGTTTGAAATTCTATTTACTAAGCAAACAAACTTATGAGATAGGGAATAAGAGAGAGTTGACTTACTCTTACACAGACCTATAACAACAGATTGTACTTTCTAATATTTTCTAAAAGGAGATAATTTTAATGATTTGTATTTTTCACTGACTGAGAATTTCATGTATTTATAATCATTGTTTTGGTAAAATCCAAACCCCATTTTCCCCCTTCAGCCTCTCTCCTATCCTACCAGCACTGCTTCCTACCTCATGTATTTTTTTGTTCCTTTTTCGCTAACCCCTCAGAGTTAACTCAGGGCTGTCTCTAAAGTACAGCTTATAGGAGCACAGGTAGTCTCTCTGGACAAACATTCCTTAAAAATCCTACTCTACATCTTTCAACAGCCATCAATTGAAATAGCTCCTGAGCAGAGAATAGGCCACTCTGGTCTTGTCACTACTTGACACTGAGATTTCCTCTGACTTGATCGATGACTTAAGTTTTAATATGACTTTATCATATATATCATATTAGACAATTCAACCATATATCTCAACTGTTTTTAATGTCTACAAGTCCATACTTCAACAACATACTTATGGCCCATAAATGTTGATATTCATGACTATTCACTTTCAGTTGTGAAGCATTATAGAAATGTTATTTTTTATTATTTGTTTGAAGAAAATATTCATAAAAATGGAGTCTTTTAGATGGTCCCTCAACAATCTCAAATTTATTTTTTTTCCATTAGCCATCTAAGGAAACTCACCAAAGAGGAAGTTAACTTTGCTGCTGAGATGATGCTGCCACAGATAACCGAGGGAGCGCCTCCAGAGAAACTTTGTCAGTCCTCTTAGCGGTGAAATATAATAACAGTTCAGGAGGTTTTGGTCAGCATTATACACAGAGAACAATATCATGGCTCCATAAAGACTACATGGTGGTAGGAAGTGTTCTTTATACTCTGACACTCAGGAGAAAAAAAAAATCTCCTTATAAATTAGTACTAGGCAAGAACTGGATGAGAATGGTATTCATAAGAACCATGATATTATGGAGTAATGCAAATTCCAGTCCTGACCAAGAAGACTAGGTTCTTCTCAAAAAATGTGGAATAGATTCTGATATAATCTTTGAATCCATTTGAATGTCCTTCATGGAATTTCTATAAAATTAATGAGTCACTTGAGAGAATGTAAGTCCCTGATGGGGCCACCTAAGCATAATTCAACTAGATAAGGACGAAAGTTACAGAGAAACTTTTCTGTGTGGTCACTAAAAATCTGCTTCTGGGCTACTAGGCAGTATCCACAATTCCTGTGTGACACCTATCAGGAAATTGATGGCGATATATTCTAGATCGTATATTCCAAGAGTTTCTGAAAACAGATATTTACTCCAGCTTCAGACCCTGAAGCATGAGTAACATACTTATCCAACACACGCCCAAGCCATCTGGAGAGCCATGGTTTATTTGTGGTCATTATAATCCCCAGACCACAAGGGGAATTAAAAATAGCATTCCTTTCTGTAATGAGAGATGTTTTACTTCATTGGCGCCATAAATCTGTTAGCTTTAAAATGCAATGAACTGTGACAATTTTTTCAGAGTATATAATGCACATTTAACTGTCTTTTTTTGTGGTCTTATTCTACTTATTTTTATTCTGTGTCTTATTTCTTTCTGTATAACATCATTAAGTTTGATCCATATCTCTTAGATAAGGGCTCCATCTTCAATATTTTTTTTAATTTTTTTATCATGTTTTAAAATTAGGTATTTTCTTCATTTACATTTCCAATGCTATTCCAAAACTCCCCCATGCCCTCCCCCACACTCCCCTACCCACCCACTCCCACTTCTTGGCCCTGGCGTTCCCCTGTACTGAGGCATATATAGTTTGCAAGACCAATGGGCCTCTCTTTCCACTGATGGCCAACTAGGCCGTCTTCTGCTACATATGGAGTTAGAGACACGAGCTCCGGGGGTACTGGCTCATTCACATTGTTGTTCCACCTATAGGGTTTCAGATCCATTTAGCTCCTTGGGTACTTTCTCTAGCTCCTCCTGTGATCCATCCAATAGCTGACTGTGAGCATCCACTTCTGTGTTTGCTAGGCCCAAGAATAGCCTCACAAGAGACAGCTATATCAGGGTCCTTTCAGCAAAATCTTGCTATTGAATGAAATAGTGTCAGCGTTTGGAGGCTGATTATGGGATGGATCCCCGGGTATGGCAGTCTCTAGATGGTCCATCCTTTCGTCTCAGCTCCAAACTTTGTCTCTGTAACTCCTTCCATGGGTGTTTTGTTCCCAATTCTAAGAAGGGGCAAAGTGTCCACACTTTGGTCTTCGTTAAGCAAGATAGAGAATGTATGTCTCACCTGCATTTTCTCCATTCAGTGGTTGATAGACAACTGGCTTGAATCCATTTTAGCTGTCCTGAACAACGCTCTAGCAAGGGAGTATAAGTTTCTCTCTGAAATACCAATTTCATGTCTTTGGATATGCTACCATTCCGAAATGTCTGGGTCAGATAGTAAAGTTTACTTCTGTCTTTTAAGGAAGCTCCAAACTGCTCTCCATAATTCTCCTAACTTATACTATCAGTGGTGTGAAAACTTCCTTCTTTGTATCTTTGTCAGTCTTTGCTATTTATTTACTTTTATATTTTGACTTTTAACACAAATAATACTATGGGATTTAAGATTAACTGTGGATTGTGGATGCACCCATAAGAAATGCAATAAATTGTTATTGTCATTGTTTGGTCATTGCATAGCATAAACATGTATCAAAACCTATGAGATCCCATACATATGTACAGATTCTGTATAGCAAATAAAGAATTAAAACATAAAATTATAGTACTGATTAAATGTATTTAAAAATGAAACAAAATTATATTAATATATTGACTTATTTAATTTACTTATTGGTTATTTAATTTTTCTATGGTAAATACTTATTATTATTTTTTATTATTATATATAATAATATATAATAATATTTTTATTATTATATATAATAATAATTATATTATTAATTATTTTTATTAATTTTAAAAAATTTTTATTATTTTATTTATCTACATTTCAAATGTAATCCTATTACTTGTTTTCCCTCAGAAAATCCCCTGTACCACCCCCTTACACCCTGCTTCTCTGAGGGTGCTCCCCCACCAATCACCCACTCCTGCCTCACTGCCCTAACATTCCCCTATGCTGGGGCATCAAACCTTCACAGGACCAAGGGCCTCCCATCGCATTGATTCCAAATAAGGCCATTCTCATCTGCATATGCAGCTGGAGTCATGATTCCCTCCATGTGCAGTCTTTGGTTGATGGTTTAGTCCTTGGGAGCTCTGGGGGAGAGGGTCTGATTGGTTGATATTGTTATTCTTCCTATGGGGTTGCAAAACCCTGCAGCTCCTTCAGCCCTTATCCTAACGCCTCCATTGGGGTCCCTGTGCTCAGTCTGCTGGTTGGCTGTAAGCATCTGCGTCTGTATTGGTAAGGCTCTGGCACAGCCTCTCAGGAGACATCCATACCATGCTCTTGTCAGTAAGCACTTCTTGTCATCAGCAATAGTAACTGGGTATGATGGCTGCATATGGATGGATCCCCAGGTTGGGCAGTCTCTGTTTGGCCTTTCCTTCCGTCTCTGTTCAACTCTTTGTCCCTGTATTTCCTTTAGACAGGATAAATTCTGGGTTAAATTTTTTAGATGGGTGGGTAGCCCCATCCCTCAACTAGGGGCCATCCCTAACCTCTGGATATGGTCTCTACAGGTTCTCTCTCCCCTTTTTTGGGTATTTCGGCTAATTTCTTCCTGTTGGGTCCTGGGAACCCCTTGGGTCCCTGGCATCTGGGACTTCTAGTAGCTACCCCCAGTTCCCCTCCCCCACTACTACATACCTTCTTTCAAATTCCTGAGCCTCTGTACTTCTCCCTCATCTCCTCCCATATATGACCTGGCTCCCCTTTTCCCTCCTCCCCTCTCTCCCTCACAGATCCCTCTCTCCCTCTACTTCCTAGAAATTATTCTCTTCCCCCTACTGAGTAGTACTGTAGCCTCCACACTTTTGTGTGATCTTCTTTCTTCTTGGGTTTCATTTGTTATGTTAATTGTATCATGGGTATTCTGAGCTTATTTTTGGCTAATATCCACTTATCGGTGAGTAGATACCTTGTGTGTGTTCTTTTGTGACTGGGCTAGCTCACTCAAGATGATATTTTCTAGTTTCATCCATTTGCTGTGAATTTAACTATATCATTGTTTTTAATAGCTGAATAGTACTCCATTGTGTAAATGTACCACATTTTCTGTATTAATTCTTCTCTTGAGGAGCATATAGGTCATTGTCACCTTCTAGCTATTATAAATAAGGCTGCTATGAACATAGAAGAACATGTGTCCTTGTTATATGTTGGAGCATCTTTTGGTATATTCCCAGGTATGGTATAGCTGGGTCCTCAGGTAGTACTATGTCCAATATTCCGAGGAACTACCAGACTGATTTCCAGAGTGGTTGTACCAACTTGCAAACCCACCAGTGATGGAGGACTGTTCCTTTTTCTCAACATCCTCACCAGCATCTTCTGTCACCTGTGTTTTTTGATCTTAGCCATTCTGACTAGTATGAGGTGGAATCTCAGGATTGGTTTGATTTGCATTTCTCTGATGACTAAGGATGTTGTACATTTCTTTAAGTGCTTCTCAGCCATTTGAGATTCCTCCATGAGAATTCTCTGTACCCCATTTTTAATAGGGTTACTTAATCACTTTTGTCTTTTCACCTCTCCTTATTTCTCATGTTTAAATTTATGTAACTTATTTCTGATGATATTAATTTTATATATGTGTAGCTAACATGCTTCATATCGAGGTCCATAATTCATATTTTTGGATGTCACAAATATTCATTCAATTATACTTTGGTGAGGTTTCACCATCAAGACTTTGAATATAATGATGTAGATAGAGATTATACATAGATTTTGCAAAGTTCAGGCTTAGAAATTACAAAGAAGAAGAAAACATATAAGTGAAACAAGAAGGTAAAGTAGGCACAATGAACAATATTTTAGAAAGCATGAAAGTTAAATGCATGAGGTGTTCCAGGGGAAGATTCCCAGGAAGAAGAGAAGCACAGTGCGGTAATAGTAACATAGATAGAAGGTACTACTTTAAGTAGGTTGCTCATAATAGGGAATACATTGTGAGCTGAGAGGTGCTACCTAGAGGATAAGTAGATGTACAATGAAGATAGAAGTAGCAAGAAGGCAAAAATTTCTTGGTAAACTAATGCCGGTATTTTAAATATTTCCACAAAAGACAATGTCTCTGAAATTAATGAAAAACACACTTTACCTTTTAAATCCATGGTGATGTCCAAGCCATATCCATACTGGTTCACAGAACATGCCCAATTGCATAGGGAAGCTGTGCTCAGACTTATTTTCATTTTATTTAGGTTTCCTGATAATCTTTCAGTTTCTTGAACTCTTGAAAATTAATCATAATGAGTTCACAATATATAATTAATCACATTTTACAGCAAATTTCTAAGGTGGGTTTGTCTCAGCTTAATAGCCTGAAATGTGTTCCAGTAAGTGAATAAAAGAAAGAATAACAGCTAATGATGTTGCTACTGTTTTCAAATAATTAATCAATGGTGAGTATGCCTGATCATTTAAAACCTGTTTATAACCTCTGATATCAAAAGAAATTGAATTAAATTGTCTATAAGTATCAAAAAATAAAAATCACAAATGGTTAGAGCTCGGAGGTGACTGCCACTTGAGTAATTGAATGAAAAATTACTCATAAAAGGAGAAAAACGGTCAAAATGAGAAAATAGAACCTCTTTTAGGTTATCAGGAATACATTTTATTGGGCACAATTAAACATATGCAAGAAAAATATGTTTTTTAAAAAAATCTACTTTTTGGATAGCAAAATCCCCAAATCTTACAATTATATTAATTATATTATTAAGCATGTGAAGGGCAATACTTAAATTGTAGCAATGTACTAATTATTTCTATAGCCTTAACCTTTCTTAAAAATTCCAAAAGTTTCAGACACAACACATGCAAAACAACAAGCTCACATCCCTTAAAAAAACAAACAAACAAACAAACAAAAAAACCCAAAAATCATAGATTGATCCCAAGGTCTTCAGAATTTACTTCTCAACTTTCCCTATTTCCACCATTCAATTAGTTAACCCTCTTCGTCATATCAGCGAATAATGTCTTATAATTCACTTATATAGACCAAAAACATTTTGGTCCAAATGGATCCCATGTCAAGTCCATAATTTTCCCTAATGTTCAATCTTTCAAACACACCAGTACAAGATTGTTTGCTGATAGTACAACAATAGGAAGTCTGAATAAATCATTTCTCTCCAATGGGTTTTTCTGGTGTAAGAAGAGTTATTAAAAATGCAAATCTGCTAGTCCTATCTCTTTATTCAAAATTCTGCTGTGATTTTTACATCTCTACAAAACAAAAACAAGCAAACAAACAAACAAACAAAAATACCTTTTTCTTTATTATTACCTCATTTTTATTTAAGATACTAAGGTAATACCAAAGTACAGTTTTTATTCCAACTCAACACTATTTGTACAAATCTGTGCTTTACAATCCATTCCCTTGCTAAAAAACAACATTTAGCTAAAATACTTCTTATATTGTAAAAACAAAATCTGTTAAACAACCTCCCAAATTAGTGGTTTTAAAACCTGATACTCTGATAGCCAATGAATTTTATGGGCATCTCTTGAGGTTCTCGTCACAATATAGGGGAAAAAATCCTTTAGATAGCAAGTTTGTGCACAATATTTTCTTTCAGTTAAGGTGGTAATATAAACATTTTCTCTACACTAAAGAATTCCAGCTTCATGCAGTTTCTACTATGGTCCATAGCTTTCACAAGGGCCTTCAATGCTGTGGAGTTTGTGGCTTCACAACCTACCATTAGACACTCTCATAAACAACTCAGCCCATTTGCTGTAACATGAAGAACAATAGGGATCCACAAGAGTGATGGTATGCTTGAACATGCAGTAACATTGCCTATATATATTTACTATTTCACTGCTTTGAATAACTTTATATTTTCCACTTATATCAGTTGACCTATAAATTGGAGATAAAAATCATCTAGACCTCCTAAAAGATCTGTTAGGGTAAAATGTGTCAAACCATATAAGCTATCAATAGGTAATAGTTAAAACCTATATAAATATTCATCATTAACGCCCTCATCATTAGTGTTATTAGGATCTCAGCATAACCACAATTATCACTTTCACCATAATCACCATTAGTCACAATGACACCCCCCTCTATGTAATCACAACTACCACCAACAGCATCAGTATTATGCATTATGATTTATCAAATAATTATCATCATTTCCTCTTTTCTTTCTTTACCTTTCTCCTCATTCCCCTCTTCCTCCTCTTTTCTTCCTCCTCCTCTTACCCCTCCTATCCCTCCTCCTCCTCCTCCTCCTCCTCCCTCTCCTCCTCCTCTTCTGTGCTATGGCACCTAGCTGGGGTAAGCGTAAGTTGAAGTAGATTAAACAATGAATAAGAATATATGACGTTTGGGGTAGTCTTGGGGATATAAAGCAAGTTTGTGATTTTGTGTTTATCACATTTTACTATATACAATCTGAAATTCTCAAAAATGAATTAAAAGTCAAAAGAAATACAGATTAATGATAAACTTATTTTAACTTCAATATAGAAGCATGCTTAAAATATTTAAATCTTATGACAGAGTTTCAAAACACAAATAACATACATATATATATAAAATTGTATGCATATATATATATATATATATCATGTATATGCAATGAAAATTATTGAAAAAGAGGCCATTGTTTTGAAGGAGAGTGGGGATAGAATATGGGAGAGTGTGGATGAAGGAAAGATAAGGCAGAAATGAATTTAATTATAATTTCAAAAAATAACAAAACAATATGCCTTAAATTTGACAATCTGTCATAAATCTGACAGTTATAGATCTTATTTTTGGATGAAAATAAAAATAAAAGCTGAAAACAAAAGCTGGTAAAGTCAAAACGAGAGGCAGATCATCTTCAATGACAGTTGCATATTTTGACCCATCATCTTCAATAAATATTAACCTAGGTAGACTACCTATGTAAAATATTATAGATTAAAACTATACTATTACCTGAGAGTTGCAGCTTGTATTCATATTCCCAGTCCTTGGGAGGCTAAAACAGAAAGATAATAAGTTAAAAAAAAAAAACCTGAACTTCTGCTCAGCACCAGCACTGGGTCCCCTGGGCACAGGGTCGGCAGACACCACTAAGTTCCCTAGAGGACTCTCCACGTGATCTTAGGACCACCGGTGAGCAGAACAGGGACCTGAGACAGCATTAGGGAAGCAGAAAACCCGGCCTGACCAGGGTCACAAGTGCCTTCTATTCGGTGCCAGCACCTGATCACCTTGGGTGCAGAGTTGGTGGACACCCCCAAGGTCCCTACAGGACAGCTTCAGAGGCAGACCCCGTTTCTTTCCATGAATCCAGCCCTTCAAAGGATAATAACAGAAAAAACAATACAAGGACAGAAACCATGTGCTAGAAAAAGCAAGAAAGTAATCCTTCAACAAACCTAAAAGAAGATAGCCACAAGAACAGAATGCCAACACAAACAACAAAAATAATAGGAAGCAACAATTACTTTTCCTTAATATGTCTTAATATCAATTGACTCAATTCCCCAATAAAAAGACATAGACTAACAGACTGGTTGCACAAACAGGACCCAACATTTTGCTGCTTACAGGAAACCCATCTCAGGGAAAAAGACAGACACTACCTCAGAGTGAAAGGCTGGAAAACAATATTCCAAACAAATGGTCTGAAGAAACAAGCTGGAGTAGTCATTCTAATATCTAATAAAATCGACTTCACACCCAAAGTCATCAAAACAGATGAGGAGGGGCACTTCATACTCATCAAAGGTAAACTCTTTCAAGAGGAGTTCTCAATTCTGAATAACTATGCTCCAAATGCAAGGGCAGCCACATTCATTAAAGAAACTTTAGTAAAGCTCAAAGCACACATTTCTCCTGACACAATAATAGTGGGAGACTTCAACACAACACTTTCATCAATGGACAGACCATGGAAACAGAAACTAAACAGGGACACAATGAAACTAACAGAAGTTATGAAACAAATGGATTTAACATATATCTACAGAACATTTTATCCTAAAACAAAAGGACATAACTTCTTCTTAGTACCTCATGGTACCTTCTCCAAAATTGACCATATAGTTGGTCACAAAACAGGCCTCAACAGATACAAAAATATTGAAATTGTCCCATGCATCCTATCAGATCACCATGGACTAAGGCTGATCTTCAATAACAACATAAATAATAGAAAGCCAACTTTCAGGTGGAAACTGAACAACACTCTTCTCAATGATATCTTGATCAAGAAAGGAATAAAGAAAGAAATTAAAGGGATTTTTGAGTTTAATGAAAATGAAGCCACAACATACCCAATATTATGGGTTACAATGAAAGCATTTCTAAGAGGAAAACTCATAGCTCTGAGTGCCTCCAAAAAGAAACTAGGGAGAGCACACATTAGCAGCTTGACAACACACCTAAAAGTACTAGATCAAAAGAAAGCAAATTCACCCAAGAGGAGTAGACAGCAGGAAATATTCAAACTCAGGGGCGAAACCAACCAAGTGGAAAGAAGAAGAACTATTCAAAGAATCAACCAAAAAAGGAGCTGGTTCTTTGAGAAAATCAACAAGATAGATAACCCCTTAGCTAGACTCACTAGAGGGCACAGGGACAGCATCCTAATTAACAAAATCAGAAATGAAAGGGGAGACATAACAACAGATCCTGGAGAAATCCAAAACACCACCATATCCTTGTACAAAAGGATATACTCAACAAAACTGGAAAACCTAAATGAAATGGACACGTTTCTAGACAGATACCAGGTACTAAAGCTAAATCAAGATCAGGTTAATGATCTAAACATTCCTATATCCTCTAAAGAAATAGACACAGTCATTAATAGTCTCCCAACCAAAAAATGCCCAGGACTAGATGGGTTTAGTGCAGAGTTCTATCAGACCTTCAAAGAAGATCTAATTCAAGTTCTTCACAAACTATTCCACAAAATAGAAGCAGAAGGTACTCTACCCAATTCATTCTATGAAGCCACAATTACTCTGATACCTAAAGCACAGAAACACCCAACAAAGATAGAGAACTACAGACCAATTTCCCTTATGAATATCAATTCAAAAATACTCAATAAAATTCTCCCTAACCTAATCCAAGAACACATGAAAACAATCATCCCTCCTGACCAAGTAGGTTCCATTCCAGGGATGCAGGGATGGTTTAATATAGGAAATCCATCAATGTGATCCAGTATATAAATAAACTCAAAGACAAAAACCACATGATCATCTCATTAGAAGTGGAGAAAGCATTTACAAAATCCAACACCCATTCATGATAAAAGTCTTGGAAAGATCAGGCATTCGAGGTCCATACCTAAACATGATAAAAGCAATCTACAGCAAACCAGTAGCCAACATCAAAGTAAATGGAGAGAAGCTGGAAGCAATCCCTCTAAAATCAGGGACTAGACAAGGCTGCCCACTTTCTCCATACCCATTCAACATAGTATTTGAAGTCCTAGCCAGAGCAATTCGACAGCAAAAGGAGATCAAGGCGATACAAATTGGAGAGGAAGAAGTCAAAATATCACTTTTTGCAGATGATATGATAGTATATATAAGTGACCTTAAAAATTCCACCAGAGAACTCAGAAACCTGATAAATAGCTTCAGTGAAGTAGCTGGATATAAAATTAACTCAAAGAAGTCAGTGGCCTTTCTCTATACAAAGGATAAACAGGCTGAGAAAGAAATTAGGGAAACAACACCCTTCACAATAGTCACAAATAATATAAAATACCTTGGCGTGACTCTAACTAAGGAATTGAAAGATCCGTATAATATGAACTTCAAGTCTCTGAAGAAAGAAATTAAAGAAGATCAGAGAAGATGGAATGATCTCCCATGCTCATGGATTGGCAGGATCAATATAGTAAAAATGGCTATCTTGCCAAAGAAATCTACAGATTCAATCCAATCACCATCAGAATTCCAACTCAATTGTTCAATGAATTAGAAAGGGCAATCTCCAAATTCATCTGGAAAAACAAAAAACCTAGGATAGCAAAAACTCTTCTCAAAGATAAAAGAACCTCTGGTGGAATCACCATGCCTGACCTAAAGCTGTACTACAGAGCAATTGTGATAAAAACTGCATGGTACTGGTATACCCTGAGATTCCACCTCACACCAGTCAGAATGGCTAAGATAAAAAATTCAGGTGACAGCAGATGTTGGCGAGGATGTGGAGAAAGAGGAACACTCCTCCATTGTTGGTGGGATTGCAAGTTTGTACAACCACTCTGGGAATCACTCTGGCGGTTCCTCAGAAGATTGAAGATAGTAATACTGGAGGATCCTGCAATACCTCTCCTGGGCATATATCCAAAAGATGTTCCAACTGGTAAGAAGGACACATGCTCCACTATGTTCATAGCAGCCTTATTTATAATAGCCAGAAGCTGAAAAGAACCCAGATGCCCCTCAACAGAGGAATGGATACAGAAAATGTGGTACATTTACACAATGGAGTACTACTCAGATATTAAAAAGAATGAATATATGAAATTCCTAGGAAAATGGATGGACCTGAAGGGCATCATCCTGAGTGAGGTAACCCAATTACAAAAGAACTCACATGATATGTACTCACTGATAAGTGGATATTAGCCCAGAAAGTTAGAATACTCAAGACACAAGATAGAATTTGCAAAACAGATGAAACTCAAGAAGAACAAAGACCAAAGTGTGGACACTTTGCTCCTTCTTAGAATGGGAACAAAACCCCCATGGAAGGAGTTACAGAGACAAAGTTTGGAGCTGAGATGAAAGGATGCTCCATCTAGTGACTGCCATACCCGGAGATCCATCCCATAATCAGCCTCACTAGCAAGATTTTGCTGAAAGGACCCAGATATAGATCTCAGTGAGGCTATGTAGGGGCCTAGCAAACAGAGAAGTGGATGCTCACAGTCAGCTATTGGTTGGATCACAGGGCCCCCAATGGAGGAGGTAGAGAAAGTACCCAAGGAGCTAAAGGGGTCTGCAACCCTATAGGTGGAACAACAATATGAACTGACCAGTATCCCCCAGAGCTCGTGTCTCTAGCTGCATATGTATCAGAAGATGGCCTAGTCGGTCATCGTTGGAAAGAGAGGCTCATTTGTCTTGCAAGCTTTATATGCCTCGGTTCAGGGCAATGCCAGGGCCAAGAATTGGGTGTGGGTGGGTAGGGGAGTGGGGTGAGGGTATGTGGGACTTTGGGATAGCATTGGAAATCTAAATTGAGAAAATACCTAATAAAAAAACCTGAGCTGCATGTTATTAAAATCTAAACCCAAATGAAATCAAAATCCAAAAACCTATACTGTTACCTAACTAAAAGTATGGCATTCCTTGTGATTTATATGGTGAATATTTTTTAAATTTATGTAGACCACCTAATCAATTGGGCATTGTGTCATGAAACACATATCATGGTACAAACTTTAAACCTTTCTCAAAATGCAGAACCTTACAATTAACACCAGATTTCCATTTCTATTTATATATACAACTCCACATAGAAGGCAAAGAATGAAGAGTCACGTTGATATACTTGTCTATACAATATGGGATTTAACTGGACACTGTCATCAACCTCTTAGATCTAGCAGCAAACTACATCTCTTTACTATGAAGAAAATATAGTGTATAGTATTTATTTAGTATTTTTAGTTAACTGAAAATATTGGCCACATTGGATCTTTCTATAGAAAAATTCTTATATTATTAGAAAAGAAAATATTTTTGAAGAGTAATAGAAAAGATATATGTTAATAGTCATGTATACTATATGCTTTCTATGATATTCCTACTTCTTGAACAATGTAAGCACTTAATGATACTATTAATATTAAGCATTCTAAAACAAATGTAAACCAGTATCACATTTCTTCAGAAAAATTTATTTAAAAATTATTTTATTAGAAAATATAATTTTATTTTTACAAATGACACGATAATACAAATCTTGAGCCATTCTGTTTTTTGCCAATCCTCATGTCCCTCTCTACACAGCTCATTTCTCAAAGACCGACTTCCTTAGAAGTTAGAACCACACAGATACCAGGAACCCTTGCATTTAATTTGGCTTCCCAGCATAGAACTGAGCAAGAAATGCCAGGAAGGTTGTGGAATTTCCATCCCAGGATTCTGCTCATGCAGTCTTATTGGTTAAAACATTCTATATTTCAATCAAAAATACCATTGTGTGAATAAAATCCATTCTAAGTCCCATTCTCCTTGGTTTCCATAACACTGTACCTCTTCGTACTTGTAGGTGTCTTAGTGATAATGGCCTCTGCAATTAATAATATTTAAGTGTTTCTCTATCTCCTGGATCACAAGTGCCACAATCTTGTTATTTCATCATTTTAATCTAAAACTCATGGAATAAACTCTTTTTTTTTCTTATGCCTAGTTGTATAAAGCCATATACTGGTCACTTAACATTATTTTCTGCACGTGTATTTGCGTATGTCTCTTTATAAGTGTAATCACCCAGTTTAAAAGTAGCACAGAGAAAAGAATGTCACCATATATATGTAAACATTTAGGTACTTAATGTTTATTGTTATTGTAAACATAATTTCAGTATCAGCAGAGACAATACATCTTTAGTAGCACAGTAGTTTGCTTTGGCTAGGACTAAAACTTATTATGTGGGAGTTTTCCTATTGTATATTTTTCTGGGAGAAATAATTTCTGGTAAGAACCTTCTCTATGGCCCCTTTCATTTCATTGTTCCTCAGAGTGTAGATGAGAGGGTTGAGGAATGGGGTTCCCAGTGTGTACACCAGGGAGATGAACTGATCTTTCTTGGGGTGGTAGCTAGAGTTCGGGCGCAGGTACATGAAGGCACAGCAGCCATACTGCAACAATACCACAGTGAGGTGGGAAGAACAGGTGTTGAAGGCCCTGTGACGACCAGCTGCTGAGTGGAGTTTGAGCACAGCAGCCACTATCAAGGCATATGTAGTCGCAATGAAAAAGAAAGGTACAGCAATGGCTAATGCGGCGGCCACTAGCACAGAGAGCTCATGGATATGACTTGTGGCACACACGAGACGCATCACTGGAGGAACATCACAAAAGAAATGTTCTATTCCTCTGTCCTGACAGAATGGTAGACAGAAGATGAAGACCACAAGCTGTAAGGACAAGACCAAGCCAATGACCACCGAAGCCAAAACCAAGCGAACACAAAGTGTTACAGTCATGATGAGAGGGTACTGTAAAGGATGACAGATGGCAACATATCTGTCATAGGCCATGGAAGCCAGGAGGAAGCAGTCAGCACTACCAAGTCCAATAAAGAAGACCATCTGAGTGGCACAGCTCAGCAGAGTAATGTTTTTCTCTGACTTCAGGGTGTTTGCCAGGATATGTGGCACCACCACTGCAGTGTAACATAGCTCTATTCCTGATAGGCTGCCCAGGAAATAGTACATGGGTGAATGTAGACGTGTTTCTGTCTGGATGGAGACCATAATGAGGATATTCCCAGAGATGATCAATGCATAAGCCAGGCTTATTCCAAGGAAGCAGAACATACGAAGTTCTAGGCGATTGGGATAGGCAAGGAACACAAACTCCATCAACACTGAGTGGTTCTCCCAGGTCATTGAAACCACAAATATTCTCCTTATATTAAAAGAAATCATGTTATATTGCTGATATATTGATTGTATAATCAATGGTAATTTTTCATTAACCAAATATGGATATGCAAAAGAAACAAGACTGAAGCTTTTAGTTTTTAAAAAAAATTTAACTTTTTTTATTTTTATTTTTATTAGATATTTTCTTTATTTACATTTCAAATGTTAACCTCTTTTCTAGCTTCCCCTCGGGAAACCCCTTATTCCCTCGTCCCTCCCCCTGCTCACCAACCTACCCACTTCTGCTTCCTGGCCCTGGCATTTGGCCATCAATGGGAAGCAAGGCCCTTGGTCCTGTGAAGGTTTTTTATTTTTATGAAATTTGCTCACATGTAAATATGTATGCTAATTTCTATCTGCACTTGGGTAGTAAAAACGATTAATCAAAAGTATCAGTGGAAAGGGGTGGATACAGTAAGGTGTTTTCAGATGGCATGCAGTAACAATGAAATTCTTTCAGTAAACTTATTTGTACACATCACAGAATTTTCAGTCAAAAACCATCCAAGAATGGTAGGGAAGATTTCTATACATTTGTCCATTCATATACTTATAGTTTATAAATGTCATATATATATATGCATATGACATATATGTCTTTCATATATATCACATACACATATAATATAAATAACATATATTATATATAATACAAATGTCTATTTTGCATTTGTATTTTGCCTTATGCCTTATCCTTACACACTAAAACATGAAGAAAACTACTAGAAACCCAAGAGCAAAGTGTATGAGTTTGTATATGAATGTAGAAGAGCAATCCAGGGCCTTTTTCTATATCTCCCTTCATTTTCCCAGAGACATGTGAACTCTAAAGGGGAAATGCACTTTCCTCAAAAAGGAAAGCTGAACAAAATAATTTAACGTCACCCTGAAGTTTCAGTAAACAGGTTCAACTCATAAAAAATGAACATTCTACTTTTTTATATTCTTTATTATTTTTATATGTTGTTGTTATTATTTTTATTCTTTTATGCCAACCTGTATTTAGGAACAGCAAAATTTGTGTCCTGTAGTCTTAATTTAAATCACCAAATTTTAAAATTGGTAATTAGTTAATGTAAACTTTTAGTAAGAAATGTCTTTTCAACTACTCCTTCTTACTAGAAATAGTATTTATATAAATCCATGTAAATGTTGCATGCATCTTGGGTAAGTTGGATCTCTGTTATTCTTAGAGCTAATAAATGGACTCTGCTTCTTTCACTTTCTCTTCTTCTGAATTAAAAAAAAACTTAAAAGAGTTTTTCATGATATTTAGCACTTTGCTTGTTTTACTACAGTACCAGAGGAGGGTACTATTTGAGTATGATAATTCTACCAACTGCTCTATGATTGTAGGGAATATGGAAATTCTCTGAATTTCATTCATTTCATGAAAATGGGAATGATGATTATACCTTCTTCAAAGTATTATTATGAATTAAGATGGCATGTAAATGTAAAATATATATCAGAATCCATATTAAGAAAAACTCAATAAAACAAGACCATATAATAATCTGTAGTTTCAAGGATAATCATTTACATTACCTATATTTTATTAAATACAATGACTACATATTGAACAGATAAACATTCTTTATAATGTAATTTTTATTTTGCATTTTAAGATTTTTTTTTCATAGTGAAAAACTTTTTTTAAGGAGCCTTATAAAAATAACTTAAATTCTGTATTTGAGCTGTGCTGTAGAAAACTAGTTTATTACTTAAGAACAGAGTGTTTTAGTGTCTAGAATAAACATAAATCTAAGAGCTAGTGTACTACCTTTCTTAGTTTGCAGGGCTTTGAAGTCTATGCAAGAATAATAAAATTCGACAACTCTATTGAAATCCAGTACTTCTGAATATATCTAATATTGTTTTTATCAGATATTTCAATTTTTAAGGAAGATACTGGAAAATCAGGACATCTTCAATGTACATAAGAATCCATGAAATTTCCAATTCTTGCTTCATTATTAAAAGGTAGAATTATCTGAAATTTCATTTTGTGATTAATTGAAACTGTCACCAGTGTGACTTCTATCTACTGTCTCTTCCAAATGGTGGCATATTTTTCTCTACAAAAGCAATTCAGAGATTAATTAACTATCCTTTTAGTCCCAACTATTTTTTCTCATTTATTTTTAGTACTTTTATCACTGTGGTTTGAATTTGTGTCACAATTTATGCTTGTTCCTCTTCAACTTACATCTTTAAAAAAAAACACACAGAATCACTAAACAAGGACATGGGAATGGTTATCTCTGAGCATTCTCAAGACCCAGGTATTCTAAGTTAAAACAGCACTGCTAGTATCTAATTGGCATTACATAAAAAGGGAGAATATGGATTTTACATATGGAAGACTCTTACCTTTCTAATCAGGTAGACTCTTACTCTTCTAATCGGTTAACTCTTACTCTCCTAGTAATAGTAGCAGAGTCTGTTAGGAATGTTGCCTCATATATATTCTCCATTCCATGTGTTTAAAGCCTTGAAACTAATCTTAACAGTTTTATGCTAAGTAAAATATGGCACTGAAAACACTTAGGTTGATATATGAAACCTGTGAAAGTGAATAATGTACATTTTCTTTGTTCATGTTTTGTACCTGCTTTAGGTATGATATTTATAATCAATATGCACTTCACAAAAGAGGATTTGTTGAACCCCATATGAGAACAATGCTTCTATTAAACTGTAAGGTTACCAAACTTAAGTATGTCATACATTAGCATTTATTGAAGATTTATTACTAATATTTTAGTCAAAGTAACTGGACTTTCAAGTGAATTCAGAGAATCACTGACTCCAGGGCTAAAGGATATTTGACATGCTAGAGTCAATTTATCACTTTTCTAATGGTATCAGTAGTTTGAAAATCAAGGAATAGAAAAAAAGATTTCTTTTACCTTCAATGTGAAGAGAAAGAAAATATAACAGGTCTGTCTCCTCCTGTATACCTGCAAAAGAAATAACCTAGAATATGTTAACTTATTACTCTTGGGAACTGGCTTGCAAATCTTGTGGAGACTGTTCCTGTGGGATTGAGCCTTGGTATACCATCCTCTGAAAAAGCCACAGAAGAAGCAAATGGCTTTGTCATTCAAAGCCTTGCATCATAGGTCCCGAGGTAGCTCTGTGATTGCCAATCCCTTGTCACTAAAGAATTCTGGAGAATACATTGATTAATTTATTTAAATAAGCACAGAACCACGTACAAGAGTTTATAGTATATTGTAAAATTGAGTATCATTAAGCATTGCAAAAGGGACTATTTTCATTAATTGTGTGAAAATTTGCTCCAAAAATGATGTATTAGCAAAAAGAAAATATTCCAACAGGAAATACTGAAATAGGAATTACTCAAAAAAAAAAAAACCTGAAATAATAAAAATAACATCAAGAGAAAAACAGACCAAAGTGATATGAAAGCTTAGTATGAATCTAAAAGAATAAAAAGTGTATTTTTGAAAAAAAATAAGTTGTATCACTGAATAAATCACATCTCAAAGTATGTAAAAAGTGGGTCTATAATGAGTGTGATACCTTCCTTATGTTTGGAAAAAAACCACTGGCAGGGCAGTGGTGGCACACGCCTTTAATCCCAGCACTTGGGAGGCAGAAGCAGGCAGATTTCTGAGTTCGAGGCCAGCCTGGTCTACAGAGGGAGTTCCAGAACAGCCAGTGCTACACAGAGAAACCCTGTCTCAAACAAACAAACAAACAAACAAACAAACACATGAACAAACAAACAAAAACTTTAAACATCTGATGGTAGAGCAATTGAATTTGTGGGGACAAGAAATGTCAACTGCATCTCACAATTTACCAAATAGTTAAGATAGTATTCAATATCATATCTACTCAAGGAAAGCTTTGGTTGCTTTCTCAACACATGGTGGGATATACATATCATATAAAAATTAATGTTATGTTTATATTGTAATATTATTATCATTTCCCCTTTATTTTCCTGTTTCCAACCTCTCCCATATATTCATTATTTCTTGCTCTCTTTCAAATTCATGACCCTCTCAATTATGTTACTTCTATTTATCTTTTAGTACTGATCATTTGATACTGGATAACTGAGTGGTGGGCTCTTCCCAAGAGAATACTATTTACCTAACTCTCAACTTTTTTAGTTGTCTATAGATCTCTGAGGTGAAAGGATTATGCCTTTTTTGGATATCCTCTTTCCTTACAAACATGTCTATTTTTCCTTGATCTAGGGATTCGTTTGTTACATATGAATATGCATTTCTTAAACCTAAAATTTAAAGTAAATGAGATGAATTATTGGAAATATATGTGTGTGTGTTTAAAATTCCACATGTAAATGTGGTAGTAAAAATATAAAAGATAGATGAAATAATAAAATCAATCTCTCACATAATTGAGGCATGTTTTCGACTTAGCTTTTATGGTCATTTGCTTCTTAGTATCTACCAAGAGACAAAGTTTCAGTTGAGCTATGGTTGATTTATCTACTGAAATAAATCATATGAAGTCAAAATGTCTCACAAGAATAAGAATTTTATTGCTTGTGCATGTTGTCAAGGTGGTCTATTGGTTAGTTGGAGTTTCACAAAACTTCAGTGAATCTTTACAGAGCTAACTCTAAGTCTCATGGAAACACAAATGCTCATAATAGTAAAAGGAGACAAGGAATGACAAAAGAAGTGTGAAAAGCCAACAAAATAAAGTGTTTATAGAAATAATAAACCCCACAACTCTGTGGTTTAACAATTGGAAGTGAATGTTATTATTATTATTATTATTATTAGATATTTTCTTTATTTACATTTCAAATGCTATCCTGAAAGTTCCCTATACCCTGCCCCCACTCTGCTCTCCTAACCACCCACTCCCACTTCTTGGCCCTGGTGTTCCCCTGTACTGGGGCATATAAAGTTTGCAAGACCTAGGGGCCTCTCTTTCCCATGATGGCCGACTAGACCATCTTCTGCTACATATGCAGCTAGAGACACAAGCTCTGGAGGTACTGGTTAGTTCATATTGTTGTTCCACCTATAGGGTTGCAGATCCCTTTAGCTCCTTGGGTACTTTCTCTAGCTCCTTCATTGGGAGCCCTGTGTTTCTCCAATAGATGACTGTGAGCATCCACTTCTGTATTTGCCAGGCACTTGTGTAGCCTCACACACGACAGCAATATTAGGGTCCTTTCAGCAAAATCTTGCTGGCATATGCAATAGTGTCTGGGTTTGTTGGCTGATTATTGGATGGATCGCAGGGTGGGGCAGTCTCCTTTTGAATTAGCTCCAAACTTTGTATGTGTAACTCCTTCCATTGGTATTTTGTTCCCTATTCTAAGGTGGAATGAAGTATCCACACGTTGGTCTTTCTTCTTGAATTTCTTGTGTTTTGCAAATTGTATCTTGGGTATTCTAAGTTTCTGGTCTAATATCCACTTATCAGTGAATGAATATCAAGTGACTTTTTTTGTGTGATTGGGTTACCTCACTAAGGATGAAAATGTTTAATGGAAAAAGAAATAGAACTACCACACAATGCAGCTGGAACAGTTCTGTGTATATTCTCAAAAACAAAACAAAACAAAAGAGCGTATCACCAAGATATCTCAACACTCTTGTTTATTGTAGCACATTTCACAATATTTAAGTTATGGACCAAGTGGATGTGCCTCCCAATGGATAAATGTATAAAGAAAATTTGATGTATGTACTCAGTAGAATATTTTTCAGATATAAAATGCTATATCATATCATTTGTGGGAAAGTGGAATGAACTTGAGATAATCATAATTCAGAGTCAGAAAGATAACTCCTGAATGCTTTGCCTCATTTTAAAAGTTGAAAATAAATTCTTCTCTCATAAAATATACCTCAATCACAGTTTCTCCTCTTTCTCCTCTAAGCTCCCTCTTATTTTTCTTTTCCTCCAGACCCACTCGTGTTCTATTTCTACTACAGAAAATAACTTGTCTCCAAGAGATGATAGCTACACAGGACAAAACATACAATAAGGCAAACACCTTTATAACAATGCTGAGCACGGCAATCGAATAGGAGTACAATATTCTCAATAGCAGGCAAAAGGGTCAGAAATATACCTGTTTCCACTGTTAGAATTCTCACACAATCATCAAGCTAAAAGCAATAACATATATGCAGAGGATCTGGTGCAAACCCATGCATGCCCCATGCTTGCCTTTTAAGTTTTTGTGAGCCCTGCTTAGTTGATTTATGGGCCATGTTTTCCTGGTGTCTTCCATCCTATGTAACTCCTATTCCCACCCTACTTTCCATGGGGCTCCCTGAACTCTCAGGGAGGGAATAAATGAAAACCTAAAATTTTATCTCTGTAACCACATAACATCTGGCTATGCATCTCTGCACCTGCTCTCACCTGCTACTGGAGAAAGCCTCTCTGATGACTACTAGACATGTCACCTATCAATAAATATAGCAAAATATCATTAGAAATAACCTTATTGATTTTCTTTCTCTTAATTTTTCTTTTTCTTTTTTAATTTTTCTGGACAGTTGTGTTTGGTTCTACCCTAGGTCACTCGTCTATCCAGTCTCCAGTTCCCAGCCATCCAGGAAGTGTAGAACAAGCAATCTCTCTTGTGGTCTAGGCCTCAAGGTACAGCAGACATTGACCATTCCCACAAATTCTATGCATCCACTGTCCCAGAATATCTTGCAGGCAGAGTAGGTCATGTTTGGTGTCTAGGTTTCTCCTTCAGTGGCCTGCAAAATATCTTCCCTCACTAAAGAGATTAAACAGAGATAAATAGTCCATAATTTTAAAAATTAGTAAGTGGGATAGGTTCCTTTCCCGTGCCTTGTTCTTATTTGACATGACTATAATTAAAATCAACATGTTTTGAGCAATGTTGAATACAGGCTGGCAGTTTTCAGGATACTACCTAGGCCTTCTGGCAGATTAGGAAGATATCCTGTTGTTCCTGAATTGAATTCAGTGAATATCTGCCTACCCACAGTCAGAAACTCTATACACATATTAAAAATTACAGGATCTATTGAGTATAAAATATACTAAACATTATATCCAACACAACTCCTATACAATGAAAATTTCATAGGATATTTTCAAATATTATAGTCTATCATCACAGATCTTTGAGACCTGCCATATTTAGATTGTATGTGTCCTTAGAGCCACAGTGTACACTCAAATGTCTTCTCCATATAATCTCCCCTATGCATGAAGTTAAATATTTTCCTCTTTTACAAACCATGTTCATATTATATACATTTATATAACAAGTATATTATCCTAAATAATATCTGATTTGAAATGACAATATCCTAAAATGCCCCCAATGTGAGAAGTTGTTAGGAAAGCTTGACTCTATTGAGAACTTTCTTTACCTGTAGATATGGGGATTCAACAAGGGAATATCATTATGTAGAACATGGACATTACCTGATTTTTCTTTGAAGTCTACCCTCAGATATCTCTCAGTTAAAAGAGTATGATGGTGATAAAAGTAGGGCAATGTTGCAGTGAGATGGGTGGCACAGATGGAGATGATCTTAGTCTTGCCTCCTGTTCAAGGAATCCTCAGAATGACCATGCTGGTGATCAGGTAGGAAGTCATAATTACCAACATCCAAGCAGGAGTGATGGAAATGGCAGATAGCAATGATCAATTCCTTGGAGGAGCTTTCCCCATCTGACAGCTTTAACTGACTACATTCACTGGGAGACCACAGAAAATGAAGCCAGTCTTATGGTTTCTACAAAATGAGAGAGTGTGATGACATTATTCACATCAAACCATGGAGGAGGCCAGCAACATAATCCCCAGCTACAAACCCCAGAAAGGCTTTCTGCATCATGGTGGTTTCATAGAGGAGAGGTCAGAATATAGCATTCCTAGGCCATGAGGTCCAAGAGGTAGCAATCAGTGGAGCCAAAGAAAGTAAACAGGAATATCTGACCAACGCTTGGTACACAGGATAAAAGAAGCTGTCCCTTGGTCCAACAACATGGACATGGTTTGAGGAACAATGATAAAGAACATATTTCCATGAAAGAGTGGAACCTGCAATCCATGTGAATCATTGTAATCATGGCCAAATTTACTGGCAAAGTGAAGATAAACAGAAGGAAAAGAGGAAGTGTCTGATCTGAGTGTTCTGTACAAGCTATAAAGAGAAACTCTCTCACCAAAATGAGCCTTATCTCAGTCTTGAGGGCAATGGTACCTGGAAGAACATGAGAAGTTATTCATGTGCACATTGGATGCATCTGAGTGTACAGTACACACCAGTAAGCATTTTGAAAAATAACCAGGTACTAGACAGAGGACTTCAAAGACAATAGATCCTTGCTCCTGCTCAAGAGATTTCTGTGATAGTTACCTTAGCATATTGAGGAGGAGGTGAGCAGAGCCAATGTGCATGTAAACCCATTTGCATTGTAAAATAGCTATATGATCCCGAATGTCAGAAAACCAAAACTCCTATGCTTATCTAATATGTGGTCTTTTTCCTACCATGAATCTGGCTATTTTAGGATTCTGCCTTTCCTCCCTCATAGTCACATCACTTCCATTATTTCTCATCCTCATCATTTCTTGCCTGGGTTAACCCAAAATCTATGGCACTAAATAGTGCTTCTCACCCTTCCATCAAATTATCATCTTTTTTTCCCTTTGTTATTGGATATTTTATTTATTTACATTTCAAATGTTATATCCTTTCCCCATTCCCCACGCCAGAAAATACTGATTCCATCCCTGCTCTTCCTGCTTCTATGAGGGTGTGCCCCTACCCACCCACCCACCCATTCCTGCCTCCTGGCCCTCGAATTCCCCCTTCACTGAGGCATCAAGCCTTCTCAGACCAAGGGCCTCTTCTCCCATTGATGCCCAACAAGGCCATCCTCTGCTACATATGTGGTTGGAACCATGGGTCCCTCTTGTGTATCCCTTGCTTGTTGGTTTACACTCTAGGAGCTCTGGTTGCTTGATATTGCTGTGCTTCCTATGGAGTTGCAACCCCTTCAGCTCCTTCAGTCTTTTCTCTAATTTCTCCACAGGGGGACCCCTATGATCAGTTCAATGGTTTGCTGTGAGCATCTGCCTCTGTATATGTCAGACTCTGGCAGAGCCTCTTGGAATACAGCTATATCAGGCTCCTGTCAGCATGTACTTCTTGGTATCCACAATAGTGTCTGCATTTGGTGACTGTATATGGGATAGATTCCCAGGTGGGTCATTATCTGAATGGCCTTTTTCAACTATTAAAAACAATGAATTTATGAAATTTAGGCAAATGGATGGTACTAGGAAATATCTTCCTGAGCGAGGTAACCCAATCAGAAAAGAACACACATGGTGTACACTCATTGATAAATGGATATTAGCCCCAAATCCCCGAATAACCAAGACACAATTCACAGACCACATGAAACTCAAGAAGGAAGACAAAAATGTGGATGCTTTGGTCCTTCTTATAAGGGGTAACAAAATACTCATGGGAGCAAATATGGAGACAAAGTGTGGAGCAGAGACTGAAGGAAAGGACATCCAGACTGTCCCACCTGGGGATCCATCTCAAATTACCATCTATCTTAAGGGGAACTTTAAGGAGGTCTTTTGAATATCAGTTGTGTTGGATGGTGTTTTGCTGGGGCAAATATGTGAAGGAGTTTTTCATTAAAGTGGACAGAGATGAAAGGCTAAGGCAGACTCATGAATGAAAGTTTAGCTTAAGGAGACACAGGAGAAAGGATGTTCTGCTAAAGCAAGCACACAAAAGGACACGCAATGAAGGACTTTTCATGAATGGTGAATGTATTGGTCAGCCTTACATTGCATAGTTGAACTACATTTGTTTGGACTCCATAGAGAGAAACACACCAAAAAAACTTCTGGTAGTGTGCTACAGTTTCTTGCTGCTTTCCATGGACTTGGGATAATTGGCAGAGTGATATGAGCTGAGACAGACACATGCTGAAGTAAGACCCTCGCTGAAGCAAGATCAGTGGAGTACATGTGATGTTTAGAGGGATATAAAGAGAATTGGACTGATAGTGTCAGAGGTTAAACTTGGCTTGCTTATAAAACTAGCTGTACAATGCATATTGGTCTTCAATTCTCTGAGAGAGGCACAGCTGAGATCATTTCCTGCCATTCCTCCTGGCCCTTTCTGCTGAGGCTGAGGCCTGACTGTCTCTGCTAGGTGGTGCCACTGCTGCTGATTTGTGTTTTCTATCCTGAGTCTATTGTATTGGACTGCTGGTGTATCTGTGAGTGCTTGCAAGTGGATCAAGGTGCCACTGTTAACCTGTGAAATGAACTGCTGATTTTCAGACAACACAGATGAAAGTTGCTCCAAATAATCTTTCCAAACAGGTCTACTTCCTCCATATCCTTTGTTTCACACTACCTTTGGTGAGTCATGGGCTAAAAGAGAGGTTAAAACATCATTAAAACTAAGGTTTTAAAAAAATTAAAATTACATCTTACCCCATTTTGCCATTTCCTTGAATTCAAATACCAAACAAAGTCTTGATATTTGTAAGTCCTTACTTTCATGATGTGTCATTCATTTAATAAAAATCTGTGCATAGGAGCCCAATAAAACAGAGGGTTATTTAGACTTTTCAGTGTCCGGAATGCCTATGGGGTTTTCTTTACTTAGTTCTTAAGCTCCCATTTTATGTCCCAATCCCAGAACACATAGTGACAACTTATCCTCCCACTATCTTCTCATCTTAGTGGATTATTGACAGTTTAATGTTATTTTCTAATAATTCTGCACTTCTTGAAGAACTTCATTTGTAGCTAGAACACCTGTTTTCTGTTTCAAAATTCTTGTTCGTTCTTGTAACACCTTCAAACCTCTGTTCAGACAATATTTTAAAATTTTTCTTTATTTGTGAATATCATATTATAATGACAAAATTTTTCTCTCCTTTTCTTCCCTTCAAACCCTCCAACATAGCCATTCTTTCTCTTTCTTATATACATGGCTTCTTTCTTGTTAAATGTTGTTACAATCATGTACATATACAAAATGTACATATGTGTGTGTGTGTGTGTTTGTACACCTAAATACAGAGGTATAAACTGCTTAATCTGTGTGATGTTACTTGTGCGTGTATTTTCAGGGCTGAATATTTTGTATTGTATAACCAGTTAGTATGCTATTTCTCAGAGATTATATCCCTTGCTCTCAGCATTCCTTAATTGCCTGAAGTTTCTTCTGCCTCTGAGGCTTTCTTCCACCTACTTTGGCATGTTTATTGATGTCCTCGTTCAGCTCACATTTAGGCAGTCATGTTGTGAGACTTTCTGGGTGTGTCTCCTTACATTCCTAGGCCACACACTCTCACAATGAGCTCCTCAATCCTCTAGATATTTTAATTGGTTGTTGTTTCATATAATAATCTCTATTTGCTGCAAAAAGGAGTTTCCACGATGAAGAGTATAGACTGCAGTTTTCTGTGGGTCTGGCACTTGAGTTTAGAATGTGGATGGGGGTTATGCTGGTTTAGTAAAGTTGTAATTTATATTATCTTCTGCAATGACTTCATTAGTCATGGGTAGTAGGCTAGATTTCCAGCACCAGAAATGATTTCCTTGTTGTTGATCAGTCCAATAATTAATAATCAGTCCAATTAGAGAATGATTTACCATGAGAGTATATGTGTCATTGCTGCAGTCTTAGTATAATGCGCCATCCTGGTTATTGCGTTCATAAGTGTCACATCTGGGTAGGACTGTTGGTTGCCTTCCTACTTTTGACTCCTGTATAGTGCCCTTCGGTACCATGAAAATTCATCCTCAGAGGAGAGATTTTTATATTAGCTCTAGGTCAATGAAACATATATTTTCTATAAGACACCTACCTCCTGTCAGCTTTGTCTAGTCCGTGTATGCTTCCTAAGAACTCAGTAAGGGTTTGATATGTTTTCTAGCATGAAGGAATTAAATAAGATATGAAATACCTTTCAAATGACCAATTCTATGACCATTTTCCAGTCACATGAACAGAACACACCCAGATTATGACTATTCAATAAAACAAAACATGCAATCAAAAGAAAAAGAAAAGAAAGAATGGATTTATACTCAATCTTTAACTACTTAATATGATGTTAGCTTTTCCAAAAAATGATTGTGTGTGTGTTTGTGTGTATTTCCACAGAAAATTCTCTATGCTTGTCTTAAGTCCTCTGAATTCCTCTGGTTCTCCTTGCATTTTTTCAGAATCTTTTTAGTTGACTTTGCTTACTTCTCATAAAATTCATAGTTCTATGAAATATTTTAATATCATCTTCTTCATATGCTATGTATTTACTTGAGGATAACTTCTTTTTGAATATTTAATACTATTCATTTCTTTTGTAGAAGAATTTAATATCTTTGCTAAGTAATATAAAAGTTCAGATTCTTTTGATTCTATGGAAATCATGAAGTTAAAAAAAATTAGCCAATCTGACAAAAAGTGCAACAGTTTTACAGACTAATTACCAAAAATAGAGACTTTTAATTTTTTAATTCAATAAGATATTTTAATGAATTTTGTTTTTTATTAAAATATAATTACACTATCACCCTCTCTTTCGTCCCTTCAACCAGTCCCATGCCACTACTCAAATTAGTCACTTCTCTTTCCTTTTTTAAATTAAATATGGCTTTGTTTTCCTCACACAATATAATTTGAACACGGTTTCCAATCCCTCTATTTCTTCTATGTTGTTAAACCTCCTTATCATCCACATCCATTTCCTTTCTGTGCCTTGTTTAAAAGAACAGACTTCTTTTGGGACTTCTCTTGGGACATTTGCTTTTCTGCTGATGTGGCTTGTCAAATTCTATAGGATAGTTCTGTTTTGTTATATTTTATTTTATTTCACTAGGTTGTTATCTCTTAAAATTATTTTTCTAAACTATATTTTTATAACAAAAGCATTGATAGATGCTATGATACACTTTTGTAGTAACTAAATTAATTCTAACAAATATTTTAGAATGAATAGATTTTGTTCACCTTGTTACAGATGTGAAATTGAGATGATATGTAAGTGACAGTCCCAAGATACTATAGACTGTAGGTGATGGAAATTCCATTAGAAGCAAAAATGTATAAATTATGGAAACTGCATACTTTTATTGTATTTGTTGAGTATTTATTTATTTATTGATTTATTGATTTACATTCCAGATTTTATTCCCCTCCCTGTCCACCCTCCCACTGTTCCATATCCCATACTTTCTCCCTGCCCCACTGTCTCCAAGAGGATGTCTCCACCCCTACCTCCACCCCACCAGACCTTTAATCTCCCCATGAAAGACCCAACAAGCCGCTGAAAGAGTCAGATGCAGATATTTTCACCTAACCAATGGACAGAAGCTGCTGAGGTTGAATTAGGGAAAAACTGGAAGACAGGGGGGGGGGTGACCCTGTAGGAGGACCAGCGGTCTCAATTAACTTGGACACTTGAGATCTCTCAAAACACTAGACTACCAACCAGGTAGCATACACCAGTTGATATGAGGCCCACAAAACATATACAGCAGAGGACAGCCAGGTCTGGGTTCAATTAGGGAAGATGCACCTAATACTCAAGAGATGGGAGGCCCCAGGGAGTTTAGAGGAAACTGCATACCTTCTAACCAGATTTCTCATACTTCTTAGAGATTTCCCAACAGTTTCCACATAGGAACTTCCCCATTAATTCAACAAACCCAAACACTAACGCTTCAGTATAGAGTATGTGAAGGCTGATGGAAGCTGTAGAAATAGAAAGCAGAATGTCATTTTGGCCAAATCCTTGTGAAGGAAATCAGACACTGATTATCATTATAGTACTTTGGCCCATAATAGACCAAAGCTACTCTGATATACTGGCAAAAAATAAAAATAAAGCAAATTTGTTCTGGTTTTTGAATTTGTATCAATCAGGAGAACCACATCAGTTTTTATCAGAGTAAATTTTACCTCAAATTAATCCCACTGATAATAATATTTTGTTAAAACACTATTTTCCATTATTCTATAAAACATCATTTTCTCCATCTCCTTGAAAGTCATTCGAAGAATATAATAAAAAATATTTACTTGGACTGCAAGAGGTTTTCTTACTTCTGTTATCCTCCATAATTTTTCAGTTATGAAACTAAGTCCTGATGCAACTCTCTCTGTGTGTCTCTCTCTCTTTCTCACATACTCACACATACACACATATATGTGTGTGTGTGTATATATATATATATATATATATATATATATATATATATATATATATATATATAATGTTAATTGATGCGGTCAGCCTTGTCACTTCCTCCAATGTCCCTCAAGACTTTTCTAGGCATCTGTTCCACCAAGGATTTTCTTCTCTTGTTTGTTTTCAGGATGTGCTAAACAAGGTAATGATGTATTGTTCCTTATGAGGATGATTCAATTGCATGTTAAACAAGATTAGCTGTTGTGGGAAAACAAACTTTTCCTATAGAGTTCTGTCCCTAACTTAAATCCCTTTAGGAGAAGACAGTAATTGCTGTTACAAAAATCTCTGAAGTTTTCAAGCAGTGGTTACCATGGTCTCTAAGGAGAGACAATTATTGTTTATGTGTACTCCTAATAAGATACCCAGTCCATGACATAAAGGAGGAAACAGGGGTACTTCCCCAACTTAGCTCTTAAAGCTTTAACACATATCAACTACGTGAGTACTCCCAGTTGTGTATAATCCCTAACGTAATTAGATTTCTTAGATTTAGTTACTCTAGTCAAAAAAAGTCAATTATGCCATTTATCAGCCACTCTCACCTGTGTGGCTGTGACCTAATGAAAGGAGGTCTATCTTCTTTATCTGGGCAAGGATCATTGAGCATCTATGCAGACCTTCATAAGCTGTTTTGTGTCTCTTCATCTCCTAGAGTCAGATGTTTTCTCCAGTTTTTCCTTTTTCGTTCCTAAAAATAAATGAAACCATAGGGAAACAAACAAGTAAGATGTTTCCCAGGGGGAAAAACTAGCATTACCAAAAATGGACATCACCAATTTTCTTCTTTGAATTGTGAAATGACTTTTAGATCTAAATTCATAAATATTTTAGTTAAACTAAAGAAAAGAAGGAAGAACAAAGTTAACAGAGTAGTTTTCTTGACCATTACAACAGTCAAGAAAAACAAACAAATCATGCCATCATTGACTCCTTCCCGTGAAAAGAATTCTATATAAGATGATAATAAGACAAACTGACTAAGTATAAAAAATGAGAAACTGTTTTTCATCACTCATTACACTGTTGAATTTTGTTCTACCACATGTCCCTATCTTGATGTGCACCTTATCACAAGTCCAACAAGAAGGAGCCAATGGATGAAAAACTGGAACATACAAATGTGCAAACAAAAATAAACATTTTGTATTAAAAATAAAGGAAAAATAAAAAACCTAATGAAAACAATACTTGCAGCTCCTGAAATATGCTAAGTGGATGGAAGGAGTTACAGAAACAAAATTTGGAAGTGTGACGAAAGGATGGACTATCTAGTGATTGCCATATCCAGAGATCCATCCCATGATCAGCTTCTAAATGCTGACACCATTGCATACACTAGCAAGATTTTGCTGAAAAGACCCAGATATAGCTGTCTCTTGTGAGACTATGCCGGGGCCTAGCAAACACAGAAGTGGATGCTCACAGTCAGTGATTGAATGGACTACAGGGCCCCCAATGGAGGAACTAGAGAAAGCACCCAAGGAACTAAAGGGAACTGCAACCCTATAGGTGGAACAACAATATGAACTAAGCAGTACCCTGGAGCTCTTGTCTCTAGCTGCATATGTATCAAAAGATGGCCTAGTCGGCCATCACTGCAAAGAGAGGCCCATTGGACTTGCAAACTTTATATGCCCCAGTACAGGGGAATGCCAGGGCAAAAAAGGGGGAGTGGGTGGGTAGGGGAGTGGAGGGGGTGGGTATGGGGGACTTTTGGGATAGCATTGGAAATGTAAATGAGCTAAATACCTAATAAAAATGGAAGAAAAGAAAATTCTCAAGCAAAATGTGCTCAATATGTCATAGCACTTCACTGCAGGAAAATAAACATTTTTAATGAGATATAAACATTTAAGATTTTTCAAAAAGATGAACTTAATAGATTAAGTAAATAAAAAAGTATCAATGGACAGATATGGGCTTGGCTAAAATGAACATGTATAAGAGATGAATTGGATAGCACAGGATGCTAAGTTTTCAGTCCCAAAATATCTTAGGGGCAGAAGCATTTCAGATTTAAGGTAATTATAGGTTAGGTTACTAAACACATAAGGAGATGTTTTGGAGATGGAATCTAAATATAAATATGAATTTAGGTTATAAGATGAATTTTATAAAATTTAATTACATATATGTTTTTATTGTGACTTGTTAAACAACTCACTGTGTGTTCTGTAACTTCTCAAAAAGTTTCAAAGTTTGTCACTGAAATATCAGGAAAAAATAAGAAAGATACTTTAAGAAGGTTTTCAGTCTGTTATAAAATAATTTCAACAATTAACAAGAGATGATCTTATGAGATTCAAAATCCTCAACACAGCAAAGGAATCAGTTGAGTGAAGAGACTCCTTCCTATTTATAAAAGAAAACTTTGTTCTTTATTAATCTGAATAAGATTAGTATTTAAAGAAATCCCTTAAACATTGTAACAAGAAAGAAAGCACCCAATCCATAAAAAGTCTAATTAAATTCACACACCAAAGAAATGCAAATAGTTCTTTTTATTATTTTATTTATTTACATTTCAAACATTGTCCCCCTTCCCAGTCTCTCCTCTGCAAACCCCTCACCCCATACCCCCTCTACTTTGCCACTAAGAGGTTGCTTTTCCATCCACCCACCCACTCCTGCCTCACCCCACTAGCATCTCCCTTCACTAGGGCAAAACACCTCCACAAGACCAAGTGCTTCCCCTCACATTGATGGAGATAAGGCCATCCTCTGCTACATATGTAGTTGGAACCATGGACCAACTCACGTATACTCTTTGGTTGGTGGTTTAGTCCCTGGGAACTTTCAAGCACTTCTTGGCATCAGCAATAGTGTCAGGATTTGTTGTCTGTGAATGGGATGGATTCTAAGATTCTTAGGTGGGTCAGTCTCTAGAAGGCCTTTCCTCTAGTCTCTGCTCCATTTTTTTTTTTTTTTTGTCACTGCATTTTCTTTGGACAGGAATAATTCTGGGTTAGTGATTTTGAGATAGGCGAGTGGCTCATCCTTCAACAGTGATCCATGTCTATCTACTCGAGGTTGTCTTTTCAGGTTCTATCTCCCCACGGTTAGATATTTTGACTAATGTCTTCCCTATTGGGTCTTGGGAACCTCATACATCTCTAGCTTATGGGACTTTGTAATGGACTCCCTCCCCATCCCCCACTCCCACTGTCACATATTTCTATTATCCTCCTGGGACTTTGGAACTCTCTCCTGTATCTTCCCATACCTGATCTTGCCTTCCTTTTTCCTCTTCCACTCAGGTTCCTCCTTCCCTCTGCCTGCTGTGATTGTTTTGTGACCCTATAGAGTGGAACTGAAGCATCCACACTTTGGCCTTCTTTTTTTTAAGCTTCATATGGTATGTGATTACAGTATTCTGTCTATTAAATAATGTATGTGGTTAAATTAATTATGTAGCTTTCTGTCTATCAGTATACCAATGCTGAATTAAATAGGATTTCTTGCTTCCAAGCTATTTGCTTGAGATATATTTTGAATATGGCAGTGATTTATATATTCAAAGAGCAAAAACATTTCTGGACATTTATTAGACAGACTTATATGATACTTCAATAGCTTGTGCAAAATTTTCAAGCTAGCTCCAAAACACAATGGCAGAGAGTCTCACTCCCTACATCTTTTATGGCCTGGACTTAGAATACACACATAGCTGTTCTGGGAAAGGATAACTCTTAGATAGCACCCTTCTGAGCTATATAACGGGGTTCAGAGCAGAAAGAATCTCCTATGAACCAGATATTTTAGAGACTTCTTCTTAAATGTATATTTACTTTAGTGTTGCATGACTTAATCTGTACACTGGAAGGCAGATGCATAAACAAGTACTAGCCTCAGGCAGAAATGGGAGGGTGAGCAGCTGAGGACATCTAGGACCAGGAGTCATTAAGTAAGAAAGGGAGTGGAAAGGAGGATGAAAGCCAAACTTTGATGCCAGAATTTTCAACAGAGAGGCTTCATGCTGGAGGTCTTGATAAACTAGCACAGTTTTTCTTAGGTGATTGTCCAATTGAAGCTAATTCCCATCTCCTTACCAGAAGATGAAGACACCATTGGAAACATCTGGCATGAAGGAAATCCATACATTAGATAAATAATGTCTGACTATATCTTAACTTCAAATACAGAAAAAGAGATAGATTTTGGAAAAATGTGATGCACCATTTTAAAATAGTAAGTAACAAATGACCTGTAGCCTCCCCAAGCCTGAAGTGGGCTGGTACAGACCTTGTCACCACTGAGGTGGGGCCACCTGCCTTGCAGCTTTCCGACTTGGCTGGCTTCCTTTGAAGTGTCAACTGCACTGAGATACTGCTACCTGAGGAGAGAGGCTGAACCTGTCTTCTTGAGACATTCCTGAACAAGCAACAGCCTGGTGACCAAGTAGGATGGACTGGCAGCAGGATGGGCCTTCTCCCTTATAAGCACAGTCTCTTAGTAAACTTGTGGGCCTTGAATAGAGAAAAATTTGTCTTGGCTTCATCATTCTTGTCTTGCAGTCTAAGTCTCTTTCAGCCCCAGCCTGCCTTCCAGGAATACCTGGTTCAAGCAGGCCGCGGGCCGGCTTACTACAATGACCCAGAGCCGGAGTTGAGGAAAGGTCCAGCACAGTGCAAGCTTTGGTGATTAGACCATACTAAACCATGACAGAGATGACCCCTGCCAGTGCTATACTGCATGGGCAGGGTGTAGCACTCTTGAGCCAACTGCTGAAGGGTCTCTGGGCTCCATTAAGAGGAACAAATAAGTGGTGGAGAAATGGGAGAGAAAGAGAAGCAGAAGGGTGTATGCCCAATGAAGATAAGCAGAACTGAACACTCAAGGGTAGTGAGGAACAACTTGATGTGAGGAACAGGTGATTCCACCTAAGGCCAAGGTGAGTTCCTGTCCTGTCCAGATGCTGAGGGCCATGTCTTAGTTTATGGCCATGCAAGAGTTTGTTACCACCAAAGTCCAGATAAGTTCTTGATCTTATCTTCCTCTAAAGGCCATCTTGATGTGTGAGAACTATGTAGAACTGGTCCCCACCGTTAACCTGGCATAATAGGAGATCTGGCCCCACCACTCAACAGTAGCAATATTCAGGAGAGCGGGCCTTGCACAGTAGAGCTGGCACTTGTGTGATCTAGCACCAATGGCATGAGCAGAGAAGGGCTGGTTCACACCCTGGTGGTATGAGTATAGGAGAGCTGGCAAGTTAATCAGCTCAACTACTACATAGGCCCAGATCCATGGTTTTGAGTTGGTCTATCTTACCCTACTGATGAACTGCTGGATCAAGTGAAGGGACCAATCCTATAGATCCAAAGCTTTATGATCTCCATTTCATACAACAACAAGATATCCAAGGATAGCTCCAATGAGGTTCCAATATTGATAGTGTAGTAGAAGCCTTAAACCAGACCTATGACTCATTGCAAGTAACACTTGCAAGCAGAGAAGTGTAGAAAAAAGGATATATATGCACAAACACACACACACACACACACACACACACACACACACACACACACACACACACAGAGTATAGGATGCACTGACACTACAGGATCCATAATTATTTTTTCCCTGATAGGCAGGTTGCAAGGGCAAAGAGTAGGTACAGGGGAACAGGGAGATGAGTAGGCTTAGGTGCATGACATGAAATTCACAAAGAACATCATCAAAAGTTTTTAACAAATAAGGTAATAACTCCCTTTTCTAGAATGAGCATTTCTACCTCCTCAGTAGGGTGCATGTAAACAGAAAGCAGCCTGCATTCAAATGCAGCAGGTATGTGACATTCCCAACAAAGCAAATATTATGAGTAAAGTGAGAAACCTTTTCAAAGTAAGATAATTTATTATTTTTCTTTTCTTTTTACAAGCAAATTCAGAGGTATACATTCCAAGGTTATTAAGCAATTTGTTTAGCTTTCACAGATATTGTTTCCTGTCTTGTTTTGTTTTTGAAATTATGTAATTACAATATTCATCATTAATCTTGCCTCACTCCACATTTTAACGTTTTGCAGTAATTTGACGTAAATGAATATAGCTATCCCAGTGGCATTCACCTTAAAGTAAAAATGAAATGTGACATTTAACAGGCTAAATAATATGCTTTTTCTTTTCAGTTGCCCCAAACCCACACATGTTTCTTGCTATGACCTGAAGCCTTTAACTACAGTGAGATGCTGATTTACAGAAGATGGAGTTCCTCAGAGCACCTTTGACATCCTTGTTCCTAAGGGTATAAATCAGAGGGTTGAGTAATGGAGTCACAAAGGTGTAGACCAGGGCTATTTGCCGGTCCTCATCATCAGAGCTGCTCGAGCGGGGCCTCAGGTACACCAAGCTACAGCCACCATACTGTAGCAAGACCACAGTGAGGTGAGAAGAGCAGGTGGAAAAGGCCCTTTGGCGACCCTCTGCAGAGCGCATGCGCAGGATGGTGGAAACAATGAACACATAGGAAATGAAGATAAGCAAGAATGGGACTGTCAGCACCAGGATGCCCACTACGTAGAGGACTGCCTGGTGCACATGAATGTCAGCACAGGCTAGGCGCAGGACTGGAGGCACATCACAAAGAAAGTGGTTGATTTCCAGGTAATGTCCACAGAAGGGCAGGGTGAAAATTAAGGCAGTGAGCTGCAGGGAGAGAAACAGTGCCAAGCTTAAAGAGCCCATCACCATCTGAACACACAGCTTCTTGGTCATGATGAGGTTGTAGTGCAGAGGGTGGCAGATGGCCACATACCTGTCATAGGCCATAATTGCCAAGAGAAAGCAATCAGTACCTCCCAGAGTGAGGAAGAAGAACATTTGAGTCCCACAACCAGCCAGCGATATAGGCTTCTGGGTCCCAAAGATGTTAGAAAGCATCAGGGGTACCACATCTGTGGTGTAGCATATTTCCAGGAAAGACAGACTACTGAGGAAGAAATACATGGGTGTGTGCAAGGAAGTGTGGGTGCACACCACCCAGATGATGGCAGTGTTGCCACAGAAGATCATCAGATACAGCAGGAGGAAGAGGGTGAAGAGAAGAGCCTGGAATTCAGGAGCATTGGTGAAGACACGGAACACGAACTCAGGAGTCCCAGATTGGTTAAGGACAAGTTTTCCAGTCAACATATCTTCTGCAAGAAGAACAGTGATTGAATTCACAAACATAATGTTGTGGGGTTTTTCTTTTCCTTTGAAATATCCATGAACGATGGAAATGCTTATCTAACCAAGACCACAGCCTGTACATGTGTCTAGTCAAATAACATTGATCTTTTATTTTTACACTTTAATCCTGATGACAAGTGATAATATCCCATGCGTATGCAAAAAACAAGCCAAAACCAACCAAAACCAAACTTATTTTGTATAAGTTTCCAAAAACCGTATTCAAAATTAGATGACTAGATGCAGTGTTCACAATTTTCATATACATTCTTACCCCAAAAATACATAGACAGTAAGGTAGGTCCTATTTTTTTTTTGCAATAAAATTCAGTCACTACCTAGATGAAGATTCACATTAATATGGAGGTACCTTTTTTTCTTTTTCTTTTTTCTTTTTCTTACTAGATATTTTCTTTATTTACATTTCAAATGTTATCCCCTTTCCTAGTGTCCCCTCTCAAAATCCTCTATCCCCTCCCCCCTCTTCCTGCTCCCCAACCCACCCACTCCCATTCCTGGTCCTGGCATTCCCCTATATTGGGGCATAGAGCCTTCGCAGGACCAAGGGCCTCTCCTCCCATTGATGACCGACTAGGCCATCCTCTGCTACAAATATAGCTAGAGCCACAAGTTCCACCATATGTTTTCTTTGATTGGTGGTATAGTTCCAAGGATCTCTGAAGGTACTGGTTAGTTCATATTGATGTTCCTTCTATGGGGCTTCAGTCCCCTTCAGCAACCTGGGTATTTTTCTGGCTCCTTCATTGGAGACCTTATGAGGAGGCACCTTTCCCATCCCTTTGATCTTTACATATCAGAATTGCCAGTACTCTTATCTATTGACACTGAAGTTTAATTACATTCAATTTCTGTATGTAATAATAACACATGTACTTTATTGCACCTGCTTTCACATAATGTCTTTCTCAGATATTTCTTCAGTTCTATATAATACAGTGTTGGTTTCCTAGATTTATCATACTCTACATTATAGCCGCAGTTTAATAAGACATCCACTTTACATCATATTTTCGTATTCTCTATATCAAAGTAGCCAAACTCTTTAAGCCCATCTTTTATGATTATACTTTTTTTCATATATTTTCCTTTCCCAGATTTTTTTCTTAAATTTATAACCATAAACAAAGTTTTTGCTCTCAGACAAAAAAAATTTCATGATAAGGGACTAAAAAGAATTGTGTTTAGAATAGTGATACCTGCTATATAAATTATAAAAAGAAACCACAATTTCAGTAGCAGAATTGAATTATATATGAAAATTATTGGTATATTAAAAAAAAGCTTTGTGTGCATAATGAATTAGAAAGTAGGTGTAGATTAATCATTTCCAGTTTTGATTCCAATTTTATTGTTTTAAAAAAGAGATAGATTGTATACTGGAGTTTGAAGAAAAATAAAATATTCTATTTGGAGACATAGAAACTTATTCTTTAATGCAAGACTTTCTGTGATTTAGAAGGACATGGGAATATATCTTATTAAATATAATAAAACCATCTCATCAATAGATTCCAGGTTTCTGGATGTTTACCTAGAGTGCACAAGTGCAGGTCCTGCCGCCTCTCTAAACAGACCAGGTGATCTGGAAAAAATCAGATTAGACTGTTTTTTTTTTTTTCATACAACTCCCTTTCCTGCTAAGTCCTCTGCGTTACCACCAGTTGCCGTGAGCAGTCTGTTATTCCCACTTGAACCCATACTCCTACCATCTCTCAGTACACATTTATCATGTCTGTTGATCTAGATGGAGGAAATCTCATTCGATGATGCAAAAGGCTTTGCTAGAAATTCAACAGCCCTTCATGTTAAAGTGCTTAAAGAGGTTAGAAATACAAGGCACATACCTAAACATAATAAAAGCAATATACAACAAGCTAATAGTCAACAGTAAATTAAATAGAGAGAAACTTAAAGTACTTTATGTAAAATCAGGAACATGACAAGGCTGCCCTCACGTTCCCTATCTATTCAATATAGTACTTGAAGTTCTAGCCATGGCAAAAAGACAACTAAAGGAAATCAAGGAGATAGAAACTGGAAAGGAATAATTCACTACTTGCAGATGTTAGGATAGTATACATAAGTGACCCCCAAAATACTGCCAGAGAACTCCACCCACTCACAGAATTTTCATCCCAAAATGTGTTATGCCTGGAAGAAATGCAGGTGTGGGATGGAGAAGAGACTGAGGGAATGACGAATCAATAGGCAGCCCAGATTGAGATGCATCACACGGTAAAGCACCAATCCTCAACACTACTAATGGTACTCTGTTATCCTCCCAGACAAGAGCCTAGCATGGCTGTCCCTTGAGAAACTCCACCCAGCAGCTGGCTCAAATGGATGCAGACACCCATAGCCAAATGGTAGATGGAACTCGGAGACTCTTATGGAATATTTGTAACAGAGATTAGGGCCCCAAATGGTATCCCCCTTGGTGTGAGAGCTCCAGCCTCTTATAGAAGAAGACTATGGGATATGGAGAGAAACTGTGGGGGCCTGGAAGAGGGGTAAAGATCGGGATGTAAAGTGAAAAAATAAATAAATTATATTTAAAAAATAAATGTGTAACTCCAGACTAGTCAATCATGACATTATATAACATGTTTTGAATAAACACATATAAAATATGCATTGAAATTAACTGGTTAATACAGAAATTATTAAAATCAAAAAGGGAAAGAAATTCTAGGCCTAAAAACTATACTTAATATGAAGTATAGTCATATAACAAAGACATACAATATTAATGTACTAATAACATCTATAAAAATAAAATAACTACAATAACTACAAAGATTTAAAACAAAATTTATACAATTAGTGGAAGGGAAGAGAAATGAAAGTATGTAAATATCCTTATTCTAAATAAAGACTATTCAGAAGATATTTCATTAATAACAAGAGACAATTTAACTCAGAATAATTGTACATGGTTTACGACCCAAATTACAAAATCATAAGGAATATGAAATTTAAAATATAATAGTGAGCAAATGGCTGAACTGAAAAATTGTGATTAAAGTTTGTTTAAAAATGTGGCAGATAGCCATGCAGTGGTAGTGCATGCCTTTAATCCCAGAATTTGGGAGGCAGAGGCAGATGGATTTCTGAGTTCAAGGGCAGCCTGATCTACAGAGTGAGCTCCAGGACAGCCAGGGCTCTACAGAGAAACCCTGCCTTAAAAAAAAAAAGAAAAGAAAAGAAAGAAAGGGAGGGAGGGAGGGAGGGAGGGAGGGAGAGAGAGAGAGAGAGAGAGAGAGAGAGAGAGAGAGAGAGAGAGAGAGAGTGAGAGAGAGAGAAGTTCCAAATAAATTCAATTTGGTTTAATTCTTTCTAAGAGACAGAAAGTCACACTTAATTTGCACACACACACACACACACACACACACACAAACACATTCACCCAGGACTATGTATAATGAAAAAAATCTCCACATCATTTTTTTCATTATGCTTTATCTGTTTAGTGTGAAAAGACAGAAACCACCAAAAGCCATAAATTGTTTTCTTGAAGAGGCAGAATACATTGCAAAAGATTGGGGTAACAATGATGAAAACTCTGAAGTGAATACAGTGGAGAACTTGAACAACACATATACTCCACTATTGTGTATGATCAACACATGTTTTATTCTCTTTGTACAACATGCTACATACTGTCTTTGACCAAGAAACTCATAGTCTGCTCCTCCAGTGTAGTGTGCCTGAGTATTGCTAAATCCTGCAGTGTCCTGTATGCTTATAATCCATCCCCAAATTCCCTTAAACAGAGCTGGTAGAATACCCAAGAATTGTGTATTACTATTTGCTACTATTTTAACACAACTACAGAGCTTCAACATCCTAACATGGCTACAGGATAATAATTTTGTAGTTATTTTCCTAATTGTATTCATGAAAATTTATCCTTTTAGGAAGTATTGACATTTTTAAAATTAAAAAAAAATTTAAAGCTAGAACAACATTTTTCAAATCTCAAGGTACAAAAATATATTTAAGCAATCACCAAAGGACAGAAGCCATTTACTTCAGCCAAAATTCTTCAGGGATGAACATATTAAGCAGTATTAATAATAATTATGTTTTATATTCAGCAAAAAGTTTTCCATTCAAAATATTGAAAAAAATAAGAAATGTAAAAACAAACACATATATAAAATTGAGTTGTATTAATATTCAAATAAATGCACCAAATGAAATACAATTTCTGAGTACAAGCTCTTTGTAATGGAGGGATGATAACTTCTTGGTGCATTCAATTTTGTAAGATAGTTGTATCCCTAAATATCTAAACTATATGCAATTGCTATAAAATAGCTTATATAGTACAAATTGCTATTGTGCAATGAAACACTTGAAAAATGAATACATTTCACCAAACATATTGGTTTTAGAAATCATTTTTATAAACTGTGCATTAAAATATAGACAGGGATGTTTGCAACAGTTGTCAAGCAAATAAAGCTAAATTATAAAAATCAAAGTATCAATAAGAGAAGAATGCTTATTAATGGTTTCTTATGCTTATGGTTCGAATCTTTGAAATAATTAGAAATAACACTATGGGAAATCTTACAAGATTGGAGAAGAACATGAAACTAGATTGTAAAGTAGCACACCCCTTAAAATAACAATTTATGTCCACAAAATTAAAGATCAAACCTACAAATATTACATACTGTCATTGTGAGTTAGGTGGACATAGGAGTCCTTTTACTTGTGGTTTTGCCATACTAAGGAATCTTGTTTTGCTTAGCATTTCAGAAAGTGTAAAGGGACAGAATGCTAGCATAGTGATTAATTAGATTTTGTGGTTTGATCTGAGTTTGAAGCTCACTGTTCTTACTTACTAATTCATTCATTAATTCATTAATACTTCTTACTTATTAATCTTAACATTGATCATGCTGTATCACTTCATTCTCTAGTATGCGACAGAGAATAAGAATATGGGCTCTGTAAACAATTTTAAAATACTGAATGTTTCACATGGGTAACATTCCTAGGGTCGGCAAGGGTCTAGTGATTGCGTCCTCCAAGCTCTTACCACAGGAGAGAGTTCCTCTTAGATACTTACTCCTTAATCTCATTTTTTTTTCTGGAAAGGAGGGTGAGGTTCTTTAGTGTTGCATTTCCTCAGGACTTGTGTTGTTCTTCTTAAAAAAAAAAGATTAAATAAAATTAAAAATTTTAAGTGAAATAAAAAACCAAACTTTAGACTTTTTCAATGTGAAAAAACAAAAAACCAGTTATGTCTTCTTAAGCATAAAAACCAAGTTAGCAACACTGCACACATGGGAAGACATCAAACTGATACAAACCATACCATTTTGTGGATTGACCAAGACATGGAGTTGAGAGTCTGATGTTTTTTAGAACACCTCATAGACTAGGTCAATGATTCCCAACTTTCCTATTACTACAACACTTTCTGATCTTGTGGTGACCCCTAACCATTAAACTATTTCATTAATACTTTATAAGTGTTATTTTTCTACTGTTATCAATTTTAGTGTAAATATCTGACACGTGACATATCTGATACGTGATCCCTGAGGTGGTCACAATCTGCAGTTGGAGAGCTACTGGCAGGGGGGCAAGAAAAAGAACTCTATACCTCCAAGTTAGGCTACAGCCTAAAATAATATCATGTAGTATCAGGATTTGTATTTCAAAACTATATTTTAATATTTGATGGTGACCTTTATGAAGATTAATATCAAAGGTGTTGAAAACAGTTTTGCAATGTTCACTTATGTTTGTGTGTTACATTAAAACATTTTCTCCCTTACTTTGTATCCCCTTCAAATCCAAAGTTTGCAATTTTCACCCTTAATATTCTCTGGCTTTCCCCAAGAATGTTTTCAAAGACCTTTCTAACCTTGTTATCATCCCCTTGTAAAGAATATAGTTGGCTATGAATGGCTATATTTACTCCTCGAGGTGCATAATCCTGAAAAAATCCTTACCTCTTGTTAAAAAATTAGTAAAAAAATTGGTTATTTCTATATTAAGATGCAAAAGGGCATGGGGTATCTATTTACTTATTTGTTTATTATGTCTGGGTTAGTACTTGGCTTTGCTCCAAATCCCACAAAACAGCTTACAAACACATATTCATGATCTGTTTCAACAGTTCAGTACTTTTATAACTAATCCACAGTGACTGTGACTTCTCTCTGTCCAGTGGTCATCCATTTATATTTGTTTGCTACAGACAATAATTCAAGACCTGAATGAGTTGGTTTAAATTAATCATTAGATAGAGAGAAGCAGGAACTTAAAGGTTCAATATATTTTTTACTCTAGGAAGTTTGGTAGTGAAGTCTTTGTAGAACCCATCCTCCAGTACTTAACAGGTATCACAGTAATCCATTATAGAGATAGATGCTTAATAGACAAACACTCTAAACCTTACATTACAATTATTCACTTGATCCTCATGTTTATTCAACTTTGGTGACAGTCATGTCATTTATGAACTTTCTGATAAGCTTCAACTATCAGTTCAATGCAGCTTACTGGCAAATAAAACAATCAGGCAAACATTACTTGAGTAAAAATGTTTAACTCAACCCTGGAACAAATTGGAGGATAAATAGGAATGATTGGTAACCTTAACTTCATAAAAGAACACAACATATACAATATGAATTTAAAGATGCTGAAAAACTAATTCTGAACTCTTTCCCTTATAATATAAACTTTGTTCTTTAGAAATGAAACATATAATGATCATCTTGAAAAATGTTCACTTTTCTCAGAAATTTGCAGTATATATTATTGTGTAAATTTTCATTAAAGTCTTGATGTGAACAACTTAATTTTACATGAAAAGTTAATCGGATATATGTAGTTTGAGCAAAGAATAGTCGATTTGCTTATGTTTCAATGACATGCAGAAAAGCCACAAACTAAGCATGGCCTTATCAGACACATGGAACTAGACAAACCATTTATCACAACTCCCTTTTCTGTATATGTCAGTACAAAAATGAATACTTTAATAACTCACTTGTGGTCTACAATTTAATTTTGATATTTATGGTTATTCATTTCTACTATAAATCACTATAGAAATTTAACATTTATTTGTATTGGAAAGACAATGAGCAGCAGCATTATCACAGAAATGGAGTCTTTTAAATACTCTTTAAGTGGTTTCAAATTGTTTCATTCCATTTTTCATGCAAGGAAACTCACCAAAGAGAAAATTAATTCTGCTGCCAAGAATTAATGTTGCTACCACAGATGACTGAAGGAGCCCTTTCATGAGGTTTTTGTTCAGCATCTTACAGAGGAAACAAGAAGATAGTGTAAGATGCCTTCATATGGTCCACATGACAGTAGTGAGATTTTTTTTTAATGTGCTGACACTCAAGAGAAGAGAGAACCCTTTAAAATTAGTAATTGGAATAGAATTAGATGAGAAGGATCGCCATAGAAAACATAATTTTATGGATTAGTCCAAATTTGTGTCCTAAGACATACGTGTTTCTCAATATTATAAGATAGATCCTGATATAATTGCTGAGTTCATTCTTGCTTTACTAGTCATATTTTGAATGTCCTCTGTGGGATTTCTGTAAAACTAATGAGTTTAAGAGGCGGTAAATCCCCAGTGGCACACCTTACACTTTGTTCAACTGGAGAAAGCCAAAGTTCAAGGAGAATTTCTTCAATGTGACCAACTGTAAAAAATTATTGCATTGGAATTCTAGGCAGGTATCTGTAATTCCTGCCTTATATCCAACAGGGACTTGCTGGTGTTACATTTCAGATAGGGTATCTCATGAGAGTTCCTGAAAGTAGATACTCAAGCCAGCTTTAGCTCTTGAATCTTGAGTAAATTCTCCCAATACTGGACCAGCATCTGGAGATCTGGATTCTTAGTTGTGATTCTAAAATCTTGTGATATTGTCAGACTCATGAGAAAATTCTTAAGTGGACCTTTTATCTGTGATAGGAGGTGTTGGAAAATCAGGACACCATGTGTCTGTTAGTTTTACAATCCAGTGAACTTTTTCTTGAAAATCAGTGCTTATGGAGGATTTTTTCATGAATGTTCTTTTTGATGTTTGGTTAATTTTTCTTAACTTATTATCCTTTCTAATCAATTTTCCTTCTGCTATGTTTCTAGATATTTTTCTCACCCCTTCTCTCCTTTTCTTCTCTTTTTATCTCTGTTCCTCAATACTTTCATAGAGTATACTGGATATTCTGTTTTTATCAATCTCTACCTCATTCTTTTGTTGGGAATCTGCAGCTGTGTTCATGATCTGCAGCCCAGAAATCCTCTTGTCTTTACCTTGTTGTAGGCTCAGCAGGTCCAATTATTTTATGAGTGTTCTAGAGATTTGAAGAAAGTAATCATGGTTTCACAGCAAGGATTTTTAATTTCTAAGTGATTTCCCTTGCCCACTGTCTTAGTATTTATTGTTTAGAGCTTTTTATTCCTTTTAGATTTTGTTTTTGTTTTTGTTTTTTTTAAATTACGTATTTTCCTCAACTACATTTCCAATGCTATCCCAAAAATCCCCCACACCCTCTCCCCCCCCCCACTCCCCTACCCACCCATTCCCATTTTTTTGGCCCTGGCGTTCCCCTGTACTGGGGCATATAAAGTTGGCCTGTCCAAAGGGCCTCTCTTTCCACTGATGGCCAACTAGGCCATCTTTTGATACATATGCAGCTAGAGTCAAGAGCTCCGGGGTATTAGTTAGTTCATAATGTTGCACCTACTGGGTTGCAGATCTCTTTAGCTCCTTGGATACTTTCTCTAGCTCCTCCATTGGGGGCCCTGTGATCTGTCCAATAGTTGACTGTGAGCATCACTTCTGTGTTTGCTAGGCCCCTGCCTAGTCTCACGAGAGACAGCTATATCACGGTCCTTACAACAAACGCTTGCTAGTGTATGCAATGGTGTCTTCTTTGGAGGCTAATTATGGGATGGAACCCTGGATATGGCAGTCTCTAGATGGTCCATCCTTTTGTCTCAGCTCCAAACTTTGTCTCTGTAACTCCTTCCATGGGTGATAGTTTCCAATTCTAAGAAGGGGCAAAGTGTCCACACTTTGGTCTTGGTTCTTCTTCAGTTTCATGTGTTTTGCAAATTGTACCTTATATCTCGCTATACTAAGGTTCTGGGCTAATATTCACTTATCAGTGAATACATACTGTGTGAGTTCCTTTGTGATTGTGTCACTCAGGATGATGCCCTCCAGGTTCATCCATTTGCCTAGGAATTTCATGAATTCATTCTTTTTAATAGCTGAGTAGTACTCCATTGTGTAAATGTACCACATTTTTTGTATCCATTCCTCTGTTGAGGGGCATCTGGGTTCTTTCCAGCTTCTGGCTATTATAAATAAGCCTGCTATGAACATAGTGGAGCATGTGTCCTTCTTACCCATTGGGACATCTTCTGGATATATGGCCAGGAGAGGTATTGCGGGATCCTCCGGTAGTACTATGTCCAATTTTCTAAGGAACCACCAGACTGATTTTCAGAGTGGTTGTACAAGCTTGCTATCCCACCAACAATGGAGCAGTGTTGCTCTTTCTCCACATCCTCGCCAGCATCTGCTGTCACCTGAATTTTTGATCTTAGCCATTCTGACTCGTGTGAGATGGAATCTCAGGGTTATTTTGATTTGCATTTCTCTGATGATTAAGAATGTTGAACATTTTTTCAGGTGCTTCTCAGTCATTTGATATTCCTCGGGTGAGAATTCTTTGTTTAGCTCTGAGCCCAATTTTTAAGGGGGTTATTTGATTTTCTGGAGTCCACCCTCTTGAGTTCTTAATATATATTGGATATTAATCCCCTATCTGATTTAAGATAGGTAAAGATCCTTTCCCAATCTGTTGGAGGCCTTTTTGTCTTATTGACGCTGTCTTTTGCCTTGCAGAAGCTTTGCAGTTTCATGAGGTCCCATTTGTCAATCCTCGCTCTTACAGCACAAGCCATTGCTGTTCTATTCAGGAATTTTTCCCCTGTGCCCATATCTTTGAGGCTTTTCCCCACTTTCTCCTCTATAAGTTTCAGTGTCTCTGGTTTTATGTGAAGTTCCTTGATCCACTTAGATTTGACCTTAGTACAACGAGATAGGTATAGATCAATTCACATTCTTTTACATGATAACAACCACTTGTGCCAGCACCATTTGTTGAAAATGCTGTCTTTCTTCCACTTGATGGTTTTAGCGCCCTTTTCGAAGATCAAGTGACCATAGGTGTGTTGGTTCATTTCTGGGTCTTCAATTCTATTCCATTGGTCTACTTGTCTCTCAATATACCAGTACCAGGCAGTTTTTATCACAATTGCTCTGTAGTAAAGCTTTAGGTCAGGCATGGTGTTTCCACCAGAGTTACTTTTATCCTTGGGAAGAGTTTTTGCTATCCTAGGTTTTTTGTTATTCCAGATGAATTTGCAGATTGCTCTTTCTAATTCGTTGAAGAATTGAGTTGGAATTTTGATGGGGATTGCATTCAATCTGTAGATTGCTTTTGGCAAGATAGCCATTTTTACAATGTTGATCCTGCCAATCCATGAGCATGGGAGATCTTTCCATCTTCTGAGATCTTCTTTAATTTCTTTCTTCAGAGACTTGAAATTTTTATCATACATATCTTTCACTTCCTTAGTTAGAGTCACACCAAGATATTTTATGTTATTTGTGACTATTGAGAAGGGTGTTGTTTCCCTAATTTCTTTCTCAGCCTGTTTATTCTTTGTGTAGAGAAATCCCATTGACTTGTTTGCGTTAATTTTATATCTAGCTACTTCACTGAAGCTGTTTATCAGGTTTAAGAGTTCTCTGGTGGAATTTTTAGGGTCACTTATATATACTATCATATCATCTGCAAAAAGTGATATTTTGACTTTCTCTTTTCCAATTTGTATCCCCTTGATTTCCTTTTGGTGTCGAATTGCTCTGGCTAGGACATCAAGTACTATGTTGAATAGGTAGGGAGTAAGTGGGCAGCCTTTTCTAGTTCCTGATTTTAGTGGGATTGCTTCAAGCTTCTCACCATTTACTTTGATGTTGGCTACTGTTTTGCTGTAGATTGCTTTTATCATGTTTAGGTATCGGTATTGATTTCCTGATGATTCCAAGACTTTTATCATGAATGGGTGTTGGATCTTGTCGAATGTTTTTTCTGCATCTAATGAGATGATCATGTGGTTTTTGTCTTTGAGTTTGTTTATATAATGGATTACATTGATGGATTTCCATATATTAAACCATCCCTGCATCCCTGGAATAAAACCTACTTGGTCTGGATGGATGATTGCTTTAATGTGTTCTTGGATTCGGTTAGGGAGAATTTTATTGAGTATTTTTGCATTGATATTCATAAGGGAAATTGGTCTGAAGTTCTCTATCTTTGTTGGATCTTTCTGTGGTTTAGGTATCAGAGTAATTGTGGCTTCATAGAATGAGTTCAGTATAGTTCCCTCTACTTCTATTTTGTGGAATACTTTGTGCAGAACTGGAATTAGATCTTCTTTGATGATCTGGTAGAACTCTGCACTAAACCGATCTGGTACTGACCTTTTTTGGCTGCTAGACTATTAATGACTGCTTCTTTTTCTTTAGGGGATATGGGACTGTTTAGATCATTAACTTAATCCTGATTTAACTTTGGTACCTGGTATCTGTCTAGAAATTTGTCCATTTCGTCCAGGTTTTCCAGTTTTGTTGAGTATAGCCTTTTGTAGAAGGATCTGATGGTGTTTTGGATTCTTCAGGATCTGTTGTTATGTCTCCCTTTTCATTTTTGATTTTGTTAATTAGGATGTTGTCCCTGTGCCCTCTAGTGAGTCTAGCTAAGGGGTTACCTATCTTGTTGATTTTCTCAAAGAACCAACTCCTCATTTGGTTAATTCTTTGAATAGTTCTTCTTATTTCCACTTGGTTGATTTCACCACTGAGTTTGATTATTTTCTGCCGTCTACTCCTCTTGGGTGAATTTGCTTCCTTTTTTTCTAGAGCTTTTAGTTGTGTTGTCAAGCTGCTAGTGTGTGCTCTCTCCAGTTTCTTCTTGGAGGCACTCAGAGCTATGAGTTTCCCTCTTAGAAATGCTTTCATTGTGTCCCAAAGGTTTGGGTACGTTGTGGTTTCATTTTCATTAAACTCTAAAAAGTCTTTAATTTCTTTCTTTATTCCTTCCTTGACCAAGGTATCATTGAGAAGAGTGTTGTTCAGTTTCCACGTGAATGTTGGCTTTCCCTTATTTATGTTGTCATTGAAGATCAGCCTTAGGCCATGGTGGTCTGATAGGATGCATGGGACAATTTCAATATTTTTGTATCTGTTGAGGCCTGTTTTGTGACCAATTATATGGTCAATTTTGGAGAAGGTTCCGTGAGGTGCTGAGAAGAAGGTATATCCTTTTGTTTTAGGATAAAATGTTCTTTAGATATCTGTCAGATCCATTAGTTTCATAACTTCTGTTAGTTTCACTGTGTCCCTGTTTAGTTTCTGTTTCCATGGTCTGTCCATTGATGAAAGTGGTGTGTTGAAGTCTCCCACTATTATTGTGTGAGGTGCAATGTGTACTTTGAGTTTTACTAAAGTGTCTTCAATGAATGTGGCTGCCCTTGCACTTGGAGCATAGATATTCAGAATTGAGAGTTCCTCTTGGAGGATTTTACCTTTGATGAGTATGAAGTGTCCCTCCTTGTCTTTTTTGATATCTTTGGGTTTGAAGTCGATTTTATCCGATATTAGAATGGCTACTCCAGCTTGTTTCTTCAGACCATTTGCTTGGAAAATTGTTTTCCAGCCTTTCACTCTGAGGTAGTGTCTGTCTTTTTCCCTGAGATGGGTTTCCTATAAGCAGCAGAATGTTGGGTCCTGTTTGTGTAGCCAGTCTGTTAGTCTATGTCTTTTTATTGGGGAATTGAGTCCATTGATATTAAGAGATATTAAGGAAAGGTAATTGTTGCTTCCTTTTATTTTTGTTGTTAGAGTTGGCATTCTGTTCTTGTGACTGTCTTCTTTTTGGTTTGTTGAGGGATTACCTTCTTGCTTTTTCTAGGGCGTGATTTCCGTCCTTGTATTGTTTTTATTCTGTTATTATCCTTTGAAGGGCTGGATTCATGGAAAGATAATGTGTGAATTTGGTTTTGCCGTGGAATACTTTGGTTTCTCCATCTATGGTAATTGAGAGTTTGGCCTGGGCTGGCATTTGTGTTCTCTTAGTGTCTGTATAACACCTGTCCAGGCTCTTCTGGCTTTCATAGTCTCTGGTGAAAAGTCTGGTGTAATTCTGATAGGCCTTCCTTTATATGTTACTTGACCTTTCCCCCTTACTGCTTTTAATAGTCTATCTTTATTTAGTGCATTTGTTGTTCTGATTATTATGTGTCGGGAGGAATTTCTTCTCTGGTCCAGTCTATTTGGAGTTCTGTAGGCTTCTTGTATGTTCATGGGCATCTCTTTCTTTAGGTTTGGGAAGTTTTCTTCTATAGTTTTGTTGAAGATGTTTGCTGGCTCTTTAAGTTGAAAATCTTCATTTTCATCAACTCCTATTATCCGTAGGTTTGGTCTTCTCATTGTGTGCTGGATTTCCTGGATGTTTTGAGTTAGGATCTTTTTGCGTTTTGTATTATCTTTGATTGTTGTGCTGATGTTCTCTATGGAATCTTCTGCACCTAAGATTCTCTCTTCCATCTCTTGTATTCTGTTTCTGATGCTGGCATCTATGGTTCCAGATTTCTTTCCTAGGGTTTCTATCTCCAGCCTTGCCTCACTTTGGGTTTTCTTTATTGTGTCTACTTCCCTTTTTAGGTCTAGTATGGTTTTGTTCATTTCCATCACCTGTTTGGATGTGTTTTCCTGTTTTTCTATAAGGACTTCTACCTGTTTGGTTGTGTTTTCCTATTTTTCTTTAAGGACTTGTAACTCTTTGCGGTCTTCTCCTGTATTTCTTTTTTTTTCCACTTTTTATTAGGTATTTAGCTCATATACATTTCCAATGCTATACCAAAAGTCCCCCATAGCCACCCACCCCCACTCCCCTACCCACCCACTCCCCTTTTTTTGGCCCTGGCGTTCCCCTGTACTGGGGCATATAAAGTTTGCGTGTCCAATGGGCCTCTCTTTCCAGTGATGGCCGCCTAGGCCATCTTTTGGTACATATGCAGCTAGAGTCAAGAGCTCCGGGGTACTGGTTAGTTCATAATGTTGTTCCACCTATAGGGTTGCAGATCCCTTTAGCTTCTTGGGTACTTTCTCTAGCTCCTTCATTGGGGGCCATGTGATCCATCCAATAGCCGACTGTGAGCATCCACTTCTATGTTTGCTAGGCCCAGGCATACTCTGACAAGAGACAGCTATATCAGGGTCCTTTCAGCATAATCTTGCTAGTGTATGCAATGGTGTCAGCATTTGGAATCTGATTATGGGATGGATCCCCGGATATGGCAGTCTCTACATGGTCCATCTTTTTATCTCAGCTCCAAACTTTGTCTCTGTACCTCCTTCCAAGGGTGTTTTGTTCTCACTTCAAGGGAGGGGCATAGTGTCCACACTTCAGTCTTCATTTTTCTTGAGTTTCATGTGTTTAGGAAATTGTATCTTATATCTTGGATATCCTAGGTTTTGGGCTAATATCCACTTATCAGTGAGTACATATTGTGTGAGTTCCTTTGTGAATGTGTTACCTCACTCAGGATGATGCCCTCCAGGTCCATCCATTTGGCTAGGAATTTCATAAATTCATTCCTTTTAATAGCTGAGTAGTACTCCATTGTGTAGATGTACCACATTTTCTGTATCCATTCCTCTGTTGAGGGGCATCTGGGTTCTTTCCAGCTTCTGGCTATTATAAATAAGGCTGCTATGAACATAGTGGAGCATGTGTCCTTCTTACCAGTTGGAACATCTTCTGGATATATGCCCAGGAGAGGTATTGCTGGATCCTCCGGTAGTACTATATCCAGTTTTCTGAGGAACCACCAGACTGATTTCCAGAGTGGTTGTACAAGCCTGCAATCCCACCAACAATGGAGGAGTGTTCCTCTTTCTCCACATTCACGCCAGCATCTGCTGTCACCTGAATTTTTGATCTTAGCCATTCTGACTGGTGTGAGGTGGAATCTCAGGGTTGTTTTGATTTGCATTTCCCTGATGATTAAGGATGTTGAACATTTTTTCAGGTGCTTCTCTGCCATTCGGTATTCCTCGGGTGAGAATTCTTTGTTCAGTTCTGAGCCCCATTTTTTAATGGGGTTATTTGATTTTCCGAAGTCCACCTTCTTGAGTTCTTTATATATGTTGGATATTCGTCCCTTATCTGATTTAGGATAGGTAAAGATTCTTTCCCAATCTGTTGGTGGTCTTTTTGTCTTATTGACGGTGTCTTTTGCCTTGCAGAAACTTTGGAGTTTCATTAGGTCCCATTAGTCAATTCTCGCTCTTACAGCACAAGCTATTGATGCTCTGTTCAGGAATTTTTCCCCTGTGCCCATATCTTCAAGGCTTTTCCCCACTTTCTCCTCTATAAGTTTCAGTGTCACTGGTTTTACGTGAAGTTCCTTGATCCACTTAGATTTGACCTTAGTACAAGGAGATAAGTATGGATCAATTCGCATTCTTCTACACGATAACAACCAGTTGTGCCAGCACCAATTGTTGAAAATGCTATCTTTCTTCCACTGGATGGTTTTAGCTCCCTTGTCGAAGATCAAGTGACCATAGGTGTGTGGGTTCATTTCTGGGTCTTCAATTCTATTCCATTGGTCTACTTGTCTGTCTCTATACCAGTACCATGCAGTTTTTATCACAATTGCTCTGTAGTAAAGCTTTAGGTCAGGCATGGTGATTCCACCAGAGGTTCTTTTATCCTTGAGAAGAGTCTTTGCTATCCTAGGTTTTTTGTTATTCCAGATGAATTTGCAAATTGCTCCTTCTAATTCGTTGAAGTATTGTTTTGGAATTTTGATGGGGATTGCATTGAATCTGTAGATTGCTTTTGGCAAGATAGCCATTTTTACAATGTTGATCCTGCCAATCCATGAGCATGGGAGATCTTTCCATCTTCTGAGATCTTCTTTAATTTCTTCAGAGACTTGAAGTTTTTATCATACAGATCTTTCACTTCCTTAGTTAGAGTCAGGCCGAGATATTTTATATTATTTGTGACTATTGAATAGGGTGTTGTTTCCCTAATTTCTTTCTCAGCCTGTTTATTCTTTGTGTAGAGAAAGGCCATTGACTTGTTTGAGTTAAGTTTATTTCCAGCTACTTCACCGAAGCTGTTTATCAGGTTTAGGAGTTCTCTGGTGGAATTTTTAGGGTCACTTATATATACTATCATATCATCTGCAAAAAGTGATATTTTGAGTTCCTCTTTTCCAATTTGTATCCCCTTGATCTCCTTTTGTTGTCGATTGCTCTGGCTAATACTTCAAGTACTATGTTGAAAAGGTAGGGAGAAAGTGGGCAGCCTTGTCTAGTCCCTGATTTTAGTGGGATTGCTTCCAGCTTCTCTCCATTTACTTTGACGTTGGCTACTGGTTTGCTGTAGATTGCTTTTATTATGTTTAGGTATGGGCCTTGAATTCCTGATCTTTCCAAACCTTTTATCATGAATGGGTATTGGATCTTGTCAAATGCTTTTTGTGCATCTAACGAGATGATCATGTGGTTTTTGTCTTTGAGTTTGTTTATATAATGGATTACATTGATGGATTTTCGTATATTAAACCATCCCTGCATCCCTGGAATAAAACCTAGTTGGTCAGGATGGATGATTGCTTTAATGTGTTCTTGGATTCGGTTAGCGAGAATTCTATTAAGGATTTTTGCATCGATATTCATAAGAGGAATTGGTCTGAAGTTCTCTATCTTTGTTGGGTCTTTCTGTGGTTTAGGTATCAGAGTAATAGTGGCTTCATAAAATGGGTTGGGTAGAGTACCTTCTACTTCTATCTTGTGAAATAGTTTGTGCAGAACTGGAATTAGATCTTCTTTGACGGTCTGATAGAACTCTGCACTAAACCCGTCTGGTCCTGGGATTTTTTTGGCTGGGAGACTATTAATAACTGCTTCTATTTCTTTAGGGGATATGGGACTGTTTAGAAGGTCAACTTGATCCTGATTCAACTTTGGTACCTGGTATCTTTCCAGAAATTTGTCCATTTCGTCCAGGTTTTTCAGTTTTGTTGAGTATAGCCTTTTGTAGAAGGATCTGATGGTGTTTTGGATTTCTTCAGGATCTGTTGTTATGTCTCCCTTTTCATTTCTGATTTTGTTGATTAGGATTTTGTCCCTTTGCCCTTTAGTGAGTCTAGCTAAGGGTTTATCTATCTTGTTGATTTTCTCAAAGAACCAACTCCTCGTTTGGTTAATTCTTTGAATACTTCTTTTTGTTTCCACTTGGTTGATTTCACCCCTGAGTTTGATTATTTCCTGCTGTCTACTCCTCTTGGGTGAATTTGCTTCCTTTTTTTCTAGAGCTTTTAGATGTGTTGTCAAGCTGCTAGTATGTGCTCTCTCCCGTTTCTTTTTGGAGGTACTCAGAGCTATGAGTTTCCCTCTTAGAAATGCTTTCATTGTGTCCCAAAGGTTTGGGTACGTTGTGGCTTCATTTTCATTAAACTCTAAAAAGTCTTTAATTTCTTTCTTTATTCCTTCCTTGACCAAGGTATCATTGAGAAGAGGGTTGTTCAGTTTCCACGTGAATGTTGGCTTTCCCTTATTTATGTTGTTATTGAAGATCAGTCTTAGGCCATGGTGGTCTGATAGGATGCATGGGACAATTTCAATATTTTTCTATCTGTTGAGACCTGTTTTGTGATTCTCAATTTTGGAGAAGGTTCCGTGAGGTGCTGAGAAGAAGGTATATCCTTTTGTTTTAGGATAAAATGTTCTGTAGATATCTGTCAGGTCCATTTGTTTCATAACTCCCGTTAGTTTCACTGTGTCCCTGTTTAGTTTCTGTTTCCACGATCTGTCCATTGATGAAAGTGGTGTGTTGAAGTCTCCCACTATTATTGTGTGAGGTGCAATGTGTGCTTTGAGCTTTACTAAAGTGTCTTTAATGAATGTGGCTGCCCTTGCACTTGGAGCGTAGATATTCAGAATTGATAGTTCCTCTTGGAGGATTTTACCTTTGATGAGTATGAAGTGTCCCTCCTTGTCTTTTTTGATATCTTTGGGTTTGAAGTCGATTTTATCCGATATTAGAATGGCTACTCCAGCCTGTTTTTTCAGACCATTTGCTTGGAAAATTGTTTTCCAGCCTTTCACTCTGAGGTAGTGTCTGTCTTTTTCCCTGAGATGGGTTTCCTGTAAGCAGCAGAATGTTGGGTCCTGTTTGTGTAGCCAGTCTGTTAGTCTATGTCTTTTTATTGGGGAATTGAGTCCATTGATATTAAGAGATATTAAGGAAAGGTAATTGTTGCTTCCTGTTATTTTTGTTGTTAAAGTTGGCATTCTGTTCTTGTGGCTGTCTTCTTTTAGGTTTGTTGAGGGATTATCTTCTTGTTTTTTCTAGGGCGTGGTTCCCGTCCTTGTATTGGTTTTTTTCTGTTATTATCCTTTGAAGGGCTGGATTGGTGGAGAGATAATGGGTGAATTTAGTTTTGTCGTGGAATACTTTGGTTTCTCCATATATGGTAATTGAGAGTTTGGTTGGGTATAGTAGCCTGGGCTGGCATTTGTGTTCTCTTAGTGTCTGTATAACAACTGTCCAGGCTCTTCTGGCTTTCATAGTCTCTGGTGAAAAATCTGGTGTAATTGTGATAGGCTTGCCTTTATATGTTACTTGACCTTTTTTCCTTACTGCTTTTAGTATTCTATCTTTATTTAGTGCATTTGATGTTCTGATTATTATGTGTTGGGAGGAATTTCTTTTCTGGTCCAGTCTATTTGGAGTTCTGTAGGCTTCTTGTATGTTCATGGGCATCTCTTTCTTTAGATTTGGGAAGTTTTCTTCAATAATTTTGTTGAAGATGTTTGCTGGTCCTTTGAGTTGAAAATCTTCATTTTCATCCACTCCTATTATCCTTAGGTTTGGTCTTCTCATTGTGTCCTGGATTTCCTGGATGTTTTTAGTTAGGATCTTTTTGCATTTTCCATTTTCTTTGATTGTTGTGCCGATGTTCTCTATGGAGTCTTCTTCACCTGAGATTCTCTCTTCCATCTCTTGTATTCTGTTTCTGATGCTGGCATCTATGGTTCCAGATTTCTTTCCTAGGGTTTCTATCTCCAGCCTTGCCTCACTTTGGGTTTTCTTTATTGTGTCTACTTCCCTTTTTAGGTCTAGTATGGTTTTGTTCATTTCCATCACCTGTTTGGATGTGTTTTCCTGTTTTTCTATAAGGACTTCTACCTGTTTGGTTGTGTTTTCCTGTTTTTCTTTAAGGACTTGTAACTCTTTAGCAGTGTTTTCCTGTTTTTCTTTAAGGACTTGTAACTCTTTAGCAGTGTTCTCCTGTATCTCTTTAAGTGAGTTATTGAATTTCTTCTTTATGTCCTCTACCATCATCATGAGATATGCTTTTAAATCCAGGTCTACCTTTTCAGGTGTGTTAGGGTGTCCTGGACTGGGCGAAGTGGGCGTTCTGGGTTCTGATGATGGTGAGTGGTCCTGGTTTCTGTTAGTAGGATTCTTACGTTTACCTTTCGCCATCTGGCAATCTCTGGAGTTAGTTGTTATAGTTGTCTTTGTTAAGAGATTGTTCCTCTGTTGATTTTGTTACCCTCAATCAGCAGGCATGGGAGACAAGCTCTCTCCTCTGAGTTTCAGTGGTCAGAGCAGTCTCTGCAGGCAAGCTCTCCTCTTTTGGGGAAGGTGTACAGTTATCTGGTGTTTGGACCTCCTCCTGGCTGAAGGTGAAGGCCCAAAACAGGATCTTTCCCAGAAGCTGTGTTGCTTTGGCCAGGAAGGTGGCCGGTTGTCTGGAGTCGAAGATGTCGCCACCTCAGAAGCTCTGTGGCTCTCACCAGGAAGGTGGCCGGTTCTCTGGAGCCGAAGATGGCGCCGCCCCAGAAGCTCTGCATCTCGCCCTTACCAGAAACGTCTGGCCTCTGTATTCCACACGGTCACCCGTGCAGCCTGCCCTCCGCGGAGTCCAGGAGCCAAGAAGGCTCCCGCCGGCGCCTGTGACACAAACCTCTCAGGCCGGGCAGACCCCCGTGCTCTCACCAAGAAGGTGGCTGGCTGTCTCCTCCTGTATTTCTTTAAGTGAGTTTAAAGTCCGTCTTGATGTCCTCTACCATCATCATGAGATATTCTTTTAAATCCGGGTCTAGCTTTTCGGGTGTTTGGGTCGGGGTGCCCAGGACTAGGTAGGGTGGGAGTACTGCATTCTGATGATGGTGAATGGTCTTGATTTCTGTTAGTAGGATTCTTACATTTGCCTTTTGCCATCTGGTATTCTCTTGAGCTAGTTGTTATAGTTGTTTCTGGTTAGAGCTTGTTCCTCAGGTGATTATGTTAGCCTCTATCAGCAGACCTGGGAGACTGAGTTTCAGTGGTCAGAGTACTCTCTGCAGGCAAGCTCTCCTCTTGCAGGGAAGTTGCCCAGATATCTGGTGTTTTAACCTGCCTCCTGGCAGAAGTTGTGTTCCACTCAGCAGAGGTCTTAGGATCCTGTGGCAGATACTGTGTGGGTCCTTGTGGGTGTCTGGAGACTACCCGGGCCAGGGACCCTGGTGCTTCAGTGGGCCGGAAGGGACTTGAGACCCGGATCAGGCCGGGTTATCTGCTTCCTTAATTAATGCAGTCTCAGGTCCCGAGCGTGATTGGATTGGAGCAGGCACTGTGTTCCACTCACTAGAGGTCTTAGGTTCCCGTGGCGGATCCTGTGTGGGTCCTTGTGGATGTCCGGAGACTCCCCGGGCCAGGGACCCCGGTGCTGCAGTGGGCTGGAAGGGCTAGTTTTTGTTTTCAAAACTGATAACTATACCCAATTCTTTGCTCAATTATGTTTCTATTTGTTACTTCATTCATATTTTTCTTCTACTTTCACATTTAAGTATGTACACTTTATTATTGATCCTATTAATTTTATACATGTGTAGTTACACTGCCTCATAAGCAAAATCAGTTAACGCATAGCTTTTTTTTTTTCAATATGTCACAAGTATTTGCTGAATTACACTATGGGCCATTTTTACACAAGGGCAGAGTCTACCACCATTGACAGAGATTATGCATTGAGATTATGTATTTTTTTTTTAGGAAAAAAAACATAAGAAACAATAAACAACCATAAGACTAACCAATGGCATTTCAAACAATGTAAATATAAATTACATGAGGTACTGCAGGCAAAATTCCCAGGAGGAGAAAATCAAAGTGTGGTGATAGCAGCACAGCTAGAAGGGAGTACTTTTGTTAAGATGCTCAGAAAGGCCTCTGAGAAAATAGTGTGTGGCCTGAGGACATAGTACAATTTTATTAATTATAGGAGAGTAACATTTAATGCCCCAGAGTAGGGGGATGCTGGAGCACTTGGGTAGGAAAGTGTGGGTGGGTAGGAGAGAGGGAGAGTATTCTCATACAGGTAAAAGAAACAGGAGAGGGCAGATGTGGGGTGGGGTCTGGCAGAGTGGTAACCAGGAAGTGGGATATCATTTGAGATGTAAACAGATGAAGTGATTAACAAAGATTTAAATACTAACAATAAAGAGATGATTTCTGAATTAATGTATGTAGCCATCATACATTTCCTTATGCACTACTGATCTAAATATCCCAATGAGAACCAAGACAAGACATGCAAATCATCAAGTACATATGTATGGGAAATATATAACCCATAAAACAATACATTTTATCTTTCTCTACTGCATTCAACTCCCCAACAGCTTTTTACTGTTAATCAGATTAAATCTCAGCATTCACTTGTACAGACCAAAATATTTTGGATCTCCTATTTACCTCACATTAAGTGCATATTTCTTTTAAATTATTTAACCCTTTAAGCACACCTAGACATGCTTGCTTGCTGGTAGTGTGAAAATAGAAAGCCAAATATTCTTCTGAAATGGAAGTTTTTCTTCTGCTGTAAGTGTGGTTTGTTAAAACTCCAAGCCTGTTAACCGTACCTTTCTGCTTAAATCTCTGTTTTAATTTCGCATTTCACTCAGTATAAAATCTGTTTTCACTATGATGTATAACTGTCACCAAGTTCCTGATTCTCTCTAAGTTATGACCTCACAACCCTCCCATCCTTCTCTCTTGTTGTTCTTCCTTTGTTTGTACCTCCAAAAGAGCACAGACTTCTTGCTGTCCCCCAACAAGAAACACAGGCTTAAAAAACAGTGATTAGATCTGGGTGAAGATGCCATTGCCAGATTCTAGACCTAACTATGCATTGTACTGCTTTATTTCCTTAGACAGTATTATAGTTATCATTTATATCTGTCCCTCTATTCTTAACTTGTGAAAAAGAGATGTATCCTCCTGAAGGGTTTTACAGGTAAAACTGAATGATAGTATAAAGTCTATTAATATTTATTAGCCTTCAATACTGTTCATGGTCATCATCTTTCTCAAAAATCAAGTGTTCCTTTATGTATGGGTTTATTTCAGGGTCTTCAATTCTATTCCATTGATCAACCTGTCTGTTCTGATACCAATATTATGCAGTTTTTTGTTTTGTTTTGTTTTGTTTTGGTTTTGGTTTTGGTTTGTTTGTTTTCCTGTTGTCCTATACTTTAGTTTGAACTCATGGATAGGGATAACTCCAGATCTTCTATTTTAGTTCAGGGTTGTTTTACCTATCCTGAGAGCTGTTTTGTTTATTTATTTTTGTTTGTTTTTTATTTTTTGCATATGAAGTTGAGAATTTATCTTTCAAGGTGTGTAAAGAATTGCGTTGGGATTTTGATGGGAATAGTGTAGAATATTGGTTTTTTTTAAGATGGCCATTTTTACTATGTTAATCCCATCAAACAATGAGAATAAGTGATTTTTCAACCTTCTGATATTTTCTTCAATTTCTTTCTTCATGAACTTGAAGTTCTTGTCATACAGATTTTTCATTTGCTTGGTTAGGATTGCACAAAGACATTTTATTATTTTGGCTATTGTAAAGTCTGTTCTTCCCCTAATTTCCTTGGTGGCCCATTTGTTGTTTTTATGAATATTTTCTGGTATATTGAGTTAATTTTTGTATCCAGCCACTTTGCTAAAGATATTTAGAAGATGGAGGAGTTCTCTGTAAAAATTTTTGCAGCCACTTAATATATACTATTATATTATCTATGAATAGCAGTACTTTTACTTCTTCCTTTCCAATTTGAATACTCTTGATACTCTTGATCTCCTTTAATTGTCTTATTGTTCTAGCTAGAATTTCAAGCACTATATTGAATAAATAGAAAGAGAGTGGGCAGCTTTTAAGTGACCCAGATTTTAGAGAGAGTACTTTAACTTTCTCTCCATTTCACTGGAGGGTGGCTATTCTCTTGCTAAATATTGCTTTTATTCCTTTTATGACTTTCAAAATGAAGAGGTGCTAAATTTTATCAAAGGCATTTGGATCATCTAATGAGACGATCATGTGATTTTTTTTCTTTCAGTTTGTTTATATGGTGTATTTCATTGCTGAATTTTCAAATACTGAACCATCTCTGCATCCCTGGGGTAAAGTATACTTGATCATGATGGAGGATGTTTCTATGTGTTCCTGAATTTTGTTTGCAAGCATTTTATTGAGTACGTTTACATTAATGTTTATAAGAGACATTTGTTGGAAATTCTCTCTTTGTTGAGTCTTTGTAGTTTAGGTATCCAGGTGACTGATGTTTTCAGAGTTTCTTCTGTTCCTATTTTGCTGAATGGTTTGAAGAATATTGGATTTTGCAATTCTTTGAAAGTCTGGTAAAATTCTGCACTCAAATGGTCAGGCATTGGCCATTATTTGGTTGGAAGACATTTAAAAAATATTTTTAAAAATTTATTTATTTATACTCCAGATTGTATTCCCCTCCAGGTCTACCCTCTGACTATTCCATACCCCAATATCTCCTCTCCACCCCTCCGTCTCCAAAAGGATGTCCCCACCATGGACCACAGTCCCCAACAGACCTCTAAATTTCCTGAAATCTGTAATCTATTGAGGTTTAGGTACATCTTCTCTGATTGAACTCAGACCTGACATTCTTCTGTTGTATGTATGTTGAGGGCCTCCTGTCAGTTGGTGTATGCTGCCTTGTTGGTGGTCCAGTGTTTGAGAGATCTCGGGGGTCCAGGTTAACTGAGACTCTGGTCCTCCTAAAGGGTTGCCCTCCTCACCTTCTTCAAGTTTTTCCCCTATTGTACCACAGGGTTCAGCAGCTTCTGTCCATTGGTTGGGTACAAATATTTGCACCTGACTCTTTCACTTGGTTGATGGGTCTTTCAAAAGGCAGTCCTGATAGGTCCCTTTTAGTGAGTGCTCCATAGCTTCAGTAATAGTATCAGGCCTCAGGGACTCCCACTGAGCTGGATCCCACTTTGGATCTGTCACTGGACCTTCTTTTCCTTGGGTTCCTTTCCATTTCCATCCCTGCAGTTCTCTCAGACAGGAAGAATTATGTGTCAGAATTTTGACTGTGGGATAGCAACTCTCTCCCTCGCTTGATGCCCTGTATTCCTGCTGGAGATGTAATGTATAAATTCCCTCTCCCTACAGTCAGCCATTTCATCTAAGGTTGCTTCCTTTGAGTCCTGAGAGTCTCTCACCTCCCAGGTCTCTGGTGCATTCTGAGGGGTCCCCCAACCTCCTACCTCCCAACTTTGCCTGTGTCCATAATTTCTGTTGGCCCTCAGGGCTTTAGTTCTTTCCCCCCACCCAACACCAGATCATGTTGACCTTTCAGCACCCCCATCACCTTTCCTTCCCATGTCCCTCTCTCCCTCCCTACTTGTGATTGCTTTCTTCTACCTCCCAAGTAAGACTAAGGCATCCTCATATGGGCCCTTCAGCTTATTCAAATTTTTTGAGTTCTGTGGACTGTATCTTTGATATTCTTTACTTTTTTCTGGATATCAATTATTAGTGAGTACAAACCATGCATGTCCTTTGGGTCTGAGTTACCTCACTCAGGATTATATTCCATTCATTTGCCTGCAAAACTCAGGATGTTCTCATTTTTAAAAGCTGATTAGTATCCCATTGTGTAAATGAACCACATTTTCTATATCCATTCTTCTGTCATGGGATATCTGGGGTGTTTCCAACTTTTGGCTATCATAAGGCTGCTATGAACATAGTGGTACATATGCCCCTATGGCATCATGGGGAAACTTTTGGGTATATTCCCAAGAGTGGTATTGATGGGTCTTCAGGTTGATCTGTTTCCAACTTTCTGATGAACCTCCAGGTTGATTTCCAGAGTGGTTGTTCCAGTTTGCAATCCCACCAGCAATGAAGGAGTGTTCCTCTTTCTCCACATGCTTGCTGACATGTGTTGTCACCTTAGGTTTTGATCTGAGACAATCTGATTAGTGTAAGGTGGAATCTCAGAGTTGTTTTGGTTTGCATTTCTCTGATCAATAAGGACTTTAACCATTTCTTTAGGTGCTTCTCAGCCATTTGAGATTCCTCTGTTGTGAAGTCTCTGTTTAGTTCTTTACCCAATTTTTTAATTGGGTCATTTGGATTTTAGGTGGTTAGCTTCTTGAGCTCATTATATATTGTGGATATTAGCCATCTATCAAATGTGGGGTTAGTGAAGAATTTTTCCTAATCTGTAGGTTACTGATTTGTCTTATTGACTATGTCTTTTCCCTTACAAAAGCTTTCCAGTTTCATGAGATCCTATTGATCAATTCTTGATCTTAGAGTGTGAGCCATTAGAGTTCTGTTTAGGAAAGTTCCCTGTACCAATGAGTTCAAGGCTCTTTCCCACTTTCTCTTCTGTTAGATTCACTATATCTGGTTTTATGTTGAGGTCCTTGATCCACTTGGACTTGAGCTTTGTGCCAGGTGGCAAATATGGGTCTATTTTCATTTTTCTACACACTGATTGACAGTTAAACAAGCACTATTTATTGAGGATGCTTTCTTTTTCCCATTATATATTTTTGGCTTGTTTCTCAAAGATCAAGTGTGTGTATGTATGTGGTTTTATTTCTGGGTCTTCAATTCTATTCCATTGATCAACATGTCTGTCTCTGTACCAATACCAATGCAGTTTTTATCACTATTGCTCTGTAGTAAAACTTTAGGTCAGGGTTGGTGATTCCCCCTACCTTTCTTTCTTTTATTGTTAAGAATTGTTTTTGCTATTCTGTTTTTTTGTTTGTTTGTTTTGTTTTTTGGTTTTTTTTTTTTTTTTTTGCCTTTGAATTTGAGAACTGTTCTTCCCATGTCTTTGAAGAATTGTGCTGGGATGTTGATTGGGATTTCATTGAATTGATAGATTGCCTTTGGTAGGATGGTGATTTTTACTATATTAATTCTGCCAATCCATGAGCATGAGAGACCTCTCCATTTTCTGAGATCTTCTCCGATTTCTTTCTTGAGAGACTTGAAGTTATTTTCATACAGGTTTTTCACTTGTTTGGTTAGAATTACCCCAAGATATGTTATATAATTTGTGACTATTGTGAAAGGAGTTGTTTCCCTAATTTCTTTCTCAGCTTGTTTATCATTTATATGAAGGAAGGCTACCGATTTATTTTTTGTTAATTTTATATCCATCCAATTTGCTGAAATTGTTTATCAGCTGGAGAAGTTCTCTGGTGGAATTTTTGTGGTCACTTATGTATGCTATTATATCTTCTGCAAATAGTGAAAACTTTATTTCCTCTTTGCCAATTTGTATTCCCCTGATCTCTTTTTGTTGTCTTGTTGTTCTTGCTGGCATTTTGAGTACTATATTGAATAGGTATGGGGAAAGTGGTTGGAAGCCTTTTAATGACAGCTTCTATTAACCTGTAGGTTTATGGAACTGTTCTAATTGTTTACCTGACCTTGATATAATTTTGGTAAGTGGTATCTCACTAAAAAAAAAATACTTTTGATGTTTCAATTTGTGGAGTACAGGCTTTTTGAAATAAGACCTAGTTATTCTTTGAATTACTTGGTTGTCTTTTGTTACATTTCCCATTTAAAATTTAATTATCTATGGTTCCTCCCTTTGAGTCCTGAGAGTCTCTCACCTCTCATGTCTTTGGTGCATTCCAGAGACCCCCCCCCATCTCCTACCTCACAAGGTTGTCTATTTCCTGTCTTTTTGGTGGCCCTCAGGGCTTCAATTCAGTCCCCCCTCTACTAATACTTGATCATGTTCTCCTTTTCTCCCTACTATTGCCTTTTCCACAAAGTTCCCTCTTTCTATCTCCTCTTCCCTGTGTTTTCTTTCTTCTCCTTCCCAAGTGGGATTGAGGCATCCTTTCTCTGGGCACTTCCTCTTAATAACCTTCTTTAGATTTGTGGATTTTATCCTGGTAATTCTGTATTCTCTTGGCTAATATCCACTTATTAGTGATTACATACCATGCATGTACTTTTGGATGAGTTACCTCACTGAGGATGATATTTTCTAGTTCTATCTATTTGCCTGGAAAACTCAGGATGTTCTCTCTCTCTCTCTCTCTCTCTCTCTCTCTCTCTCTCTCTCTCTCTCTCTCTCTCTTATTCAATTTACATTTCAAGTGTAAATTTCTCTTTACTGTGTCTTCCCCGCTCTGGAAAACCCCTCTATAACAACCCCCCTCCCCGTGCTTCTATGAGGGTATTCCTCTACCCACCTGTCCACCCCTGCCTCCTTTTTCCTCAATTCCCCTACACTGGGACATCTATCAAGCCTTCATAGGACAAAGGACCTCTTGTCCCATTGATGCCTGGCAAGGCTGTCTTCTGCTACATATGAAGCTGGAGCTATGTGTACTCCTTGGTTGGTGGCTTAGTCCCTGGGAGCTCTGGGGTGTCTGGTTGGTTGATATTGTTGTTCTCTGTTGTTCTATGCAGTTGCAAACCCCTTCAGCTACTTCTGTCCTTTCTCTAACTCCTCCACTGGGGATCCCACATTCAGTGAAATGGTTGGCTCATGCATCCAACTCTGTATTTGCAAGGCTCTGGGAGGGCCTCTCAAGAGACAGCTATATCAGGCTTCTTTCAGCAAGCATTTCTTAGCATCCACAATAGTGTCAGAGTTTGGTAACTGTATCTGGGATGAGTCCCTAGGTGGGACAGTCTCTTCATGGCCTTTCCTTCAGTCTCTGCTCTGCACTTAGTCACCATATTTGCTCCCATGAGTATTTTTCCCCTTTCTAAGAAGGACAGAAGCTTCTTGTTCTTAATAGCTGAATAGTATTCCATTGTGTAAATGAACCACATATTCTGTATCCATTCTTCACTTGTTGGTTCCCATCCATCTTGTTTGTTTCCAACCATTGGCTATCTCACATGTGCTTTTGCTCTCTATGAACTCAGTGGAAAATGTGTCCCTTGATCACAATGGGCCATCTTTTGTATATATGCCCAAGAGTAGTGTAGCTGGGTCTTGAGGTAGATCTATTTTCAGTTTTCTGAAGAACTGCCAGTTTGATTTCCACAGTGATTGTTCCAGCTTGCCATCCAGCCAGCAGTAGAGCTTTGTTCCTCTTTCTACACAAACTCACTAACATGAGCTGTTACCTGAGTATTTTTATCTTAGCCATTCTTATTGGTGTAAGGTGGAAACTAGGGGTTGTTTTAATTTGCATTTCCCAAATCACTAAAAACTTTGAACATTTCTTTAAGTACTTATTAGCCTTTTGGGATTCCTTTGTTGTAAGTTCAATGTTTAGTTATATAGCCCATTTTTTGATTCGGTTGTTTGAATTTTTGGAGGTTAGCTTCTTGATTTCTTTATATCTTTTGAACAGCCCTCTATCAGATGTGTGGTTAGTGAAAACTTTAACCAATCTGTAGGTTGCTGATATTTCCTATTGACTATTTCCTTTACAATAAAGAACCTTTTTCATTTTAATAAGATCCTATGTATCAGTTCTTGATCTTAGACTCTGAAACACTGGAGTTCTGTTCAGGAAATATATCACTCCCCCTTTGCCAATGGGTTACTGTCTTTTTCCTAATTTCCTTCTATTATATTCAGTGTATCTGGTTTTATTTTGGGATCCTTGATCCACTTGGAATTGAACTTTGTCCAAGGTGACAAATAAGAAGCTATTTTCATTTTTCTATATTGTTTACAGCCAGGTAGACCTGCATCATTTGTTGAAGATGCTTTCTTTTTACCATTGTATAATTTTGACACTTTTGTCAAAGACCAAGTGTCCATAAGTGTGTGATTTTATTTCTGGGTCTTCAATTCTATTCCATTAATCAACTAGTGCCCATATCATGTAGTTTTTATCACTGTTGGTCTATAGTATAGATTGATGTAAGAGATAGTGGTTTCTCAGAAGTATTATCATCATTATTATTATTGTTGTTGTTAAGAATTGTTTTCGCTATACTGGGTTTTTGTTTTTCAATAAAAAATTAAGAGTTACTCTTTAGATGCCAACAAGAGCTTGCTGACAGGAGCCTGATATAGCTGTATCCTGAGAGACTCTGTCAGAGCCTGACAAATACAGAAGTGGATGCTCACCACCATCCATTGGATGGAGCCCAGGATCCCCAGTGAAGGAGCTAGAGAAAGTACCCAAGGAGCTGACAGGGTTTGCAGCCCTATAGGAGGAACAACAATATGAACTAACCAGTATCTCCAGAGTTCCCTGGGAATAAACCACCAACCAACAAAGAAAACACATGGTGTGACTCATGGCTGTAGCTGCATATGTAGCAGAGGATGGCCTAGTCAGTCATCAATGGGAGGAGAGGCCCTTGGTCCTGTGAAAGTTATATGCCCCAGTATAGGAGACTGTCAGGGCCAGGAAGAGGGAGTGGGTGGGTTGGTGAGCATGAGGAGGGGGGTGAGATAGGGTGCTTTTGGAGGGGAAACTAGGTAAGGGGATAACATTTGAAATGTAAATAGAGAAAATATCTAATAAAAAAGAAAAAAATTAGAATTGTTCTTTCTGTGACTTTGAAGAATTATATTAGAATTTTGAGGGATTGCTTTGCAGCTGTAGATTGAATTTGGTAGGATGGCCATTTTTACTGTGTGAAATTAGCCAATCCCCTGTGTTTGAGGCTCTTCTCCCCTTTCTCTTGTATTAGTTTCAATGTATTGGGTTTTATGCAGAGGTCCTTGATCCACTGGACTTGAACTTTGTAAAGGGAGATAATATTGGATAGATTTGCATTCTTCTACATGCTGACCACCATTTGTAACAGAGTCATTTCTTGTAAATGCTGTCTTTTTTCCATTTGACTCTTTTAGCTCCTTTGTCAAAGATCAAGTGAGTATAGGTATGTGGGTTTATTTCTGAGTCTTCAGTTTTATTCCACTGATCTACCTATCTGTCTCTGTACCAATAGTTTTTATCACTATTGCTCTGTAATACAGCTTGAAGTCAGGGATGGTGATTTGCCCAGAAGTTCTTTTAGTGTCGAGAATAGTTTTTGCTATCCTGTTTTATTTGTTATTCCAAAAGAATTTACAAATTGTTCTTTCTAACTATATAGATAATTGAGCTGGAAATTTGATGGGGATTGCATTGAATATGTAGATTTCTTTCAGCAAGATGGCCATTTTTACTATATTAATCCTGTCAATACATGACCATGGAGATCTTTACAACTTCTGAGATTTTCTTCAATTTTTTTCTTCAGAGACTTGTGGGAAGAGACTGAAACATATGGGCACAGGGGAAATTTTCCTGAAGAGAACACCAGTGTCTTATGCTCTAATATTAAGAATCAACAAATGGAACCTCATAAAATGGCAAAGCTTGTGTAAGGCAAAAGACACTGTGAATAGGACAAAACAGCAACCAACATATTGTGAGAAGATCTTTACCAACTCTACATCCAATAGAGGGGTAATATCTAATATATACAAGGAACTCAAGAAGTATGACTACATAGAACCAAATAACCATATTTTAAAATGGGGTATAGAGCTAAACAAAGCTTTCTCAACTGAGGAATACCGAATGGCTAAGAACCTAAAGAAATGTTCAAAGTTCTTAGTTGTCAGGGAAAAGCAAATCAAAACAAACCTGAGATTCCACCTTACATCAATTGGAATGGCTAAGTTCAAAAACTCAGGTGACAGCAGATGCTGCTAAGGATCTGGAGAATGAGGAACACTCCTCCATTTTTGGTGAGATTGCAAGCTGGTACAGATATGGAAATCAGTCTGGAATTTCCTCAGAAAATTGGACATATTTTTACCTGAGGACCCAGCTATACCACTCCTGGGAATATACCCAAAAGATGGTCCAAAGTTTAACTAGGACACATGGTACACCATGTTTATAGATGCCTTATTTATAATAGCCAGAAACTGGAAAGATCCCAGAAGTCCTTCAACAGAGGAATGGATATGGAAAATGTGGTAAATTATACATTGGAGTACTTATCCTGGAAGGCCTGTGCCCCTGGTTGTAGCAGACCTTCTGTGAGGCCTTCAGACTGTGATGTCTTCAGAGAGGCAGACAAGCTTCAGATCAGTTGCTCTCCATGCAGCAGACGTGGGGGACCTTCAGAGTGTGGGGTCTTCAGAGGAGCAAACAAGCTGATGATCTTTTACCCTGTGTACAGCAGAATCTCCTGGGTGGCATTCAGACTGTTGCATCTTACAGAGGACCACACAAGATGATGATCTGCCCAAGCAGAAGGCACAAGCCAGAAAGGGAGTGGAGTTAGGGGTTTGGAGGTTCGTGGGTCTCAAGTCTGCTGGGCTCTTTGTGGTTCCCAGCTGCTGCTGTTGTTTGGAAGGGTACATTAACTATTGCCCTGCATGCAGCAGATCTCCTGTGAGGCCTTCACACGGTGGTGTCTTTACAGGAGCCAACAAACTGTTCATCTGCTCTGGGGGAATGCACAGACTAGAATCTAACTTTCTTCTTCTTCTTCTTCTTCTTCTTCTTCTTCTTCTTCTTCTTCTTCTTCTTCTTCTTCTTCTTCTTCTTCTTCTTCTTCTTCTTCTTCTTCTCCCTCTCCCTCTCCCTCTCCCTCTCCCTCTCCCTCTCCCTCTCCCTCTCCCTCTCCCTCTCCCTCTCCCTCTCCTCCTTTAATTTTTTTGTTTAATTTATCAATATTTTTTACGTTTCAAAAGATATTCCCTTTCCTGGTTACTGCTCCACTAACCTCCCCATACAACCCCCCATCCCCTTTCCCATCGGTGTCTATGAGGAACTCCACACATTCACCCACTCCTGCATCACCACTCTATCACCCCTCCCTATGCTGGGGCATCAAGCTTTCCTCCCCTCACATTAATGTCAGATAAGGCCATCCTCTGCTTCATATGTATCTGGAGTCTTGACTCACTCCATGTATACTCTTTGCTTGGTGAATTAGTCCCTTGGAGCTCTGGGCCATCCAGTTATTTGACATTGTTCTTCTTACAGGGTTGCAATCTCCTTCAGTTCCTTCAGTTATTCCCCTAGCTCTTCCATTCAGGTACCTAGAATCAGTCCAATGGTTGGCTATAAGAATCTGAATCTCCATTTGTCCGGTGCTGGTAGGACCTCTCAGGGAACAGCCATGTCAGGCTCCTGTCAGCAAGTACTTCTTGGCATCAGCAATAGTGTGGGTGTTTGGTGTCTGCAGATGGGATGGATGCCTATGTGGGGAGGTAATTGGATGGCCTTTCCTTCAGTCTCTGTTCCATTTATTTTCCCTGCCTTTCCTTTGGACAGGAACATTTCTTTGTTTAAAATTTTGAGATGCATAGGTGATCCTATCACTCAAACAGGATCTAATTTCCTTCTTTATTTCTTCCCTGACCCAGTAAATATTGTTCAGATAATTGTTCAGTATCCACTAGGGAAGTGGAAACTTAAGCATTCATTCGAAAATTGGTTGGCTAGTGTTTTATAGGGCAAACACTGGGAAGGAATGTTTAGCTTAAGTTGACATAGGTGAAAGATTAAGTCAGACTCATGAGGGTAAGTGTGGCTGAAACAGACACAGGTGAAAACACGTTCTACTAAAGCAAACATGTGAAGGGATATGTGATGGATTCTATGCTACCAACATGCATGTATTGGTCCTTCTTACATTGTGTAGTTCAGGTTCATTTGTTGGGACTCCAAAAAGACTTGTGGTGGTGTACTACTGCTTCTTGCCACTTCCTTGGACTCAGGCTGGTTCGAAGAGTGATGCCAGCTAAGACAGAAATGCACACTGGGCAAGACATGTGCTGTGGCAAGTCTCATGGAGGACACATGATGTTTGGGAGCTACAAATAGCACTCAATGGACAGTGAAAGAGGGTCTGCTAGGCTTGCTTACATAGATAGCTGTGCAACATTTATGGGTCTTGTTTCTTCACTGATACACACTTCCCTGAGAGAGGCACAGCCAATAACTTCTCCTGACATTCCTCCTGGTCCCTCCTACTTACTCAAGCTAAGTCTAAGGCCTAGCTGTCTCTGATAAGTCATGTCACTACTGTTGCTAACCTGATTATACCAAACTAGACTGCTGGTGTATCTGTGTAGTGTTTGTTAGTGGATCAAGTTGCCACTTCTAACCTGTGAACTGAACTGCTGATTTCCAGACAACTCAGACAGGATTAGCTCCAAAGAACCTATCTAAACAGGTTCATTTCCCTCATATCATTTCTGTTCTACTACCTCAGTTGGGAGGTTGGATAAAAGGGAGATTAAATCATTTTAGAATCATCATTAAAAATAGGTTTCAATAATAAATGTTACCCCTGAGTTTAAAGATTTTGTTATTTCTGTTATTAAATTCCAGATTTTTTAAATGGTTGTCTGATAGGATACACGGCATTATTTCAATATTTTGTATATGTTGAGGCTTGCTTCTTGATAAACTATATGGCCAATCGTGGAGAAGGATCCATGAGCTGCTGAGGAGAAGACATATTCTGAAAGGTTTACTTTTAATGCTCCATTGCCTCTTTCCCTTTTGCTTTTAGTATTTGTTCTCTGTCCTATAACTGTTGTGTTTTGATTATTTATGTGGAAGGAGGGTTTTAGTATTTTTTATTAAGTGTCTATTTTATTTACATTTCCAATGCTATCCCAAAAGTCCCCCACATACTCTGCCACCCACTCCCCCACCCACCAACTCCCACTTCTTGGCCCTGGCATTCCCCTGTACTGGGGCATTTAAAGTTTGGACGACAAATGGGCCTCTCTTTCCACTGATGGCCGACTAGGCCATATTCTGATACATATGCAGCTAGAGACAGCAGCTACAGGGGGGTACTGGTTAGTTCATAATGCTGTTCCACCTAAGGGTTGCAGACCCCTTTAGCTCCTTGGGTACTTTCTCTAGCTCCTACATGGTGTGTGTGTATGTGTGTGTGTGTGTGTGTGTGTGTGTATGTGTGTGATCCATCCAATAGCTGACTGTGAGCATCCACTTCTGTGTTTGTCAGGCACCGGCTTAGCCTCACAAGAGACAGCTATATCTGGGTCCTTTCAGGAAAATCTGGCAAGTGTATGCAATGGTGTCAGCGTTTGGGGGCTGATTATGGGATGGAACCCCTGGTATGGTAGTCTCTAGATGGTTCATGCTTTCATCTCAGCTCCAAACTTTGTCTCTGTAACTCCTTCCATGGGTGTTTTGTTCCCAATTCTAAGGAGGGGCAAAGTGTCCACATTTTGGCCTTCATTCTTCTTGAATTTCATGTGTTTAGCAAATTGTATCTTGGGTATTCTAACATTCTGGGCTAATATTCACTTATCAGTGAGTACATATCATGTGAGTTTTTTTGTGATTGGGTTACCTCACTCAATGATGCCCTCCAGGCCCATCCATTTGCCTAGGAATTTCATAAATTGATTCTTTTAAATAGCTGATTAGTACTCCATTGTGTAAATGTACCACATTTTTTTTTGTATCCATTCCTCTGTTGAGGGCCATCTGGGTTCTTTCCAGCTTCTGGATATTATAAATAAGGCTGCTATGGACATAGTGGAGCATGTGTCTTTCTTATCAGTTGGAACATCTTCTGGATATATGCCCAGGAGAGGTATTGCGGGATCCTTCAGTAGTACTATGTCCAATTTTCTGAGGAACCGCTACACTGATATCCAGAGTGGTTGTACAAGCTTGCAATCCCACCAACAATGGTGGAGTATTCCTCTTTCTCCACATCCTTGCCAGCATCTGCTGTCACCTGAATTTTTTATCTTAGCCATTCTGACTGGTGTGAGGTGGAATATCAGGGTTGTTTTGATTTGCATATCCCTGATGATTCAGTATGTTGAACATTTTTTCAGGTGCTTCTCCGCCATTCGGTATTCCTCGGGTGAGAAATCTTTGTTCAGTTCTGAGCCCCATTTTTAATGGGGTTATTTGATTTTATGGAGTCTACCTTCTTGAGTTCTTTATATATATTGGATATTAGTCCCCTATCTGATTTAGGATAGGTAAAGATCCTTTCCCAATCTGTTGGTGGCCTTTTTGTCGTATTGACAGTGTCTATTGCCTTGCAGAAGCTTTGCAATTTTATGAGGTCCCATTTGTCAGTTCTTGATCTTATAGCACAAGCCATTGTGTTCTATTCAGGAATTTTTCCCCTGTGCCCATATCTTCGAGACTTTCCCCTACTTTAGGGTGGGTTCATTTCTGGGTCTTCAATTCTATTTCATTGGTCTACTTGTCTGTTGCTATACCAATACCATGCAGTTTTTTGTCATAATTGCTCTGTAGTACAGCTTTAGGTCAAGCATGGAGATTCCTGCCATATATTCCCCTTGGGTGAATTTGCTTACTTATGTTCTAGAGCGTTTAGGTGTATTGTCAAGCTGCTAGTGTGTGCTCTCTCTAGTTTCTTTTTGAAGGGACTAAGAGCTATGATTTTTCCTCCTAGAAATGCTTTCATTGTGTCCCATAAGTTTGGGTATGTTGTGAATTCATTTTCATTAAACTCTAAAAAGTCCTTAATTTCTTTCTTCATTCCTTCCTTGACAAAGGTATCATTGAGAATAGTGTTGTTCAGTTTCCACATGAATGTTGGCTTTCCCTTATTTATTTTGTTATTGGAGATCAGCCTTAGGCCATGGTGGTCTGATAGGATGCATGGGACAATTTCAATATTTTTGTATCTGTTGAGGCTTGTTTTCTGACAAACTATGTGTTCAATTTTGGAGAAGGTACCATGAGGTTCTGAGAAGAAGTTATATCCTATTGTTAGAGGATAAATTGTTCTGTATATATCTGTTAGATCCATTTGTTTCATAACTTTTGTTAGTTTCACTGTGTGCCTGTTTAGTTTCTGTTTACATGATCTGTCCATTGGTGAAAGTGCTGTGTTGAAGTCTCTCACTATTATTGTTTGAGGTGCAATGTGTGTTTTTAGCTTTACCAAAGTTTCATTAACGAATGTGGCTACCCTTGTATTTGGAGCATGGATATTCAAAATTGTGAGTTCCTCTTGGGAGATTTTTCCTTTAATGAGTATGAAGTGCCCCTCCTTGTCTTTTTTGATGACTTTGGGTTGGAAGTCGATTTTATTAGATATTAGAATGGCTACTCTAGCTTCTTTCTTTAGACCATTTGCTTGGAAAATAGTTTTCCAGCCTTTCATTCTGAGGTAATGTCTGTCTTTTTCCCTTAGATGGGTTTCTTGTAAGCAGCAAAATGTTGGGTCCTGTTTGTGTAGCCAGTCTGTCAGTCTATGTCTTTTTATCAGCGAGTTGAGTCCATTGATATTAAGAGATATTAAAGAAAAGTAATTGTTTCTTCCTATTATTTTTGTTGTTAAAGTTGGCATTCTGTTCTTGTGGCTGTCTTCTTTTAGGTTTGTTGAAGCATTACTTTCTTGGTTTTTTTAGGACGTTGTTTCCATCCTTGTATTTTTTTCTGTTTTTATCCTTTGAAGGGCTGGATTCATGGAAAAATAATTTGTGAATTTGGTTTTGTCGTGGAATTCTTTGTTTTCTCAATATATGGTACTTGAAAGTTTGGCTGAGTATAGTAGCCTGGGCTGGCATTTGTGTTCTCTTAGTGTCAGTATAACATCTGTCTTTCAGAGTCTCTGGTGAAAAATCTGGTGTAATTATGATAGACTTGCCTTTATATGTTAATTGACCTTTTTCCCTTACTGCTTTTAATATTCTGTCTTTATTTAGTGTATTTGCTGTTCTGATTATTATGTGTCAGGAGGAATTTCTTTTCTGGTCCAGTCTATTTGGAGTTCTGTAGGCTTCTTGTATGTTCATGGGCATCTCTTTCTTTAGGTTTGGAAACTTTTCTTCTATTATTTTGTTGAAGATATTTGCTGGCTCTTTGGGTTGAAAATCTTCATTCTCATCTACTCCTATTATCTGTAGGTTCGGTCTTCTCATTGTGTCCTGGATTTCCTGGATGATTTGGGTTAGGATCTTTTTGCATTTTGCATTTTCTTTGATTGTTGTGCCAATGTTCTCTATGGGATCTTCTGCACCTGAGATTCTCTCTTCCATCTCTTGTATTCTGTTGCTGATGCTTGCATCTATGGTTCCAGATTTCTTTCCTAGGGTTTCTATCTCCAGCGTTGCCTCACTTTGGGTTTTCTTTATTGTGTTTACTTCCCTTTTTAGGTCTAGTATGTTTTTGTTCATTTCCATCTCCTGTTTCGTTGTGTTTTCCTGTTTTTCTATAAGGACTTGCAACTCTTTAGCAATGTTTTCCTGTATTTCTTTAAGTGAGTTATTAAAAACCTTCTTGATGTCTTCTACCATCGTCATGAGATATGCCTTTAAATCAAGGTCTAGGTTTTCGGGTGTATTGGGGTGGCCTGGACTGGCTGAGGTGGGAGTGCTGGTTTCTGATGATGGTTACTGTTCTTGGTTTCTGTTAGTAAGATTCTTACGTCTGCCTTTTGCCATCTGGTTACCTCTGGAGTCAGTTGTTTTAATTGTCTGTGGTTAGAGCTTATTCCTCTTGTGATTCTGTTATTCTCTACCAGCTGACCTGGGAGACAAACTCTCTCCTGAGTTTCAGTGGTCCGAGTACTCTCTGAATGCAGGCTTTCCTTTTTCAGGGAAGGCACACAGATATCTGGCGTTCAGACTTGGGTCCTGGAAGAAGATGAAGGCCCAAAACAGGACCTTTCCCAGAAGCTGTTAGCTTCTATAGTCCACACTCTCACCTGCGCAGACTAGTCTCGGTGGGGTCTGGGAACCAAGATGTCTCCCTCAGATGCTCTGGCAAAGCCCTTCAGGTTTTAGTTTTTGGTTTAATACCAGTCTAATTGGTATTCTATAAGCTTCTTGTATGGTAATAGGCATCTTTTCTCTCTAATGGGAAAGTTTTCTTCTATAATTTTGTTGAAAATATTTACTATTCCTTGGAACTTGGATTCTTCACCTACTTCTATTTCTATTATTCTTTAGGTCTTTCCTCTGTTTATTTGAGGGATCTATTTGATTCCTCTTTAAAGGACTTTACTGCCCTTCTGGTCAGCTGCAGCACCGGGTCACCTTGGGCAAAGAGTCGGTGGACACCCCCAAGGTCCCCAGAGGACTCTCCACTCGATCTTAGGACCTCCGGTGAGTGGAACACAACTTCTGCCAGGAGTCAGGTTTGAATACCAGATATCTGGGCACCTTCCCTGCAAAAGGAGAGCTTGCCTGCAGAAAGTGCTCTGACCACTGAAACTCAGGAGAGAGCTAGTCTCCCACATCTGCTGATAGAGGCTAACATAAACACCTGAGGGACAAGCTCTAACCAGAGACAACTACGACAAATAACTTCAGAGATTTCCAGATGGCAAAAGGAAAATATAAGAATCTTACTAACATAAACCAAGACCACTCACCATCATCAGAACCCAGCACTCCCACCTCACCCAGTCCTAGGCACCTCAACACACTGGAAAAGCTAGCCGCAGATTTAAAAGCATATCTCATGATTATGGTATAGGACATCAAGAAGGACTTTAATAACTCACTTAAAGAAATACAGGAAAACACTGCTAAAGAGTTACAAGTCCTTATAGAAAAACAGGAAAACACAACAAAACAGGAGATGGAAATGAACAAAACCATACTAGACCAAAAAAGGGAAGTAGCCACAATAAAGAAAACCCAAAGTGAGGCAACACTGGAAATAGAAACCCTAGGAAAGAAATCTGGAACCATAGATGCCAGCATCAGCAACAGAATACAAGAGATAGAAAAGAGAATCTCAGGTGCAGAAGATTCCATAGAGAACATCTGCACAACAATCAAAGAAAATGCAAAATGCAAAAAGACCCTAACTCAAAACATCCAGGAAATCCAGGACACAATGAGAAGACCAAACCTATGGAAAACAGGAGTAGATGAGAATGAAGATTTTCAACTTAAAGGGCCAGCAAATATTTTCAACAAAATAATAGAAGAAAAGTTCCTAAACCTAAAGAAAGAGATGCCCATGAACATACAAGAAGCCTACAGAACTCCAAATAGACTGGACCAGAAAAGAAATTCCTCCTGACACATAATAATCAGAACAGCAAATACACTAAATAAAGACAGAATATTAAAAGCAGTAAGGGAAAAAGGTCAAGTAACATATAAAGGCAGGCCTATCTGAATTAAATCAGACTTTTCACCAGAGACTATGAAAGCCAGAAGATCCTGGACAGATGTTATACAGACAGTAAGAGAGCACAAATGCCAACCCAGGCTACTCTACCCAGCCAAACTCTCAATTACCATAGAGGGAGAAACCAAAGTATTTCACAACAAAACCAAATTCACACATTATCTTTCCATGCATCCAGCCCTTCAAAGGATAATAACAGAAAAAATTCAATACAAGGATCGAAACCAGGCTATAAAAAAAGCAAGAAAATAATTCTTCAACAAACCAAAGAGAAGACAATCAAAAGAACAGAATGTCATCTATAACAACAAAAATAATAGGAAGAAAAAATTACTTTTCCTTAATATCTCTTAATATCAATGGACTCAATTCCCCCCAAAAAAGACATAGACTAACAGATAGGCTACACAAATAGGACCCAACATTTTGCTGCTTACAGGAAACCCATCTCAGGGAAAGACAGACACTACTTCCGAATGAAAGGCTGGAAAACAATTTTCCAAGCAAATGGTCTGAAAAAACATGCGGGAGGATATAGATATAATTAGATATAATTCTAATATCTAATAAAATTGACTTACAACCCAAAGTTATCAAAAAAGACAACAAAGGACACTTCATACTCATCAAAGGTAAAATCTTCCAAGAGGAACTCCCAATTCTGAATATCTATGCTCCAAATTCATGAGCAGCCATATGTATTAAAGAAACTTTAGTAAAGTTCAAAGCACACATTGCACCTCACACAATAATAGTGGGAGTCTTCAACACACCAATTTTGTCAATGGACAGATCGTGGAAACAGAAACTAAACAGGCACACAGTGAAACTAACAGAAGTTGTGAAACAAATGTATTTAACAGATATCTACAGAATATTTTATCCTAAGACAAAAGGATATACCTTCTTCTCAGCACCTCATTGTACCTTCTTCAAAATTGACCATATAATTGGTCACAAAACAGGCCTCAAGAATACAAAGATATTGAAATTGTCCCATGCATCCCATCAGATCACCATGGACTAAGGCTGATCTTCAATAACAACACAAATAATAGAAAGCCAACATTCACATGGAAACTGAACAACACTCTTCTCAATGATAACTTGGTCAAGGCAGGAATAAAGAAAGACTTTTTAAAGTTTAATGAAAATGAATCCACAACATACCCAAACTTATGGGACACAATGAAAGCATTTCTAAAAAGAAAACTCATATCTCTGAGTGCCTCCAAAAAGAAACTAGAGAGAGCACACATTAGCAGCTTGACAACACACCTAAAAGCTCTAGAACAAAAGGAAGCATATTTACACAAGAGGAGTAGACAGGAGGAAAGAATCAAACTCAGGGGCGAAATCAACCAAGTGGAAACAAGAAGAATCATTCAATGAATTAACCAAAAGAGGAACGGGTTCTTTGAAAAAATAAACAAGATAGATAAACCCTTAGCCAGACTTACTAGAGGGCACAGGGACGGCATCCTAATTAACAAAATCAGAAATCAAAAGGGAGACATAACAGCAGACCCTGAAGAAGTCCAAAACACCAACATATCCTTCTACAAAAGGCTATACTCAACAAAACGCAGAACCTGGATGAAATGGACATGTTTCTAGACAAATACCAGGTATCAAAGTTAAATCAATATCAGGTTAATGGTCTAAACAGTCCCATATCCCATAAAAAACTAGAAGCAGTCATTAATAGTCTCCCAAACAAAAAAAGCCCAGGACTAGATGGGTTTAGTGCAGAGTTCATCAGACCTTAAAAGAAGTTAACCCCAGTTCTTCACAAATTATTCCACAAAATAGAGGCAGAAGGTACTCTACCCAATTCATTCTATGAAGCCACAATGACTCTGGTACCTAAACCACAGAAACATCCAACAAAGATAGAGAACTTCAAACAAATTTCCCTTATGAATATCTATGCAAAAATACTCAATAAAATTCTTGCTAACCGTTTCCAAGAACACATTAAAACAATCATCCACCCTGACCAAGTAGGTTTTATTCCAGGGATGCAGGGATGTTTTAATATATGGAAATCTATCAACATAATCCATTATATAAACAAACTCAAAGAGAAAGTCCACATTATCATCTCCTTAGATGCAGAGAAAGCATTTGCCAAAATCCAACACCCATTCATGATAAAAGTCTTGGAAAGATCAGGAATTTAAGGCCTATATCTAAACATGATAAACACTATCTACAGTAAACCTGTAGCCAACATCAAAGTAAATGGTGAGAAGCTGGAAGCAATCCAACTAAAATCAGGGACTAGACAAGGCTGCCCACTTACTCCCTACCTATTCAGCATTGTACTTGAAGTCCTAGCCAGAGCAATTTGACAACTAAAGGAGATCAAGGGGATACAAATTGGAAAGGAAGAAGTCAAAATATCATTTTTTACAGATGATATGATAGCATATATACATGACCCTAAAAATTCCATGAGAGAACACCTAACCCTGATAAACAGCTTCAGTGAAGTACCTAGATATAAAATTAACTCCAACAAGTCAATGGCCTTTCTCTACACAAAGGATGAACAGGCTGAGAAAAAAATTAGAGAAACAACACCCTTCTCAATATTCATAAATAATATAAAATACCTTGGTGTGATTCTAACTAAGGAAGCAAAAGATCTGTAGTACAAGAACTTCAAGTCTCTGAATAGTGAAATTAAAGAAGATCTCAGAAGATGGAAAGATCTCCCATGCTCATGGATTGGCAGGATCGATATAGTAAAAATGGCTATCTTGCCAAAAGCAATCTACAGATTCAATTTAATCCCCATCAAAATTCTAACCCAATTCTTCAATGAATTAGAAAAAGCAATCTTCAAGTTCATCTTGAATAACAAAAACCTAGGATAGCAAAATCTCTTCTCAAGAATAAAAGAACCTCTGCTGGAATCACCATGCCTGACCTAAAGCTGTACTATAGAGCAATTGTGATAAAAACTGCATGGTACTGTTATAGCGACAGACAAGTAGACCAATGGAATAGGATTGAAGACCCAGAAATGAACCCACACACATATGGTCACTTGATATTTGACAAAGGAACCAGTGGATAAAAAACAGCATTTTCAACAATGGTGCTGGCACAACTGGTGGTTGTCAAGTAGAAGAACTCTAAGGTCAAATCTAAGTGGATCAAGGAACTCAACATAAAAGCAGAGACAGTGAAACTTATAGAGGAGAAAGTGGGGAAAAGCCTCAAAGATATGGGTATGGGGGAAAAATTCCTGAATAGAATGGCTTGTGCAGTAAGATCGAAAATTGACTAATGGGACATCTTAAAATTGCAAAGCTTCTGTAAGGCAAAGGATACCATCAATAAGACAAAAAGACCACCAACAAATTTGGAAAGGATCTTTCCCTATCCTAAATCAGATAGGGGACTAATATCCAATATATATAACGAACTCAAGCAGGTGGACTCCAGAAAAGCAAATAACCCCATTAAAAATTGGAGCTCAGAGCTAAACAAAGAATTCTCACCTGAGGAATACCAAATGGCTGAGAAGCACCTGAAAAAATGTTTGGCATCCTTAATCATCAGAGAAATGTAAATCAAAACAATCCTGAGATTCCACCTCACACCAGTCAGAATGGCTACGATCAAAAATTCAGGTGACAGCAGTTGATGGCAAGGATGTGGAGCAAGAGGAACACTCCTCCATTGTTGGTGGGGTTGCAAGCTTGTACAAACACTCTGGAAATCAGTCTGGCGGTTCCTCACAAAATTGGATATAGTACGACCGGAGGATCCCGCAATACCTCTCCTGGGCATATATCCAGAATATGTTTCAACTGGTAAGAAAGTCACATGTTCTACTATGTTCATAGCAGCCTTATTTATAATAGCCAGAAGCTGGAAAGAATCCTGATGCCCCTCAACAGAGGAATGGATACAGAAAATGTGGTACATTTATACAATGGAGTACTACTCAGCTATTAAAAAGAATCAATATATGAAATTTCCAGGCAAATGGATGGAACTGGAGGGCACCATCCTGAGTGAGGTAACCCAATCAGAAAAGAACTCACATGATATATACTCACTGATAAGTGGATTTTAGCCCAGAAACTTAGAATACCCAAGATATAAGATCGAATTTTGAAACACATGAAACTCAAGAAGAACGAAGACCAAAGTGTGGACACTTTACCCCTTCTTAAATTTGGGAACAAAACACCCATGGAAGGAGTTACAGAGACAAATTTTGGGGCTGAGACAGAAGGATGGACCCTCTAGAAACTGCCATATCCGGGGATCCATCCCATAATCAGCCTCCAAATGCTGACACCGTTGCATATACTAGCAAGATTTTGCTGAAAGGACCCAGATATAGCTGTCTCTTGTGAGACTATGCCGGGGCCTAGCATACGTAGAAGTGAATGCTCACAGTCAGCTATTGGATGGATCACAGGGCCCCCAATGGAGGAGCTAGAGAAAGTAACCAAGGAGCTAAAGGGATCTGCAACCCTATAGGTGGAACAGCAAGATGAACTAACCAGTACCCCCGGGAGCTGTTGTCTCTAGCTGCATATGTATCAGAATATGGCCTAGTCGGCCATCAGTAGAAAGAGAGGCCCATTGGTCGTGCAAACTTTATATGCCTCAGTACAGGGGAATACCGGGCCCAAGAAGTGGTAGTGGGTGGGTAGGGGGGTGGGGGGGGGAGGGTATGAGGGACTTTTGGGATAACATTGGAAACGTAAATGAGGCAAATACCTAAACAAAATTTTTAAAAATTAAAGAAAAATAAAGGCCTTTACCTGTTTGATTGTATATCCATATATTTAAGGATTTATTCACTTACTCCTTTCAAGTCATCTATAATCTTTGTAAGCTTGGATTTGAGGTAATTTTTGGTCCTTCTCTTATGTTAGGATATCTGTGACTTGTAGTAAGATAGACATGCTCTGAAGGTAACATATTTCCCTAGCTTTTGTTGAGTGGGTTTTTTTTAAATATCCTTTAGCCATATGGTTGTCCCTGGATATTCAGGCACTGGAAGGGGAAATTTACTTTGATGATTCTTATGTGGTATGCTTCTGGTAGGTATCCTTGGGTTAGAAATTGTAACTCATATGGTAGTATAAGTCTGCCAGCAGTTGGGTTTACCTTGTATCATCCTGGATCAGCAGGTCTGATGAAGATGGGCAAAGAGGTGGTTGGACAGTGGAGGAATAGGGAATGGGAGGCCACTCAGGGCAGCTGGGCATACCCCAGACAACTTAGTGGATATCAGGAATGGGTGAAGGAAGGAAATCTAACCTGTGTGTTTTCAGTTTGGCAAGTCTTATGGATAGTGGAGAGGTTGCTGAACAATGGAGTTCCCAGGGATTGGCATAAATACTACATGAATATGGGAAGTATAATTTGTTCAAAACGCATTGTATTCCAAAATAATTAAAAAGAAAGAGTATCAAGTTATGTATGCTATTATCAAAAACTCTATGTATGAAATATGGGTGCACATGTGGTCACCTCTCAAAAATGTATAAAGAAACATGTTTGGATCTATACAAAAATGCATAAACATACACTCACAAGGAAACGCACATGAACATGTGTTATTGTCTATAGTGACTATAAACTAATTAAAACAGAACCTGTTGCTTTTCATTTTTAAAAATACTGTATTAATCTTGAAATTATGAAATGCAGAAGGAAGTGAGACAAACTAGAAAAAATCATTAGTAAAGTAAAATAGATCACAAAAGACAAATACTATTTTCTATTACATGTGGATGTTAGTTATTTAACATTTTATCAACATGCTTCAATCTTTATAACCACAAGACTAGGTATGCAGTAACAGAATGGGGTGAGGGATTTCCCAAAGAAGAGAAATAGAATAAAGAATTATGGATACACAATGGGAATATTGGAGGCTTGACAACTCTAGTCAGGTATCATTTGGACTACTTCTTTCTCAATATGATATGGAAATAGTATCTTCAATAATAGGATATTCAGTGCTAAGGGTACTGAAATACACTTTACATACTACAAGAGGAGAAAAGTAACACAAATCCACTGACAAAACTTACATTCTACACTGATGACCTGCCTACAAGATATATTTGTGCAAAAGTGATACAAATGTTGTAACAGGTTGTATGTAAGTCCAACTACATGAAAAGAAACTAATTTCTGATACTGCTTAGTTAGGCAAGAACCTATCTGAAAAACCCTAAGAAACCTAAGAAACAATAGTGCATTGGCCTACAGGGAAATAAAATACTAACCTGCTAAAGTAACATAGGAATAAAACGGTACCTGTTGATTGATATTCTGCTATACTCATTGATCAGTGTCTTGCTCAGCCATCATCAGAAACTTCTTCTTGTAGATCATATGAACTAATACAGAAATTCACAACACTCAGTTTTATGTAATGTGATTACTTAATCAACTTGCTCCCCTAGGGCTCAGATAACTCTGAAATTGGATTCAGAAATATGGTAAGATTCAGACTCTAAACAAAATACTGTCTTTCTAACTCAACAGGATTAATGTACATATGCGTATCATTCATGGAGATTTTCACAGATTCAAGCACATTGGGTCCCAGCACTGAGAGGAAAAAGTGGATTTCCTTCCATAACCAAGAATCTATCTCCAATTGACATTCAGTTACCTACTTGATCATGATGGATGATGTCTTTGATATGTTCATGGATTAGATTTACAAGTATTTTATTGAGTATTTTTGCGCAAAGTACATAAGAGAAATTAGTTTGAAGTTCTCTTTCTTTGTTGATTCTTTGTGTGATTTAGATATCAAGGCGACTCTGGCCTCATATGATGAGTTTGTGAGTGTTCCTTCTGTTTCTATTTTGGAGAATAATTTGAAGAGTATTGGAATTAGCTCTCTTTTGAAAAGTTGGTAGAATCTGCATTAAAAGCAGCAGTTGCAATAGAAAAATCAGTTCTTTCCAATGGATTTCATAGGGTATATTTACTACACTGAAACTGAAGTCCCATGTCTAGTAATATATGTCCATCACAAAATGAACTAAATAATACTTTGTAGACATCGTAGTTTTATGTTGATTTTTCTGCTGCTTTTTTCTTTTATTAATATTAATCAGTCTATTTTTTAATATCTCAAATGATATCCCACTTCCCGGTTACCCATTTCATGAAGCCCCCACCCCATGATATACCACTTTCCAGTTACCCCTCCACCACCACTCCATCCCTCATCTGCACCCTCCCTTCTGCCTATATGGAAGTTCTCCCTCACCCACCCATACTCTCACATTCCACCGCTCCAGCATCTCCCTACTCTGGGGCATTACACCTCCCCAAGACCAAGGGCTTCTCCTTCCCCTGTTGTCTGACAAGGCCATCCTCTACTACATATGTATCTAGAGCCAAAAAAATATGCCCAGTACACTCCTTGATTGGTGGTCTAGTCTCTGGGAGAACTAGGTGGTCAAGCCAGCCTATGTTCTTCCAATGCATTACCCCCCTGTTCCTCCAGTCCTACTGTCAGCTCCCTTCCCCCCAGCTTCCTTGAGTTCAGTCTGGCATTTGGCTTCAAACATCTGCCTCTGCTGGCTGGACTTCCCCAGGAACTGCCACATTTGGTTCCTCTCCACAAGCTCTTCTTGAACCCAGCAACTGTGTTGCATTTGGTGTCTGCAGACCTGATGCATCCCCGAGGTGGGGGCTGTTCCTCAGTTGGCACGTCCTTCAGTCTCTGTTCATTTCTCTTTTGGCCCCTGTTCATCCTTTGGGAAGGAACATTTATGTGTTAAAAAAAAAAAAAAAACCTTTGAGATGGGTGGTTGCCTCCATCCCTCAGCCATGGGCTGTACATATCCACTGGAGGTGGTCTCCACAAGTCCTATCTCCCCTTTCTCTGCCCATATGGTTTTTATATTACAGTTTCTGATTAATTTTGCCTTTTTATTAATTTTAGTTGGTGTATGCGCGCGCGCACGCGCGCGCGCGCGTGTGTGTGTGTGTGTGTGTATTTAATGAGTCTTTGGTTATCATGTGGGAGGTTACCTGTTTATAAAAGAGAATATATTGTGCTATTCATCAATTTAAATAGCATTTAGCTTTTAAAAAATATAAGTCAATTATAATTTGAGTCAGCAGATTAACATATCAGCTTAAAATAGTAAGTGATTAATAACGTTGATAGAGATCAATGCCAAGAATAGAAAATAATTGCTATACAATTACTAGGGATTATTGTATCATTTCTATATTCCTATTCCTTTACAGGCTGAGCCAGAAAGGTAGCCAGTTTGAAGCAGGCCAACACTCAAATGAAAACAAAATCCAAACCATATACTATGAGCTAATCTAAAATTATGGATATCCTTTTTGGTCTATAGGATGTACATTCTTTTCAAAGTCATATGGAACATTCCATCAATCAGATGTTTTTGTTGTTGTTGTTGGGTTTTTTTGTTTGTTGTTTGTTTTCTTTGCCTAAACACATTTCAGTACTCCAAAGTGCAAACCATATTCAAAGTAGTTAGCACCAGTCCCCTATTTAAATTGACTAGAGAGTTCCACATTTAAAGGGAAGGAAGCGGAGTCACTTTAGAAACATGGTCAGTACAAAATTGATTCGTACTGAGTACTCTGCCAGCTCTTAGATCTGCCCCAAACTAAGTCCCATACTTGTAGAGAAATTATTCTCTGTAGGATTTATTTACATACTTAGTTTTCTGAAAATAGAGGGCAAAGTCTCTGGATTTCTCTACTGAGAGATTATTCTATTATTATAAAAGAAAATACTTTTGAAGACTGATAGAAAATGGTTATGTTTACAGACAAGGATATTATATGCTACATGCATTATCGATATTTTAGAAACACTGAAATCACTTAATGATAACACTGATACATACCATCTTAAGATAAAGACTAGCCGGGCAGTAGTGGTGCACCCCTTTAATCCCAGCACTTGGGAGGCAGAGGCAGGTAGATTTCTGAGTTTGAGGTCAGTCTGGTCTACAGAATGAGTTCCAGGACAGCCAGGGGACCATAGTGAATTCTACCCTGTGTCAAAAAACCAAAACTACAACAACAAAAAACAAAACAAAAAACAAACACACAAAAAAGAGATAAAGACTAAGCTCACTTATGTTCCTAATGCAAAAATCACTAGTAATCAAGAAACACTTTTTTGGAGAATATTCAATCAATGATGTACTTTTATTTTACATCTAATACTAAAACAAAACAACTTGAATGATTCTGTTTGTTGTGGCCCTCAATATCTCTCTCTACAAGGTGTCTCTTCTTAGACCTTATTGGTTAAAAGTGTGTTTCCTCCAATAAAAACTACCATTCTTGAGATAAATTCCCTTTTGCCTCTGTTTCTCACTGGTTTCTGTTAAGAATGCATCTCTCCTTATGTTTTAGGTGCATTAATGATAGTAGTCCCCTGAAATCAACCTTGTTTTATTGATTTTACATTCCATGACTCCCAAGAACTGTAGATAGTGTTGTTTCTTATCTTTTTAATATAAAACTTATGGAATAAACTAAGTTTTCCCTAATATGTAATAGCACACACTTGCCACTTTACATTAAATTCTGCTCATGTATATGCTGATATTTTTTACAAGACCTATCAACCAGTACAAATGTTGCACATATTAAGGAATGTTATCACATATAGGTAAACATTTAGGTATGTTATGACTTTTCATTCTGTGAACACAATTTAAATATCAGCAGAGACGAAACTTTTGCAGTGGCACAGGGTTTTGCTTTGGCTGGGACTGAACTTTGGATTTTTTTCCTATCCTATCATTTTCCATGAAAGATACTTTCTGGTAAGCACTTTTCCTATGGCCCCTTTCATCTCACTGTTCCTCAGAGTGTAGATGAGGGGATTGAGGAATGGTGTACCCAGTGTGTATACCAGGGAGACAAACTGATCTTGCTTGGGATGGTAACTGGAGACGGGGCGCAAGTACATGAAGGCACAGCAGCCATACTGCAACAATACCACAGTGAGGTGGGAAGAACAAGTGTTGAAGGCCCTGTGACGGCCAGCTGCTGAGTGGAGTTTGAGCACAGCAGCCACTATCAAGGCATAGGTGGTGGCAATGAAAAAGAAAGGCACAGCAATGGCTAGTGTGGCTGCCATTAGCACAGAGAGCTCATGGATATGACTTGTGGCACACACGAGACGCATCAGTGGTGGAGCATCACAAAAGAAGTGCTCTATTCCCCTGTCCTGACAGAATGGTAGACAGAAGATAAAGACCACAAGCTGTAAGGACAGGAACAAGCCAATGACCACAGAAGCCACAACCAAGCGAACACAAAGTGTTATAGTCATGATGAGAGGGTACTGCAAAGGATGACAGATGGCAACATATCTGTCATAGGCCATGATAGCCAGGAGGAAGCAATCAGCACTACCAAGTCCAATGAGGAAAACCATCTGAGTGGCACAGCTCAGCAGAGAAATGGTCTTCTCAGACTGAAAGTTGTTGGCCAAAATGTGTGGTACCACCACTGCAGTGTAACATAGCTCTATCCCTGAGAGGCTGCCCAGGAAATAGTACATGGGTGTATGTAGACGTGTTTCAGTCTGGATGGAGACCACAATAAGGATATTCCCAGAGATTATCAATCCATAAGCCAGGCTAACTCCAAAGAAGCAGAGCATACGTAGCTCTGGACGTTTTGGATAGGCAAGGAACACAAATTCCATGAACAATGAGTGGTTCTTCCAAGTCATTGAATCCACAGCCATTCTCTTTAGGGTGCAAAAAACAAAATATCTGTCAAATTGGTCATTTACCTCATAGAAACTGATTTAGTTTTACTAATCAAAGCTAGATTTAGATGCAAGTCATATAAGGACTTGACTTTTTTTTAATTTTTTTCCATTTTTTATTAGGTATTTAGCTCATTTACATTTCCAATGCTATACCAAAAGTCCCCCATACCCACCCACCCCCACTCCCCTACCCACCCACTCCCCCTTTTTGGCCCTGGTGTTCCCCTGTACTGGACTTGACTTTTTAATTTTTTAATTTTTATGAAATTTGTTCTCTGCACGTTAATTTTTATCTGCAAATAGTTTGGCAGTGAGAGACTATTAACCAAAATCATCAGAGATAATAAGAATATTCAGAATATGTTTAGAAAGCATAGTATACCAATAAAATAATTTCAGTAAACCCATATTAAGCCTCAAGGAATTCATGCATCAAAATCACTCCAAGTGTGATAGGGAATGGTTTCAAGTATTTATTAACTGATATATTTATCATTTATTGATTTTGCTTATATGGATTGTTGTATTCTGGGGCATTAAGTAAGTGACACATAAACGACATGCTCATATATCATCACAAGATGTAGAATCTAAAGAGAATGGTGCAAGGAAAAATGTTACTGTAAAAGAAATAATAATGTGGCAAAATCAATTAGACTTGTCAGGGGTTCAAATAAGCTGCATAAATGAATCGTTCTACTTTCTGGTTTTTCTGGGCTTAGCCAAACAAAAGAGGCATGAGGCCAGCACATTTCTGTTTAATCTTAGGTTTCATCCTAATATATTAAAATATGACCAAAACTGTTGGAGTTCCTAGAAAGTTTTCTGTGAGTTTGGACAGAACTGCAGAAGGCCAGTCTAGTGCATCTTTCCAGACTTTCCTTCCTTTTCTTATAGTAAATGTGTAATCCAGAGGGGAAATTTATTTTCCCTAAAAGCCAAAGGCAAAAAAACATGCCAGCATAAAATCACCAAAAATTTCAATGAGCAAGAACAACTCACAAAGTGCTCACTATGTTTATTATTATTATTATTATTATTATTATTATTATTATTATTATTATTATTATTAATTATTTAAATCAATTTGTATTTAGGAAGACCAATGGGATGTGTTTTTATAATTATTTCAAATAACCAAATTTTATTTTTTGCCTATTGATCAATATGTCTGCTTAAAGAAAACTGTTTCCAATACCCTTTCTCACCATAAATATAATCTACAGAATACCATGTCAACATCAAACACAACCTGGACATCTATAGCTTTCTTTATTCTTATAGCTAGGAAATGACCTGTTTTGCATTCATTTTTGTAATTCTCTAATTAATTTCAAAAATGCTATAAGTAATTGCTCATGATACTTAACACTCTTCAGGTTTTAGTATAATATCAGGTGGAATAGTATTGTATGAATATTAAACCAATGTTGATTGTGAATAACATGATTTGTATAATTCTACCAACTTGGTCTATATTGCAAGGAAATATGGAACTTCTCTGAATTTCAGCTTCTTCATGTGAAAAATTGGGATAATAACTATACTTAATTGAAAATATTATTATGAATTTAAGTGAGACTATAAAATAAACATCTATAAGAATAAATATTAAGAATAAAAATTAATAAAATATGACCTATCATTTGCAAGTTTCAAAACAGCCACCTACGTTATTAATAATCCTAGCTTTCTGCAACACTGTTTCAAATGGAGAACAAGTTTTAAACACAATAATTGCATAATGTATAAGTAAACATTCTTTGAAAATGTAATTTTTACTTCAATTTAAAAAATTATTTCATATTAAAATATGTTTTCATTTTCAGCATTCTTATGAAAAATTATATACATATATGTATATATTTGTACTGCATTATGAAAAACAGCTTGTTAGCTAAGAATATATTATTTTGGTGACTGTAATAAGCAGACATAAAAGTGTTCATCTAATACTTGTCTGATTATAGAGGGCTTTGATAAAGTCCATTTTAGAATGATGAGTTTCTGAGAATATTATTGAAATTCAGAAAACTCGTATCACCTTAATAGTGAAGCTTATTTAATATCCACAAGGAAACTGTGAGAGATTATGTGTTCTCAGTGCTATGAATCTTTTAATGGGGAAAGGGACTTCAGAAATTGCTAGTGTAATATTCATCAGACGTTTGAATTTTTAAGACAGTTTCTGGAAATCAGGGCATTTTCTATGTACAATTATTCAACTAAATTTCCCATTCTCACTTCAATATTAGAAGGGAGAAATCCCTGAAATTTCATTTTGTGATCAACTGAAACAGTCATCTGTGTGACTTTGTTTTACTCTGTGTCTTCCAAACAATCACATACTTTCTGTACAAAAGAACTTCAGATATCAAGTAACTGTCTTTTCAGTCCCAAGTATTCTTTTTTATTTATGTTTAGTACTTTTAACACCATGGTTTGGATGAGTGTCACAATTTGTTCCTCTCCATTTTATGTCATTAGAAGGCACAGCAAATAGGACACCAGAATGTATATCTCTGTGCATTCTCAAGACTCAGATAATCTAAGTTAGGACAGCACTGCTAGTATCTAGTTAGTGTTACATAAAAATAGAGAATATGGATTTGATTTACTGAAGGCATCACTTAGAATCTTACTCTTCTAATAAGAGCATATCCCTCTGAAAGGTCATCTTCCATAACATTCCCTTTCTTTGTGTTTAACAATGCAAGCCTAATATTAACATAAAAATGTAAGTGAACAGGTGACTGAAAACAATTGGCATAATGCATGAAACCTATGAAGGTGGACAATATATGTTTTACTCTTTTATTTTTTGTATCTGTTTGAAGTGTGATTTTTAACAATATCTAATTCAAAGAAGATTAGATGGTGCCTGCGTGAGGACAAAGTTTCTATTAAACTGTAAACTTACTGCAATAAAATATTTAATATATTAGCATTTACTGAAGTATGGTCATTAATATTTTTAAGTGACATGTAGAGTGAATTCCAAGGAACAGTAAGTCTTTCCTTAAAATATATTTGATAATCTACAATCTAATTTTTTTCTGGGTGATTGCCTTTATTTCTGTCCTACACCACCCCTCCATAATTTCCTTTCTTTTAAAATGTAATTTTTATTAAACAATTTTTATTAGATATTTTCTTCATTTACATTTCAAATGCTACCCCGAAAGTCCAATCTATTTTTAAGTTCATCACTTTTCTAACATTATCAATAGTTTGCAAATCATGGGACAGAAAGGAACTTTTCTTACCTTCAATATCAAGAAACACAGATAAAATAGGTCTGTCTCCTCAGGTGTATCTGCAAAAGACAGTTTCTAGAATATGTTGCTGTCTGATTTCTCTTGTGAACTAACATGAGAATACAGTGATCTTGGGGAGACTGGTCCTGTGGGATTGGACCTTGTTAGACCGTTCCAAACAAAGGCCACAGAAGGAGCAAACTGATTTGTCACCTAGAGCCTTACCTTATACATTTTATTTCCCTAAAGAAGGTAGCTCCATGACCACCAATCCCTTGTTACCAAAGAATTGTGTGGGACCCATTGATTAATCAATTTAAATTGGCACAGGAGTTTATACAAGAATGTATAGTGAACTATCAAATATTTATCACTAAACATTGCAACACAGTTTTTATTAATTGGGTAAAGATTTGTGCCAAAATGTCATGTTATCAGGTAGAAAATATTCCAGCAAAAAAAATAGTGAAACTGTAATTAGTGACAAAATCCAGGAAATGTAACATGGAGAGAAAAACAGACCACCCCTTACATGAAAGCTTAGCATGAATCTAAAATAAATAAAAGTATGTTTTTAAGAAATTGAAGTTTAGCAGTAGAACAAACAATAAAGCAGGAAAATGCATCCTACTCTGTGTGAAAAGCCGGCCTATAATGAAGATGATACCTTACATATGTTTGGGAAAGGAACATTTATTGAACTTCTGGTGATAGCAGAACTGATGAATTTGAGGGGAATGGAAATATAAAGCATATATCCTGACTTACAAAGCATTTTATTATATAATCCAGTGTCATAACCAACCAAAGGAAACCTTTGGATTCTTTCTCAACAAGGATATGGTGGGATAGACATTTAATTTCTAAAACTTATTTTGTTTTTGAGACTATAATATAATTACATCATGTCTCTTTCCCCCTTTCTCTTTCCAAATTATACCATGCACTCATACATGCTTGCTTTCAAATGTACAGCCTGGTCTATCTATACAATGTTACTTGCATTCAGGACGGACCTTTTGATAATGCTTAACCAATTCATATGCATTTCGATAGGGAAGGGAGGGAGGGTCTTGGGAGGGACAGTGGACAGGGGTTGGGCAGTGATGGTTAGAGGTGAACCTGATCTGGTATTGGGTGAGGGAAAATGACTGAAGCCCTGAGGGCCAGAAGAAAGAATGTAAACATGCAACCTCAGGAAATAGAAGGTTGTGAGGGACCTCCCAGAATGCACCAGAGAACTGGGAGATGAGAGACTCCCAGGACTCATGGGGGTTGGGGAGGAGCTTTGATGAAATGCTAGACAGTAGGGAGAGGGAACCTACAGAGCCCACCTCCAGCTGGAAGACATGACATCAAGTGAGGGATGGGGTTGCCATCCCACAGTCACAACTCTGACCCATAATTGTTACTGTCTAAAAGAATTACAGGGATGGAAATGCAGAGGAACCTAAGGAAAAGAAGGTTCAGTGACAGGCCCAAAGTGGGATCCAGCTCAAGGGGAGGTTCCAAGGTCTAATAGTATTACAAATACTGTATTGCCCACAAAAAGGGTTCTATCATGACTGCTTAGAAAAGACCCAACAAGCAGCTGAAAGATTCAGATGCAGTTATTTTCACCCAACCAATGGACAAAAGCAGCTGACCCTGTTGTTGAATTAGGGAAGGCTGAAAGAAGCTGAGGAGAAGGGTGATTCTGTAGGAGGACCAGCAGTCTCAATTAATCTGGGCGCCTGAGATCTTTCAAACACTAACACCAAACAGACAGAATACACCAGCTGATATAAAGCCCCCAACACACATACTTAGAGGACTTTCAGTTCTGTTTTCATGCAGAGATGATGCACCTAACCCTCAAGAGCCTGGAGTCCTCAGGGAGTTTAGAGGTCAGTTGTGGTGGGGGGTTGGGGCATCCACTTGGAGTTGAGGTGAGGTGGAGAGGAGGTGTGGGATGTGGAGCAGTCGGAGGGTGGATGGGGAGGTGCAGGAAATGGAATATGGAGTGTAATAAATGAATTACAGTTTCCACCTGAATGTTGGCTTTCTATTATTTATTTTGTTATTGAAGATCAGCCTTAGTCCATGGTGATCTGATAGGATGCATGGGATAATTTCAATATTTTTGTATATGTTGAGGCTTGTTTTGTGACCAATTATGTGGTCAATTTTGGAGAAGGTACAATGAGGTGCTGAGAAGAAGGTATATCCTTTTGTTTTAGGATAAAATGTTCTGAACATATATGTCAGATCCATTTGTTTCATAACTTCTGTTAGTTTCACTGTGTCCCCTTTTAGTTTCTGTTTCCATGATCTGTCCATTGGTGAAAGTGGTGTGTTGAAGTCTCCCACTATTATTGTGTGAGGTGCAATGTGTGCTTTGAGCTTTACTAAAGTTTCTTTAATGAATGTGGCTGCCCTTGTATTTGGAGCATAGATATTCAGAATTGATAGTTTCACTTGGAGGATTTTACCTTTGATGAGTATGAAGTGCCCCTCCTTGTCTTTTTTGATGACTTTGGGTTGGAAGTCGATTTTATTAGATAGTATAATGGCTACTCCAGCTTGTTTCTTCAGACCATTTGCTTGGAAAATTGTTTTCCAGCCTTTCATTCTGAGGTAATGTCTATCTTTTTCTATGAGATGAGTTTCCTGTAAGCAGCAAAATGTTGGGTCCTGTTTGTGTAGCCAGTCTGTTAGTCTATGTCTTTTTATTGGGGAGTTGAGCCCATTGATATTAAGAGATATTAAGGAAAGGTAATTGTTGCTTCCTGTTATTTTTGTTGTTAAAGTTGGTGTTTTCTTCTTGTGGCTGTCTTCTTTTAAGTTTGTTGAGGGATTACCTTCTTGCTTTTTCTAGGATGTGGTTTCTGTACTTGTATTGTTTTTTTTTTTTTTCTGTTATTATCCTTTGAAGGACTGGATTCGTGGAAAGATAATGTGTGAATTTTGTTTTGTCGTGGAATACTTTGGTTTCTCCATCTACGGTAATTGAGAGTTTGGCTGGGTATAGCAGCCTGGGCTGGAATTTGTGTTCTCTTAGTGTCTGTATAACATCTGTCCAGGCTCTTCTGGCTTTCATAGAACAAATAAAATTAAATTAACAAAAAACAAAGAATAACAACAATAAAAAAGAAACCCAACAACAAAACACACTCGCTATTCCTTAGATGGGTTTAATTTTTGAAAAGTAGGATTGAGGCCCCTTAGCTTTTCCTCTGACCATGGTAGCAATCTATTTTTCCTTGATCTCGGTCTATGACTACAACTTAGGAAATGTATATATTAAACCTAAAAATACAAGTGAAATTGATATAGTATTTGACTTATATGTATACTTGTCTATATAAAAATCTTTTAAAAGCCATATGTAAAAACAGTATGTAAAACTATATAATATATAAAATAATAAGAGGACTCTGTCATATGCATCCAAGGTATGCTTTGTATTTACCTTTCATGATCTTAATTATTTTCTTTTTATCTCCCAGGAGTCCACAGTTTCAGATGAGTAATTCTAGATTGAGCTACTGAATTAAGTCATATGCAATTGTAATGGCTTAAATAACATGTTGTTTCTGTATTTCCTACCATAAGTGTTTTGATACCCATTCTAAGAAGGACTGAAGCATGCACAATTTGGTCTTCCTTCTTCTTGAGCTTCATGTGGTCTGTGGATTGTATCATGAGTATTCTGCACTTTTAAGAAAATATCCACTTATCAGCAAGTGCATACCATGTGTGTTCTTTTGTGATTGGGTTACCTCACTCAGGATGACATTCTCTACATTCATCCGTTTGCCTAAGAATTTCATGAAGTCATTGTTCTTTATAGCTAAGAATTATTCCATTGTGTAACTGTTCCAGGATTTCTGTATCCATTCCTCTGTTAACGAACATCTGGGTTCTTTCCAGCTTCTGGCTATTATAAATAAGGCTGCTGTGAACATAGGGAAGCATGTGTCCTTGTTGTATGTTGGAACAGCTTTTGGGTATACTTTCCAAGAGTTGTATAGCTGGGTCCTTAGGTAGTACTATGTCCAATATTCTGAGGAACTATGGGAATGATTTCCAGAGTAGTTGTACCAGCTTGCAATCCCACCAACAATGGAGGAGTGTTCCTCTTTCTCCATATACTCACCAGCATCTGCTGTCACCTGAGGTTTTGATCTTAGCCATTCTGACTGTTGTGAGGTAGAATCTCAGGCTTACTTTGATTTGCATTTCCCTAATGACTAAGCACTTCTTTAGGTGCTTCTCAGCCATTCAGTATTCAATAGTTGAGAATTTTGTTTTGTACTCCATTTTTAATAACATTATTTTATTCTCTGGAATCTAACTTCTTGAGTTATTTTTATATATTGTATATTATCCCTCTATCAGATTTAGGGTTGATAAATATTTTTCACCATATGTTCATTGCAATTTTGTCTTACTGATAATGTCCTTTAGTTTACAGAAATTTTGTAATTTTATGAAATCCCATTTTTCAATTCATGATTAAGAGCATAAGCTATTGGTATTCTGTTCAGGAAAATTTCCCCTGTGCCCATGTGCTCAAGGCTCTTCCCCACTTTCTTTTCTATTATTTTCAGTGTATCTTCTTTTATGTGTTTATGGACATCCTTGATCAACTTGGTCTTCAGCTTTGTACAAGGAGATAAGAATGAATTTCTTTGCATTCTTCTACATGCTAACCACCAGTTGAGCCAGCACCATTTGTTGAAAATGCTTTTTCCCCCCACTGGATAGTTTTAGCTCCTTTGTCAAAGATCAAGTGACTACAGGTGCATGGGTCCATTTCTGGGTCTTCAATTCTATTCCATTGATCCACCTGCCTGTCTCTGAACCAATACCATGCAGTTTTTATCATGATTGCTCTGTAATACAGCATTTGGTCAGGGAAGATGATTCACCCAAAAGTACTTTTATTATTGAGACTATTTTTTGCTATTCTGGGTTTTTGGTTATTCCAAATAAACTTGCAAATTGATCTTTCTAACTCAATGAAGAATTGAGTTGGAATTTTGACATGGATGCCATTGAATCTGTAGATTGCTTTCAGCAAGATGGCCATTTTAACTATATCAGTCCTGCCAATCTATGAGCATGGGACATCTTTCCATCTCCTGAGATATTCAATTTCTTTCTTCAGAGATTTAAAGGTTTTGTTGTACGGATCTTTCAATTCATTGGTTAGAATCATATCCAGATATTTTATATTATTTGTGACTATTGTGAAGAATTTTGTTTCCCTAATTTCTTTCTCAGACTGTTCATCCTCTGAGTAGACTAAGGCTATTGATTTGTTTGAATTAATTTTATATCCAGCCACTTTGCTGAAGTTGTTTATTGGGTGTAGAGGTTCTCTGGTGGAATTTTTGTGGTCACTTAAGTATACTTTCATATAATCTGTAAATAGTGATACCTTTATTTCTTCTTTGCCAATTTGTATCCCTTTGAACTCCTTTTGTTGTCTAATTGCTCTGGCTAGGATTTCAAATACTATATTGAATGGCCTGCCTTGTCTAGTCCCTGCTTCAAGTCTCTCTCCAATTAGGTTGATGTTGGCTCCTAGTTTTCTATTTATTTCTTTTGCTATATTCAGGTATTGGCCTTGTATTTCTGATCTTTCCGAGACTTTTACCATAAAGGGGTGTTGAATTTTGTCAAATACTTTCTCAACATCTAAAGAGATGATCATGTGTCTTTTTTTTTCCTTTGAGTTTGTTTACATAGTGGAAAACATTGGTGGGGTTCTGTATATTGAACCATCCCTGTATCCCTGAAATGAAGCCTACTTGTTCATGGTGAATGATCATTTCAGTGTGCCCTTGGATTCTGTCGGTTAGAATTTTTTGAGTATTTTGGTATCAATATTCAAAAGGGAAATTGGTCTGAGGTTCACTTTCTTTGTTGACTGTGTGTTTTAGATATAAGCGTAATTGTGGCTTCATAGAATGAATTGGGAAGTGTTATTTTTGTTTCTGTTTTGTGGAATATTTTGAAGAATATTGGTATTTGGTCTTCTTGAAAGGACTGATATAATTCTGCACTAAAACCTTCAATAGAGAAATGGATACAGAAAATGTAGTATGTGGAGAATTACCAGCTGGTCTCCAGTTGAGCTGAGGTCTGAACCCCACTGGTGATAATTCACCTACATGACACGGTAGGTGTTCCCTCATGCTCCTGGAATTCTGGCTCCTGCCCAAGTTACCATCCCCACAGCCCCCACAAGAGAAACATGGTCAGTAGTCAAGTAGGCAATGGCCCAAGCTTCTGACCTTCAGGTTAAACTCCTCCCCAGTTACCTAGCAACAGTGAAGACCATAAAAAGGGCTGTTCAGCCCCACCTCACTCTCTTACTTGTCTCTCTTACTTTTTACCCCTCACTCTCTCACCCTCTCTTCTCTCTCTTTGTCTTCTCCCCTCTCTCCTTGTCTTCTCCTCTCCTCTCTCCCTCTTACTCTCTCTTACTTTCTCTTTCTCTCTAGTTCTCTCTCTCTCTCCCTCTCTCTCTCTCTCTCTCTCTCTCTCTCTCTCTCCCTCTCTCTCTCTCTCTCTCTCTTTCTCTCTCTCTTTTATCTCTTCCCCTCTGTCTTTCTATAATAAAGCTCTAAAACCATAGAGAGTCTCTGCTCATCAAGGCTGTATTCACTCTCACAGGTGTTGGAAACATCTCTTCCCTTATCCCTCTCTGCCATAACCCCAATGCCTTTAGCAAAGTAGCTCCAGGAATCCCAGCTAGGGCTGCCCCTTGCCACCCCCTGAAAAGTTAGATGCTCACCCAGGGATGACTGGAAGGTAGATACAGCCCTCCCATGCCTGACTGACCAGAGAATAGGTAAAACTCTGGTGGGATGTGGATTTTTCCTCCCCCATCTTCCCCAGCGGTCCCTTTTCAGTTTCCAACAGTGCTATATTTACACAATGGAGTACTACTCAGCAATAAAAAAAAAACAATGGATTTATAAAATTCTTAGACAAATGGATGGATCTGGAGGATATCATCCTGAGTGAGGCAACCCAATCTCAAAAGAACTCTCATGATATGCACTCACTGATAAGTGGATATTAGCCCAGAAACATAGAATACCTGAGATACAATTTGCAAAACAAAAAAGTCAAGAGGCAGGAAGAACAACGTGTGGATACTTCATTCCTCCTTAGAATAGTGAACAAAATACTCATGGTAGGATTTACAGAGACAAAGTTTGGAGATGAGATGAAAGGATGGACCATCCAGAGACTGCCACACCCAGGGATTCATCCCATAATCAGCCACCAAACACAGATACTATTGTATATGCCAGCAAGATTTTTGCGGAAAGGACCCTGATATAGCTGTCTCATATGAGGCTATGCCAGTGCCTGGCAAATACAGAAGTGGATGCTCACAGTCATCTATTGGATGGAACACAGGGCCTCCAATGGAGGAGCTAGAGAAAGTACTCAAGGAGCTGAAGGGGTCTGCAACCCTATAGGTGGAACAACAATATGAAGTAACCAGTAACCCCAGAGCTCGTGGCTCTAGCTGCATATATAGCCGAAGATAACTTAGTCAGCCATTATTGGGAAGAGAGGCCCCTTGGTCTTGCAAACTTTATATGCCCCATTACAGGGAAATGCCAGGGCCAAGAAGTGGGAGTCGGTGGGTAGGGGAGCAGGGCAGGGGGAGAGTAAAGGGGACTTTCAGGATAGCATTTGAAATGTAAATGAAGAAAATATTAATAAAAATTGAAAAAAAACCCACCTTCTTGTCCTGAGTTTTATTGGTTGGGAAACTTTTAATGACTGCTTTGATTTCTTTAGGGGATATGGAGCTATTTAGATGGTTTATCTGATTCTGATTTAACTTTGGTACCTGGTATCTGTCTAGAAAATTGTCTATTTCATCCAAATTTTCCATTTCTGTTGAGTATTGGCATTTGTAGTGCGATCTGATGATTTTTTTTAATTTCCCCCATTTCTTTTGTTATGGCTATATTCTTTTCATTTCTGATTTTGTTAGTTTGGAAACTGTCTCTGTGCCCTCTGGTTATTCTGGCTAAGGGATTATCTAGCTTGTTGATTTTCTCAAAGAACCAGTTCTAGATTTTGTTGATTCTTTGTAAAGTTCTTTCTGTTTCTACTTGTTTGATATCAACAATGAGTTTGATTATTTCCTTGGGTCTAATCCTCTTGGGTGTATTTGCTTCTAATTGTTCTAGAGCTTCCAGATATGCTGTCAAGCTCCTAGTTTGTACTTTCTCCAGTTTTGTTTGAAAACACTCAAAGCCCTGAGTATTTTTCCTAGCACTGCTTTCTTTGTGTCCCACAAGTTTGAGTATGTTGTGCCTTCACTTTCATTAAATTCTAAAATGTCTTTAATTTCTTTCTTTATTCCTTCCCTGACCAAGTTATCATTGAATACAGAGTTGTTCATCTTCCATGTGTATGTGGATTCTTTTTGTTGTTGTTATTTAAGACCAGCCTTAGTCTTTTGTGATAATATAGGATGCATGGGATTATTTCAGTCTTCTTGTATGTGTTGAGGCTTGTTTTGTGGCTACTTGTATGATCAATTTTGGAGAAGGTACCATGAGATGCTGAGAGGAAGGTATATTATTTTGTTTTAGGATGAAACATTCTATAGATAGCTATTAAATTCATTTTGTTCATAACTTCTTTTTGTTTCACTGTATCTTTGTTTAGTTTTCTGTTTCCATGATCTGTCCATTGATAATAGTATAATGTTGAAGTCTTTGACTATTATAGTTTGAGGTGCAATGTGTGCTTTGAGCTTTAGAAAAGTGTCTTTTATGAATGTGGATGTGCCTTTACATTTAGAGCATAAATGTACAGAATTGAGAGTATAGATTTTACCTTTGATGAGTATGAAGTGTCCTTCTTTATCTTTTTCATTAAGTTTTGGTTGAAAGTCAGTTTTATTCGATATTAGAATGGCTGTTCCAGCTTGTTTCTTGGGATGATTCGCTTGGAAAACTGTTTTCTATACTTTTACTCTGAGATACTGTCTGTCTTTGTCACTGAAATTTACTTCCTGTATGTGACAAAATGCTGTGTCCTGTTTATATAGACAGTCTGTTAGTCTATGTCTGTATATTGTGGAATTGAGTCCATTGATGTTAAGAGATATTAAGGAAAAAGCAATTGTTACTTTCTGCTATTTTTGTTGTTAGACGTTGAACTATGTTTGGGTTTGTTGAAAGAAGATGACTTTCTAGCTTTTTCTATTGTGTAGTTTCCCTCTTTGTGTTGGGGTTTTCCATTTGTTATTCTTTGTAGGTTCAGATTTGTAGAATGATACTGTATAAATTTGTTTTTTGTCATGAAATATCTTGGTTTTCCCTCTATTTTAACTGAGAATTTTCCTGTCTATAGTTACCTCAGCTGGCATTTGTTTTCTCTTAGGGTATGTATGACAACTGCTCAGGATCTTCTGACTTATAGAGTCTCTGGTGAGAAGTCTGGTGTAATTCTCATAGGTCTACCTTTATATGTTACTTGACCATTTTTTTTCTTACTGCTTTTAATATTCTTTATTTTTTGTGTGTTTGGCATTTTGATTGTTATGTAATAGGAGGAATTTCTTTTCTGATCCAATTTATTTGAAGCTCTGAAGATATCTTGTATGTTTATGGACATCTCTTTCTACCCATTTACCTGTGTTTTCCTGTAGTTCTTTAAGGAAGTTATTTATGTCCTTATTAAAGATACCTATCATCATCATGAGATGTGAATTTAAATCAAAATCTTGTTTTTCCAGTGTGGTGTGGCATCCAGGGCTTGCTGTGGTAGGAGAACTGCATTCTGATGATGCCAAATAGCCTTAGTTTCTGTTGCTTAGTTTCTTTTGCTTTCCTCTTGCCATCTGGTTATCTCTGTTGTTGACTGGTCTTACTGTCTCTGACTGGAGCTTGTATTTCCTGTGAGGCTGTGAACCTACAATGTTATGTTTGTCACAACTCCTGGGAACCAGCTCTCTTAGGGTATTAATGGGTTGCAGAGAGCTGAGATCTTAGGTGTGTCAGCACTTCTGGGAGACCAGCTTTCTCTGGGTAGGATTTGTGTGTGGAGATCTGTGGCACAAGGTTAGCTCTGACACCAGAGATGGGCTTTGAGAGACCTTCATCCTATCTGCCTGTAAGCTAGTTTTGTTTTTGTTTTTGTTTTTGTTTTTGTTTTTGTTTTTGTTTTTGAATTTGAAGCAGGATATAGAACTTTCAGCTCCTCCACTGCCTTGCCTACCTGGATGATGCCATGCTTCCCACCATGATGGTAATGTACTGAACCTCAGATACTATAAGTAAGCCCCAATTAAATGGTGTACTTTGTAAGAATGGCTTTGGTCATGGTGTCTTTTCACAGCAATGGAAACCCAAACTAAGACAGACAGTTTCCCAGCTACTGTTTATACTTAATTTGATGATTCTAGCACACGATAGCTCTGTTGCTTTCTTTGAGTGGGTTGTGTGATCAGTGTCTACCCCTTTCCATATCTGCTCTTGAGTTTTCTGCATCTCCCTGCTTCTCCCTGGATCACTCCTATTCCTGGAAGTTGTTCTAGTATTTCTTGCCCTACAACCGATCTTTGTTACAACCAACTAGCAGCAAGACAACTCGATACATCTCTAGATTGAATTGATGAATGCAAAGAAGGATGAAAATTTACAAAATCTGGTGAAGGATTATATAAATGATAATATAAAATTCCTGCCAAAACAGAATTAACAGTTGAAAATATTGAGACACACCTTCATACAATATAAAAAGAGGTCACATCATCATCTCCTTAATTTTGGCCAAGAAATAATTTTACCTCTAACTTCAATGAACTATGTATAATTAGAAAAATTCTGGAACTATCCTGTAAGAATTACATTCACAATGTTTTGTCCAATTGTATTAGGCAACCTTGGAGAAAGTATTCCAATATCTATTCTATCTTGGTGAATTCAAATTCTATACCTAAATTGATATCCAACCTTTTATATTCTCTAACATTTATAACTTGCATTTAGAAACATATAAAGCCCGTCTTAGACCCTATAACATTTTCTTAAGATCTCAAACAACTTAACGTTTTATGTCTTTAAACTTTTATAAACCTATACCTATTTTGTTAGTTTCTTTCTCTCAACTAACACTATTTAATCTTCAACCCCATCAGAGTCCTGAAGAGAATAAATTTTACCAATGTGTACAGGATTAATGAAGAAGCAGTTTCCAAATCTGAAGAAATGACAGAGAATCCTGGCCACTTAGGTATTCACCAGTATTCTTCTTTGTTGTTGGGGCATCCACCTTTAGCTGCTAGTCCCAGAATATCTGAAAGAATTTCCTATGAAACAGGAAATTTGAAGTGTTTTCTTACCTTGTCTCTGCAAAATGAGGCAATTGATTTTCCAGCATCCTGCCTATTCATAGATTTGAAAGCATGCTGTCATCTGTCAAGGTAAGGGGAAATTCCTCCCCTCTCCCATCTTTTCCATCCCACATTTAAAGCAAATACCAGGTGGAGATTCTTCATTGTCTAACATCTTTTTATATGCAGACTGGAGGTACAACCAGCAGCTAGAGTGTTTTTCTGTCAAAAAATCACTTTTATTATTAAAACATCTTAAATGTTATATTTGTTTGATATCTGAGATGGGTGAGGAACATCTATCTATCTAAAGTATACCTAACAGAAAAAAATGTTGTTTGTTTTGACCTATGTTATTTCTACTTAACTTTGAGTTCTTTCTTCAGAGACTTGAAGTTCATATCATATGGATTTTGACATGTACATAGAAGATAATTAAAGACCCAAAAGTAAACCCACACACCTACAGACACTTGATTTTTGACAAAGAACCTGGAACCATACATTGGAAATATAAAGCATCTTTCCCTTTATTTTTAATGCAAACATTTATTTTTATTTATCCTTTAGACTATTGGCTACTTACTCTTGTATTTCTTTTTCTTTTATTAAATATTTTCTTCATTTACATTTCAAATGCTATCCTGAAAGTCCACTATACCCTGCCCCTGCCCTGTTCCCCAACCCACCCACTCCAGATGTCCCTCAACAGAGGAATGGATACAGAAAATGTCGTACATTTACAGAATGGAGTACTACTCAGCAATTAAAAACAATAAATTTATGATATTCTCAGGCAAATGGATGGATCTGGAGGATATCATCTTGAGTGAGGTAACCTAATCACAAAAGAAAACATATGATATGCACTCACTGATAAGGGTATATTAACCTAGAAACTTAGACTACTGAAGATACAATTTGCAAAACACATGAAAATCCAGAAGGAAGACCAAAGTGTCAATACTTTGTTCCTTCTTAGAATGGGGAACAAAATACCCATGGAGGGAGTTAGAGACAAAGTTCAGAGCTGAGAAGGAAAAAAGGACCATCCAGAGACTACCCCACCCAGGGATCCATCCCATAATCAGTCACCAAACCCAGACACTATTGCATATCCCAGTGAGATTTAGCTGATAGGACCCTGATATAGCTATCTTTTTTTTTCAATTTTTTATTAGATATTTTCTTCATGTACATTTCAAATGCTATCCCAAAATCCCCCTATACCCTCTCCATGCCCTGTTCCCCTACCCACCCACTCCCACTTCTTGGCCCTGGCATTCCCCTGTACTAAAGCATATAAAGTTTGCAAGACCAAGGGCCTGCCTCTCTTCCCAATGATGACCGACTAGGACATCTTCTGCTACATATGCAGCTAGAGACACGAACTCTGGGGTTACTGGTTAGTTTATATTGTTGTTCCACCTATAGGTTTGCAGAACCCTTCAGCTCCTTGGGTACTTTCTCTAGCTCCTCCATTGGGGACCCTGTGTTCCATCCAATAGATGACTGTGAGCATCCACTTTTGTATTTGGAAGGCACTGGCATAGGCTCACATGAGACAGCTATCAGGGTCCTTTCAGCAAAATCTTGCTGGCATATGCTGGAGTACTATTCAGCTATTAAAAACAACGAATTTATAAAATTCATGGACAAATGGATGTATCTGGAGGATATTATCCTGAGTGAGGTAACCCAATCACAAAAGAAGTCACTTGATATGTATTCACTGATACGTGGATAATAGCCCAGAACCTTAGAATACCCAAGATACAATTTGCAAAATACAAGAAAATCAAGAAGGAAGACCAACTTGTGGATACTTCATTCCTCCTTAGAATGGGGAACAAAATAGCCATGGAAGGAGATACAGAGAAAAAGTTTGGAGCTAAGGTGAAAGGATGGAGCATCCAGAGACTACCCCATTCGGGGATCCATCCCATAATCATTCACCAAACACAAACACTATTGCATAGCTATCTCTTGAGAGGCTATGCCAGTGCCTGGCAAATACAGAAGTGGATAGTCACAGTCATCTATTGGATGTAATACAGGGCCTCTAATGAAGGAGCTAGAGAAACTAACCAAGGAGCTAAAAAGTCTGCAACCCTATAGGAGGAACAACAATATGAACTAACCAGTAACCCCCCCCCCGCCCAGAGCTGTGTCTCTAGTTGCATATGTAGCAGAGGATGACCTAATTAGCCATCAGTGGGAGGAGAAACCCTTGGTCTTGCGAAGATCATAGGTTGTGAGCAGGGGGCGGGGTGGAGGGCATAGGGGACTTTTGGGATAGTATTTGAGATGTACATGAAGACAATTTTTAATAAAAAATAAAAATAAAAAACTTGTTTCACATTGAAATTGTTTTTTTTTTTTCTTTTTTTTTTTTTTTTGCTTATTGGGTGGAGGTTATAAAGGCTGGGGGTATGTGGCCATGAAAGAAGTGAGAGTGTGACCATAGTATATAATTCGAAATTGCCAAGGAATTAATAAAATCAATAACAATATTATGTAGAAAAATATTCAGCACTTTTCACTACGTTACAATCTATTTTTCTCATAGACCAATATTCTATGTATGAGGGTTTTTAGAATAATAGATACTTTTTAATTTCTCCATATTTTGTACCTCATGCATCATTATTCCAAAGTTTATTTTCTTGTGCTCACCTATATTACCGTTATAGTTCTCCCTCATGGTTTTCCCCTATATGCATTAAGGATAAGACCTCTCACCCTGAGAGAACTTTGAGATATAGAAATTTGACTTTAGCATCTTGGGCATTATTCTTTTCTCTGAATTAAACTCCATTCACATTCATTGTGAGAGATTATTTGTTCTATATCTTAATCAATAGCTACATTTGAAATTGTTCCTCCCCCTTATTAGGCTATTCCTTTTTCAATATGACCATAAATAAAATTGATTGTTGAAAACTATAGGAAATGTTAAAATTCAAATGCAAACTATTAGAGCCATTGCTGTCTATAAACTACCTTATCTCTTCATGGCTGCTGACTAGCATTGAATTTATCATTTTCATGTTAAACTACTCCTAAAGAAAGTAGTCTAACAGTTAACATGTCAAGTGGACGTAGAAATTTCCATGTCCCCTAAAATTTAAAGAGCAAACAATACATTTTGTATATGTAATCTCATAAAACCTTGTAAACACAAGAAAATTAGGAAGATCATATCTCTCTTTGCAACATAATTCACTCCAGCACCTAGTGGTCATGAGTATGCAATGTGCAGGCTGCTGAACTGCCCATTTGTGCAGATATAGTAGTAGAACAATAATTATAAGATTGCTAGAAATACTGTATATAGTACAGCTATTTTCTCTTTCTTGGCTTTCTTTCTACATTCTTGTTTTTATTTATAAAATAAAAATGATCAGATATTGCATCTTGATTTAGATTTCTGACTGTGGCAGCAAACTGTTTGATACTTATTTTTCTAGAAATAGACAAGTGCTGGTACAAAAAAGGGATATGGATCACTTCCTGTCAAGAGCACGAGTTCAATATGCATAACCATGGAAGAACCTCCTTCCCCACATGTGGACCTATGCTGTGAGATAGAACTTGGTTTGTGCTCTGTCAAATATCAAAACACAGACAGTAAGCTTCAAACACATATCAGGGGAAGTAGTGACATGAGGACTGATGTCTACTTAGATTTGTAATCCCATATCAGCTCTTAAACCTCACCTTGGTGGAGATAGCAGAAAGTTGTTTGTATTTTGTCTGAGAAGGCTTATAAGGATGAGGAAATAAAACTTAGATTAGAGAATCTCTGATTATTAGGTTGTCAGTATCACAGCTAAGTTTGGCAGCAATTTTTATTTTAAATTCTACTAAAGTTTTAGTTTGGCTAAGGCAATTTTCGGTCCTCCTCACACAATTTTTTCTTTTTCTAATGGCATATGAAATGATCTGAGGATATTTGTTTTCTGTACTAAAACAACAACACTACTTACCTTACCACAGGAGCCTTGATGTAATTCCCACCTTATTTTCCTTCTTAAATAAATTTTAAAATATTCATTTTATGTCCTGCCCCTAGAGGCATTGCAGGTATAGCTTCTGTGTCACAAGTGTCTGAGTAGGGGACACAGAGTAGAGAGTCTGTGTATGTACTCAGTATTTTGACATATGAATATCTAAATGACTAGTAGACTAACAGTTCCTGATACAAGAAACTGATCCTGAGACAGCCACCAATATAGCATCAGGCTCTCAGGACAGGGAGTAAGTGGAGGCTAGAAGAACCATACCTGGAACTGTAAGCCCAAGTGGGAGTGAGCTTGAGACAACCAACACTCTCAGTGGACCACACCAGTGGGCAGGGAGAGGAAAAGGTCACCATATTGTCACCATGAGGTCTGGAAAGGTAGTTAGCCTGAAATGATCCCAGTCTGATGATGCACAGGTCCTAGGAGACAGACTATATCGAAGATGATCCCTTCTAAGCACCATAGTCCAGCACAGGGTATAGCACTACTGAGACCACTCAAGAAATGACCCCAGACACTCAGAGACACCAGGTGCCACTAAGAGAAGAGAGTAAGTGGTGGAGAAATGAGAGAGAAACAAAAGGTTATGGGGGCAATGAAGAGAGGCAGAAATGGAGAAAAACTAATCGTGAGCAACAGCGTAATGTGAGTAGCCAATGATGCTACTTAGGACCATTGTGGAGTCCTAGCCTGTGCTACCATCAGGAAACTTGTCTGCATTCATGACCCTGCAGGAGCACTGGTTTGTTGCCCTTAAAGGTCAGGCAGATATCTCTAGTCTGAGCTTCTACCTAGTATTGGCCATATAACCCTTGTATCTATATATCTCTATCATCTCTATATCTATATCTATCTATATCCAGTTATCTATATTTATACCTCTATATCTAAATATTAATCTATCTATCTATCTATCTATCTATCTATCTATCTATCTATCTATCTACTTACCTACCTACCTACCTACCTATGTCTTGCCATCACCACAGCTCTTGCAATATGTGAACAAGTGTCTATTCAACACAGACAGGGCATGGGTGACACCAAAGAAACAATTATGTCAAAGTCTGTCTTCCTGATCTGACCAGTTTGGTGGTGGCTGTGAATTACATGAGTATAGTCAAGGAACTGTTTACAGAAGCATGTGTGCATGAAAGCCCATACTTCATGGGTGACCAAGAAAAAAAAATCAGAGTTCCTGCAGGTTAATAAACAACTTGAAAGGAACTTAAGTTGAGAGTCTCTTCTCTCCAACATTATTTTTCCTATTATCTTTTTAAGGACCTACATTTGTGAATCTTGTAAAATTATGAGATCTGGAGCCTAGTTTGTTTCACTGAGATCATGGATCTTTTTAAAATTAGTAAGATTTCTGAGCATGTAATTTTTGTTTCCTGAGTCATATAATCTCCCTCCATCCCAAGTAATCAAAGGTTTTATCCAGAGGAAATATACAAAGACACATATTTTATGGTGCAATGTGAGTTTGGGGATTCTAATCTTGATTTTTACAATTGAGATGTCTTACTTCTATAATAAATATCTAAAAGAACTATACTCAGAATCTACAAGAAATAAAGAGAAGGGGCTTCATCTATGAAATACCTATTCAGAAAAATTAAAGTCAGGAAAAATTATGTCTAAAATATTTAAAGACAATATACCTAGAATTTTCACATCATCTCCAAACATCTTACACTTAGACTAATCCCAGTGAAAACAACACTTTTCTAGTAACCTTTTTAAATGCATTCTTGACTTCTTTGTTCCTCAGGCTATAGACAAGAGGGTTAAGCATGGGAATGATCATGGTATAGAATACAGATGCTACCTTGTCAGTGTCCATGGAGTGAGTGGAGCTGGGCTGTAAGTACATGAAGATAATTGTGCCATAGAAGATTGAAACAGTGGTGAGGTGGGATGCACAGGTGGAAATGGCCTTCTTTTGTCCATCAGTAGAACGCATCCTCAAGATTGCAACAAAAATAAGTACATAAGAGTTCACGATAACCAATATAGTTAAAGCTATATTGAGTGCTGCCAAGATAAACAGTACAATTTCATTTATATAAACACTAGAGCAAGAAAGAGCCAGTAGTGGGGGAATGTCACAAAAAAAGTGATTTACTACATTGGAATGGCAAAAGGAGAGGTGGAAAGTGAAGGCAACATGGATAGAAGATTGTAAGAGTCCACTGATGTAAGAACCCACAATGAGCAGGGTACATATTGTTGTTGTCATGGAGGTAGAGTAGTACAAGGGTTTGCACACTGCTGCATGACGATCATAGGCCATTGATGCTAAGAGAAAACCTTCAATAATTGCAAATCCTATTAAGAAGAACATCTGTGTAGCGCATGCATTGTAGGATATGATCTTCTTTTCTGTGAGAAACCCTTCTATTACCTTGGGAGTGACAGCTGAGGCATAAACACAATCCACCAGTGAGAGGTTACTAAGAAAAAAGTACATGGGAGTGTGGAGACTAGAGTCCAGGAGAATCAACACAATCATCCCAAGGTTACCAAACAATGTGGTCAAGTAAATAAAAGTGAAGATGATAAATAAAGGGACCTGTAGCCCTGGGGCATCTGTTAATCCCACAAGGATAAATTCAGTGACTTCGGAAATATTATGCATCTGTGTTTCACGAGAATTATGACAGGATCCTAGGATGAAATAAGGAAATACAAAATATTGTATATGGAACTCACTGTGAGATTTTAGGTATGGACAAATTCTCTAACTTAAATGTTCACACATGGTGTGAAAAGGCCTATACTGAATGTTGAGTTCTTGTGGGCTGAATGGAGTCATTTATCTGGGAATAGTAGAAATAGAGATGCTTACTTCTTTGCTGCCACTATGGCTCCTTATAAAACTATTTTTTTTTCAGTTTTCTGGTAAATGATAATATTTATTTCAGTATGGCACAAAGGATTCATTTTTTACTTGTAATATTTCACAAATTCACTTACCTAAACTGTACATCAAAAGTTCTTGGTACCAAGAGAAATATACAATTAACCTTGTTCTGTGTTAGTAAAAAGTTTAATCTACTGTATTTTCCATCTCTGGTACTTGAACCAAATTCCATTCATATAGTTGTAGCTATGTAGTGATGTTCTACTACCATCAGACAAGTCTGTCTTTATTTGTGTTTGAGGGAGAATAAAGTCAAAACAAATGAAGAGTTATTTTTATTCTCTCTACATATTGTTTTACAGTTAATGATGTATCTTATATCATTTCCACGATGAATCAGGTGAAACAAAACTATACACCTATGATCACATATGAGTTTGTCTTTTAACCTGAGAGCCACCTCTAAATTTGGAATCGTGACACAATCATTTTTCATTAATAACCTCAAGGCAAAAGATAATACATGTTCTTTTAAATGATCAGGGTGAAATTCAACCTCTTTTACAGGCTATGACTGCACTTAAATTGCAACAAATGTGTAAGTTCTTAAAATGTATAACATTTTTAAACTATGTAAGTTATATCTATTACCTTGCAAGCTCTTTTTCATCTTTTCCCAGTTTCTTCACAATGTTCAGATCACAGAAATAACATCTAACAGTTGATGGTCCCAGGGAAACTGCTCTAGTAATTGACATAACAAATGGATATTGAGAGTCATACAGCCTTCTGAAGTTAAATATGATATATATCATGTAGATTTCTAACCCTATAGATAATAAATATTAGAAAATCAGAACATAGTATTCTTCTAGGGTAAAACCCTTAACTCAGTATTTAAAAGTACTTAGAGTATATTCTGGGTGCTCTACAGCAGTATAGTAGTTAGAAGAGCAGTGGCCGAGAGTGAGAGGATTATTAGTAATAATGTATCTATGACTCACCTGCTTTACCATGACAGATCATAACTTCAATTTTGTTTGCACTTAGAAAATAAAAATGGCTGAATGTTTTATCATCATTTATATTTTTACTACCCATATTTAAATATTTTTAATACTTACTGTTTTTCAAGAAACAGATAAATAAGAGTGAAATGTTTCATATTCGATGTATTGATCAACATCTATTTCCCAGAAGAAAAAATCTTACTCTTCATTTTTCTCCACAGGTTGAGCTCTGCCATAGAATAGAATTTAGTTTTGAACTATTGTCAGTATCAAGGAAAAGATTATAAGCTATGTACATATCACAGAGGGAAGCAGTATATGTGAATGTGTGTCCCTGGAGATGTATGAATCCATATTGATTTTTCAGCTTGACCTTGATGAAGACATCAGAGAATAGTGTTTGCATTTTGTCTAACAGTGCTCATGAAAACACTGGGAAATAGAAGCTTAGAGGAAAGAGCCTCCACTCATCAATCACAGCTGTTGCACAACCAAGTTGGATACACACAAAAATTAAAAGCCTCATTAAAGCATCTATATAGGAAACTTAATCACTTTTTCAAGTATTCTGATATTAGATTCAGTCCAAAAGTTGAGATGTCCCTGAGATACTTTATTCTTTCATTTTAAGCTTTGCAAAGAAAATACACATTCATCATAACATATGCAATTTTTGTAATGGTCTTTTTATGTATTAAAAAATTTAAGATTTCCCTCTTTCTTACCTAAGGTCTACCCTTGAGATTCTACCTGACACCTTTATGGAGACTTTCTCTGAAATTCTCCAGATCTAGACTCTGTCCTCCTCCCATTTCCCCTGTCTAGTCTGATAAGCCAGACTTGCACTCCTGTTCAACTCTAGATTTCCACCTGAACCCAACATGTAACCTCCACAGTTTGCTTTCATCCTTCATCCAACTACTCCACCTACCAAACATCCCAGTTATGTCTCCAGAATCTAGCCAGGTGATTTTCCCTGTCCTATCTGTTACAACCTTCCTCACAAACTCCATATTATGCCTGTGTTCTACTCACATATTGCCCTAGTCTAGTCTGGCCTCCTCTGCCTATAGCAGAAAGGATGTCTAGAATTTAGCTGAATATCTATGTATCCTACAGTTCACTGATACCTTCCACACCATGTACAACTTTCATTAAGCAAGATACAGCTCCACATATAAGACTTTTGAACATTAGCACTATTCCCTATGCAGACCTCACCTGATTCCACTCAAGATATTATCAAACTCTATGCTAAACCTGTCCACTCATCCTCCCATCTGCCTGAAAATGCTATATTCAAATCAGACTTACAATTAAAAATATCCCCATGCAAATATATCATGCAAACTTACCAACAATGTGAAAAAGCAAGGTAGTACATTTTTTTCATCAAAACCTATCAGTCCTATAGAAATGTTTACCAAAAGGAATGTCCACGATGAACCCCAGGATACAGAATTATATTGAATAATTACAAGATTCATCAAAATTGTTCAAAGTAGTTCAAAGAAAATGTGGATAAACTGCTCAGTGAAATTAAAAATAAATGTATCATAAATTATTATGAGAAGATGTGAATAAAATTTCAATGGTTTCAGTGTTCTCACTCTTGTCTCTCACCTCGTACTGGTTTTACTCTCTTTCCCCATAACTACTCTATTTTATTTGCAGCTATTTTAATTATTTACTTATTTTCTTTTTTATTAGGTATTTTCCTCATTTACATTTCCAATGCTATCCCAAAAGTCCCCCATACCCTCCCCCCAACTCCCCTACCCACCCACTCCAACTTCTTGGCCCTGGCGTTCCCCTGTACTGAGGCATATAAAGTTTCCAAGACCAATAGGCCTCTCTTTTTACTGATGGCCAACTAGGCCAACTTCTGCTACATATGCAGCTAGAGACATGAGTTCCGGGGGGTACTGGTTAGTTTATATTGTTCCACCTATAGGGTTGGAGATCCCCCCAGCTCCTTGGGTACTTTCTCTAGCTCCTCCATTGGGGGATATGTGATCCATCCAATAGCTGAATGTGAGCATCCACTTCTGTGTTTGTTAGGCCCAGGCATAGCCTCACAGGAGACAGCTATATCAGGGTCCTTTCAGCAAAATCTTGCTAGTGTATGCAATGGTGTATGCAATCGTTTGGAGGTTAATTATGGGATGGATCCCAGATATGGCCGTCTCTAGATGGTCCATCCTTTTGTCTCAGCTCCAAACTTTGTTTCTGTAACTCCTTCCATGGATGTTTTGTTCCCAGTTCTAAGAAGGGGCAAAGCATCCAAACTTTGGTCTTCGTTCTTCTTGAGCTTCATATGTTTTGCAAATTGTATCTTATATCTTGGATATTTTAAGTTTCTGGGCTAATATCCACTTATCAGTGAGTACATATCATATGAGTTCTTTTGTGATTGGGTTACCTAACTCAGGATGATGCCATCCAGGTCCATCCATTTGCCAAGAAATTTCATAAATTCATTCTTTTTAATAGCTGAGTAATACTCCATTGGCTCAGAGCTAAACAAAGAATTCTCACCTGAGGAGTACTGAATGGCTTAGAAGCACCTGAAAAAAATGTTCAGCATCCTTAATCATCAGGGAAATTCAAATGAAAACAATCCTGCGATTCCATCTCACACCAGTCAAAATGGCTAAGATAAAAAATTTAGGTGACAGCAGATGCTGGCGAGGATGTGGAGAGAAATTTCAAACCTAAGAGTTTTTGTAATGAAGTGACAAAGAGACTTGATTTGCTGTCAAGTAGAATAATCAGACCCAGAGGAAAGGAAAGCCTTCTTTGCTTTTAATCCATCTTACAGGTAAAGGATTTTGGAAGGTGAAAAGAAGAGGGTATTTCGTGCTTGCAAAGATATATTGCTACTTCAATAGTGTAACCTGGACCTCCAAGATTCCATTACTTTAACTGGTCTCTTTTTCAAATCATTATATTTCAAGTTCACAAAAAATAACATTAAAAAGCTAAGTAGCAGCTGTTTGTCATGGTGTTGTAGACAGAACTTGACTTTGTGGATAGAGAGTATAGATACCAGAGTCATCTATGTATGTTTTTCATGTGTGTTTGTAGGGACAGTTAAACTACTAAAGTTGGAGGCATGTTAATTCTTAAATAGGAGATGCTGACAAGTTTGAACAGGAAAAAAAGGTACATTTTGAAGCAAGTATTTGACAGTATTTACCTTTCTCTTCCACTTTAAAATGAGTCTTTTAAAATGGCCTCTTCGTTCTGAAAAATATGTAATTATTCAGTTGATAGATATATTTTACAAGTTTGGATTGTGTCACTGCTTAGATTCTTTTGTCATATTGCAGTTTTTTAATTTACAAAGTTTTCAACTACATTAGTGTATGTTTTCCCTTCTTTTACTCAGCCCAATACACTTTTCAACAGTGGGTCAAGATTAATTGGTTCACTGTCTTTGTGAAAAGATAATTACCTTAAGTGATCATTTCAGGGTTTACTCATCATTTAGAGATTAGATTATCATTGAGAAACTGGATGATTTGATAAGTATTATGCAATATAAAATTTTCTTTTACCATTATTATTTCTGATGATACAAAGCTAATCATTGTAGAAGAATGCCAATTGATCCATTCCTATCTCCTTGTACTAAGGTCAAATCTAAATGGATCAAGGAACTTCACATAAAACCAGAGACAGTGAAACTTATAGAGGAGAAAGTGGGGAAAAGCCTTGAAGATATGGGCACAGGGGAAAAATTCTGAATAGAACAGCAATGGCTTGTGCTGTAAGATTGAGAATCAACAAATGGGACCTCATGAAATTGCAAAGCTTCTGTAAGGCAAAAGACACTGTCAATAAGGCAAAAAGGCCACGAACAGATTGGGAAAGGATATTTACCAATCCTAAATCAGATAGTGGATTAATATTCAATATATATAAAGAACTCAAGAAGGTGGACTCCAGAAAATCAAAAAACCCCATCAAAAAATTGGGCTCAGAGCTAAACAAAGAATTCTCACCTGAGATATACTGAAGGTTGAAGAAGCAACTGAAAAAATGTTCAGGATCCTTAATCATCAGGGAAATGCAAATCAAAACAACCCTGAGATTCCACCTCACACCAGTCAGAATGGCTAAGATAAAAAATTCAGGTGACAACAGATGCTGGCCAGGATGTGGAGAAAGATGAACACTCCTCCATTGTTGGTGGGATTGCAAGCTTGTACAACCACTCTGGAAATCAGTCTGGCGGTTCCTCAGAAAATTGGACATAGTACTACCGGAGGATCCCGCAATACCTCTCCTGGACATATATCCAGAAGATGTTCCAAATGGTAAGAAGGACACATGCACCACTATGTTCATAGCAGCCTTATTTATAATAGCCAGAAGCTGGAAAGAACCCAGGTGCCCCTCAACAGAGGAATGGATGCAGAAAATGTGGTACCTTTACACAATGGAGTACTACTCAGCTATTAAAAAGAATCCATTTATGAAATTCCTAAGCAAATGGATGGACCTAGAGGGTATCATCCTGAGTGAGGTAACCCAATCACAAAAGAACACACATGATATGTATTCACTGATAAGTGGATTTTAGCTCAGAAAGTTAGAATACCCAAGATACAAGATACAATTTGCAAAACACGTGAAACTCATGAAGAATGAAGACCAAAGTTTGGGCACTTTGCCACTTCTTAGCATTGGGATCAAAACACCCATGAAAGGAGTTACAGAGACAAAGTTTGGAGCTGAGATGAAAGGATGCACCATCTAGAGACTGCCACAATTGGGGTCCATCCCATAATCAGCCTCCAAACCCTGACACCATTGCATATGCCAGCAAGATTTTGCTGAAAGGACCCTGATATAGTTTTCTCTTGTGAGGCTATGCCGGTGCCTGGCAAACAACAAGTGAATGCTCACAGTCAGCTATTGGATGGAACACTGGGTCCACAAAGAAGGAGCTAGAGAAAGTACCCAATGAGCTAATGGGGTCTGCAACGCTATAAGTGGAACAACAATTTGAACTAACCAGTACCCCCAGAGCTCGTGTCTCTAGCTGCATATGTAGCAGAAGATGGCCTAGTTGGACATCATTGGGAAGAGAGGCCCCTTGGTCTTGCAAACTGTATATGCCTCAGTACAGGGTCAAGAAATGGGAGTGGGTGGGTAGGGGAAGGGGGGGTATGGGGGACTTTTGGGATAGCATTTGAAATGTAAATGAAGAAAATACCTAATTAAAAAAAATAGAAATTACATCCAGCAGATAGTCCTGGCCCCTAGTTGAGGGATGGGATTGCCCACCCATTTCAAATCTTTACCAGAGAATTGTCAATGGAAATGTAGAGACAACAAATGGAGCATATACTGAAGTAAAGCCATCCAGAAACTGCCCTACCTGGAGACCCATCCCAGAAACCACACCCTGGCACTATTTCTGATTCCAGGAAATGCTTGCTCATAGGAGCTTGGTATAGAAGTCCTCTGAGAGACTGTACCAGCATCTTACTATTACAGATGCAGATACAGCGAGCCATAGGACTGAGCCCAGGTCCCCAATAGAGGAGTTAGGGGAAGGGCTAAAAGAGCTTAAGGGTATTTAGAACCACTTAGGAAGAACAATATTAGCTAACCACATCCTCCAGAGTTCCTAGGGATAAAATCACCAATCAGAGAGGATACATGGATGGGTCCATCCCTTCAGCTACATATGTAAAAAAGGACTGCCTTATCTACCATCAGTGTGAGGGAAGGCCTTTGGTCCTGTTTAGGCTTGATGCCCCTACATAGAGCCATGCTAAAAAGGTGAGGTGGGATTGGGTGGGTGGGTAGAGGATCACCCTCTTAGGGGCAGAGTGGGGGAGGAATGACATGGGGCATTTGTGGAAGGGAGACTGGGAAGGAGAACAACATTTGAAATGTAAATAAATAAAATAACCAATAAAAATATTTACTAAAATGACAAATATAGTCTAACAATAATATATGCTAATTTTATGGGAATATATATATGTATATATACTTATCATTTTAGCATAGCATTTATCTTTGACAGATGTCTACTGAAGTTACAGTAAAAATAATTAAACCTTTAAAAACAGATTCTCAGAGTGCAGAGGCCGTCTATCTGTAATCATCCCAAGGTTCCCAATCAGAGTGTTGAAATAAATGACAGTGAAAATGATAAATATTGGCATCTGACATTCTGAGGCACCTGTGAAGTTCACAAGAAAAACTCAATTGCCTCTGAAATATTCTCCATCAATGTAACTTAGAAATCATGAAACATTCCAAAGAGAAGATTAAGAAATGAGAAGATATGCTAGTTCAACACTACCATGAAATCTTAGCCATGAATATAGTCTCTTATTCATGTGTCAATGTTTTGTTTAATATGAAAGAACATCAACTGAATTCAAGGTGGGAGAATGGTTGGTAAGATATAGGTGAGCAGCAGAACTTCATTGCTAACCACAACTGGAAAAGCATGAGCTATTTATGACTTATTCCAGATTTCTAGTTCTATCATAAATATTATTAAAACAATCCACCTAGGACTGTTTCATCCTACTTAAAATAACTGATTGGCACTTTAAATTTTCATTGAATATATAATCATTAGAAGGTTCGGTGGAACATGCAGTCATATTTCCACATATATTACAGGCAAAACCTATCAGTGCATTTCATATATTAATAAAACCCTGTCAACATATTATTACATTTTCTTCCCTTTTTCTGCTATTATTTTTGCTGAGATCAAGCTTGGGGTGTTGGGTATGTTTTGTAAGTCCTGTGTCACTGACCTATAACACCAGCTTTCCTTTTTATTACTTTGTGTATATTGATAATGATTTGGTCTCTTTTTAGAATCTCATTTTGAGGGTTTCTAACTATACTCTTCCTTTTAAGCACTGGTCAGTTGAAATGTATGTACACTCTTTTGAGCATATTCTTATTGATAACTTAATGCCATTTAGAACCCCAAAGAACATACACAAAAAGGAAATTTCAAACAGTTGCAGTAAAGATTCAGCTGTTTACACTTCATGTCACAACCATCATATTTCATATAGTGTCCTATTCTATGGATGGGGATGTAAGAATAGGAGAAGGAGGAATAGACACCGTTGTAGTTACCTGAGATTTTGTAGTCTCAATTAGAATATATTTACAGTGTATACTTTTGCAATTCCCTCAGATGCCATACCCTCTGCCAGACTATATTTCAAAGTGTATATTCTTGAACTCTATATAGATAGAATGAGCTGTAACGAAATTCCTGTGGTTGAATTAGGAATAGGGCCTTTCAATCTGAGAGAGATTCTGGGTTTAGAATGTTGAACATCAAATCTTGAGGATTTTTCATTTCTCTGAACTAGGCTTCCTTCATATTCAATGTGAAAAATGATGTTCTATTTCTCTTAAATAAGAATAAGAAATAGAACAAAATCATCACCTACCTTATTAGGCTATATATAGGCTATATAAATCTTGAGGATTTTTCATTTCTCTGAACTAGGCTCCCTTCATATTCAATGTGAAAAATGATGTTCTATTTCTCTTAAATAAGAATAAGAAATAGAACAAAATCATCACCTACCTTATTAGGCTATTCCTGTTAACATGTGGCCAAAAATATAAATGCTTAAAGAATGTAGAAAAGGCTAATATTTCAAAATCAAACCATTAGTTCCATTTATGTCTATTTAATATTTTATCTCCTTATGGCTACCAACTAACATTTATTTTAAGGTTTTAGTGTAAACTATTCATAAATAAAGTGGCCTAACAGTTAACATGTCAATTGGATATCAATAGTGCTATGTCCTAGAATCTTCAGAATTACTAATTTTTTTTCAGAGCTAGGCTCCATTCACATTTAACGTGAAAGATGTTGGACCCCATAGTTAAACAATATTCAAGGTTAAAATTCAAAGAGGTGATAGTAATTCTAATTCCATAAAACATTCTCTCCAAACTTTGGTCGTGCTTCTTCTTGAGCATCGTATGGCCTGTGAGTTGTATTGTGGATATTCCAAGCTTTTTGCTTAATATCCACTTACCAGTGAGTACATAACATGTATGTTCTTTTGTGACTGGGCTATCTCACTCAGAATGATATTTTTCACCGCCATATGAAGAAGAGCAATATCAACCAACCAGACCCCAGAACTCTCAGGGACTAAACCACTGTCCAAATAGTACATGTGGAGTGACTCATGGATCCAGCTGCATATGTAGCACAGGATTGTCTTACCTGACATCAATGGGAGGGGAGGCCCTTGTTCCTGTGGAGGCTCTATGTCCTAGTGTAGGGAAATTCTAGGGCAGTGAGGTAGAATTCGGTAAGTGGGTGGGTGGGGTACTCCCTAATAGAAGCAGTGGGGAGGGGGGAGAAAATAGGGTGGCTACAGAGAGGAAACTAGGAAGGGTGATAACTTTTGAAATGTAAATAAAGAAAATAGCCAATAAAAAGAAAATAAAAGTAAAAATAAATAAATAAATAAATAAATAAATTTATAGAAAAAATTATACACTTTATAGGTAAATGAACAAACATGACTACAAGAAGAAAAAAAACAGGAAGAATCATGATACAACTAGAAGATTGTGATAAATGCTTCAAGGACCTTCTATATGAAATATAAAGAATCTGCAGTTTTTATTGCTCTAATTATTGTATATTTTATTACAGTAAGATAATGCTGAATTATTACTTACTAGTGAGCTAAAATTTTCAGTTACAATTGTTATATAAATTAAAAATTAGAAATGGAAATTGCAGGTGTGGGAAGAATAAATTTTCTCCTGGTTAAATCCAACTAGTAGATTGTCTAATCTCAAGAAATCATGCTTAAATATATGTAAATAGAGGAAAGACTAAATGAGCACAATACTTCATGCATATATATATATACATATATATATGCACATATCTACATATATGTATATATATCAGTGTATATGTATATGTGCAAGTGATATAATTAAAGTACTTATGCATAAAATTTTCAAACAAATAAATTAAAAATGAAATGTACTCATATTTGACAAAAATTATCATCCACTTGAAAAGAGCAAGAAACACAGCACAATCAGGTTGACTACACTGCTCTCTCTCTCTCCTCTCTTCTACTTCAGTATCTCTGGTATGGCAGCTGATTGCCATGGAGTGTCCCCTTTGTTCAGTCTGCTGGCACTCATTTGAAACTCACCTGATCTCAACACCAACTGCTTACAGTGATACTGTAGCCACATGTGTCCTTCTGTTCTCCCTCCTTTCTCCTTCCATACCACTAGCTTAAGCCATATTCATCCTCCAAGCCTTGGACAGAACCTATATCTGAAATGTAGACTGATCAGTCTCCTTTACCCCAGATTACCTGCAGTATATCCTAACACCTGCCTAGGCTTAGTTTTCCATCTGTATGCATACACAACTTGTATGTCTCTGAAAACTTACCTGCTCAGGCCATGCCAACCTTCAGATTGTGGCCAGGCAACACAACAAAGGCAACCTAGAATCTCAAATCAGACAGAGCTAAGAAGAAAACTCAACATGTTTAGAACTCATCATAGCCAATCTCTGTGTCTCTCTCTGTGTTTCTGTGTCTTCTGTCTGTCTCTGTCTCTGTGTGTCTCTCTCTGTCTCTCTCTGTGTGTCTCTCTCTCTCTGTCTCTGTCTCTGTCTCTGTCTCTCTCTCTCTCTCTCTCTCTCTCACACACACACACACACACACACACACATATGCACACACACATACATGCACAAATTTATACAATGTGTATGGCCAAAACTGTACATTTCCCCTAAAATGCAAGGTTCAAAAAATTGTCTAGAAATAACCTAGATGAACCCCAGTACACAGAACTTGAAATAATAATAATTAACTTTATCAAAAGATTAAAGATATTGCCTTAAAACATGAACAATTAGCTCAGTAAACTTAATGTGATTAGTAATAAATACCTTAGTGATGCCCAAGAAAAAAAATGTATGGCTGAGTAAACTGAAAAAAAGAGATTATAGAATTTGAAAATGGTTTCAATATAGAGATGCATCTATTGAAGTGAATGAAGTGAAAATGAAGGTGGGATTCAAAATCTTATTAACAAACTGGAAACTTCAGAAACCACTATCAATAAAGGTATTACCAGTCAATAGCTGCTGGGATAAGTGAAGCATTTTTTTTGTTTGGTTGGAATTTTGATTGTTGTTATTATTGATTTTTTAACAGTATAACCACTGTTAGGTTGACCATACTTCCATAGAAGATCATACATCAAAGATCATTTGAGAATCATAAATTTGATCTTAATCAGAGAAAACAAATATACTTAAAAGTAGATGGGTATAAATGGAGGGAATGTTAATTGAAAGGGGGTGAATATTGCAAAATATTGTTTGGAGCTTTCAAGAAACAAATAAAATGTAAAAAATTACACTATAACTCTGGTATCTGTTGATCTATTTATCTACCTAGTCATAGTTTGCTATAAAAGTCGCTGTTTTGTGAATAAGATGTACAGAAATGTCTAGTCAACCTAGAGAGCATGCCAACAACATAGAGATAAAACAATTTGATGCAAGTCTCTCTTGCTGAAACAATAAGTTTTGTCATGGTTATGACATGGTATGGGTAAGGAGCTACGTGTAAGAAAATGAGTATATCTGAGAGAGAGAGATGCATTGTTAGAAAGTCCATCCAGAATGGGTGGCTACTCAGGAAAAATATGAATTGCTATATCCCAATAAGCAATGTTCAGGAAGTGTGGTTTGAGAGACTCCTCTCTGGCATTAGTGTGCTATTATGGTTCTATGGACTAGCCTATGTGACTCTTATAAAGTTCTGAGCTCAGGAACCTAGTAAGTTTCATTGGCATCCTGAATCTTAAATTTTTGACACGTCTGAGCATTGTAATTTTATTTACATCTTTAGTCTTATAATCTCCTGAATCTCTCAAGCATACAATATCACAATTCAGAGGAAATATTTACTAAACAGCAGATAACACATGAAGTGCAGGGCAGTATTGGGTATTCTAATATCTAGGATTACAGTATATATTTTTAAAATAAAGTCCCCAATTTCTTTTTTGTTTGTTTGTTTGTTTGTTTGAGAAAACATCTTTAATATTAATGATTTAGCATCTGATTTTACACTGACCAGGCATTTGCTGAAATAAATCGAGTGCAAAATTGCAGGTTCTTTTAATTTATGAAATGCTAGTGTTAGCAGAATGTGTGGCACAGCTACTACACAATCTTAGAAGAACATCTTTAACATTAGATTTTTTTTCTATGTGATTAAAGACTATTGTGTATCAGTAACGTAAAACCACTCTCCTGTCCTATTTTGAATCCTTGATGTTAGGTTATGATGTTTGAAACCAGCCATGGAGATGCAGAGAACACAGTGGTTCTTAAATTCCCTCCTGAACAGTTATAGTGCAGTGGGAGGCTGGAGATGATGCTCCACTTCTTAATAAAGTGTCATCTCTAGATTCTATGCAGTAACAAAAATGTTTTATATGAATACTCCTTTCTGGGGACTAGCCTGGACACTGGTATTATAGGCAAACCTGAAATTTTCTTTTTTTTTTAAATACTTTTTATTAGGTATTTTCCTCATTTACATTTCCAATGCTATCCCCAATTTCTATGTCCCCAATTTCCATGATCCAACATTAGCTGTATATTGTCTGAATCCAAAAGGAATACACAGAAAATACATATAAAGAATATTCCCAGAACTACAATAGACTTTACAGTTAATTGACTAATCCCAGTGAAAGCACTGCTTTTCCAGCAACCTTCTTGAATGCATTCTTGACTTCTTTATTTCTCAGGCTATATACAAGAGGGTTCAGCATGGGAATGACCATGGTGTAGAAAACAGATGCCATCTTGTCAGTATCCATGGAGTGATTGGAGCTGGGCTGTAAGTACATGAAGATAATTGTGCCATAGAAGATGGAAACAGTGGTAAGGTGGGATGCACAGGTGGAAATGGCCTTCTTCCTGCTCTCAGCAGAGCGCATTCTCAGAATTGCAACAAAAATTAGTAAGTAAGAGGACAATATAACTAATAGAGTAAAAGCAACATTGAATGCTGCCAACATAAAGAGTATAATTTCATTTGTGTGAATACTGGAGCAAGAAAGGGCTAATAGTGGTGGGATATCACAGAAAAAGTGATTGACTACATTAGAATGGCAGAAGGAGAGTTGAAATGTGAAGGAAACATGAATGGAAGATTGTAAGAGTCCACTGACATAAGATCCAGCAAGAAGCAGGACACATATCGTAGTTGTCATAGTAGTGGAGTAATGCAAGGGTTTGCACACTGCTGCATGACGGTCATAGGCCATTGAGGCCAGCATGAAACTTTCAACAGTAGCAAAGGCTGCAAAGAAGAACATCTGGGCAGCACATGCATTGTAGGATATGATCTTATTTCCTGTGAGAAACCCTTCCATCACCTTGGGAGTGACAGCTGAGGCATAAACACAGTCCACCAGAGAGAGGTTACTGAGGAAAAAGTACATGGGAGTGTGGAGTCTGGAGTCCAGCAGAATCAGCAAAATCATCCCAAGATTCCCAAACAATGTTGTCAAATAAATGAGAGTAAAGATGATAAATAAAGGAATTTGCAGGAATGGTGCATCTGTTAACCCAACAAGAATAAATTCAGACAATTCTGAAATATTCTGAATCATTTTTATATGGAAATTATAACAGACTCCTAGGATAAAATAAAAAATATATAGTATTTGGACATCAGCAAGTGATTTTAAGTACGTTCACATTCTCGTATTCGTGTGTCAGCATCCTTTCTGGTGTGAAATGATCTAAACTTAATTCTGGGTGGAAATGACCTAAAGGGAGTTATTTACCTGGTAGTGAGTCAAATTGAAACTGTTACTTTATTGGTGCCAATATGTATCTCTATTATAGATATAGGTCTTATTTCAGTTTTTTTTTTTTTTTGGTAAATGAAAATAGTTCTTTTTAGTAACACACAAAGGACTGATTTGTTTCTATTTCAAAAATCTTACAAGTGTATTTTCTGAGATGAGCCTCAGCATCTTTGAAACAAGTGTAATATAGGTACATGCAATTATTCTTTGCCTTTTGTTCTTAACAAACCCTATCTATTGTGTTTCCCATCTCTAATACTTCCATTAGGTTTAACACACTAGTTGTGCCAATGCAGTAATTTTAGGTGCCACAGCATGAGTACTCAGTTTTATATCTAATTTGCTAAGATCTTTCATTAATTTTTTCTTTTTAACTTTGAACTAAATGATAACTTCCTGATGTATGAAACATGTTCATTATAAAGTTTAAATATATCACAGTTATCATTTGTTTGACAAACTAAGGTCATAATTTTTGAAATGTTAGATTATTTTTAAATGCTTTCATTACATCTAATAGGCTTTATTTTATTTTACATGTGCTCCTATTTTCTATTACTGCAACACAAGTTTGCTATATTTGTGTAAACACTAAAGTATAGCTATTTTTGCTCTTTCTACACAATGTGTAACCTCAAATATAGTATATTACAAGGTGCATCTTGTTGTGCCATTACTGTGGTGGATCATGTGACACCTGAAAATGCAACTATAATTTCATATGAGGCTCCTTAATAGAGAGCTACTTCCAATTTGAAAATCTTAGGCATACTTATTTCTCCACGTTAATAACCTCTTATATTCAAGGCATGAGATAATATAACCTTATTCATTTAAATAAACAATAGGCAAATCATCCTTTCTCTTCATGGGATATACCTGTAGTTATATTGCAATGAATGTGTAATCTTTTGCAAGTAAGTAGGGTGGTAACTGTGCAAAATCATGTAAGTCATAGCCATTACCTTTCCAATGTTTGCTTAGCTTTTCCTGGTGTCTTCTGAATGGCAGCTCATAATATTTCTGTCTAAAAGTTGATACTCTCAGGAAAAGGAACCTAGTAAATGATATAGTTAAATAGATATGGAAAGTTCTACAACTTTCTGAAATTAAAAGTGAGATGAGGTTCTCTGATCCTGTAGAATATTTTAAACATTAGAAAATTAGAACATGGTCTCCCTCTAGAATTAAACCATCACACCAGGATCAAAAGTCTTTAGAGTGGAATTCTGGCTGTTCTAATACATCATTGTTGTAAGAAGAGCTATGGGACACGAGTGAGAAGATTATAAATAATAATGGCTCTCTGGCCCTGATTCTTAACTTTTAGATATTAGCTTCACTCTTTTTTGTTTGCACCTATGAACCAAAACAAACATAACATCGTATGTTATATCCACTTACAGTTCTGCCTACCTATATTTATGTATTTTTAATACTTACTGTTGTCCTAGGAAAAGAAAAATAGGAGTAAAAAGGAAGGCTGTGAGATATTTCATATCGAGAGCACTGACCTAGCATACATAACTAGGAAAGCGTCTTGTTCTCCTCCTCCACAGCTAGAGCTCTCCTGAGAAATGGATTTTTGTCTTATAATATTGCCAATATAATAATATAACCAGGAGCTATACATGTATCTCAGGGGTCAAAATACACATGAGTAGGTGTCTCTAGAGCATAATGAACTCACATTGGCTTTTAGCCTAACCTTGATGGAGATTGCAGAAGATAGTGTTTGCATATTGTTTAACAGTACTTAAGAAGACTTTGGGGAATATATACTTATATGAAAAAGCCTCCAATTATCAAACACAGGTGTCCACATCCATGTTGAACAGAGAAACAACAAACAAACAAGAAAACAACTCAAAAGTCCATTAATTTTTTTCCTTAAACAACTTTAGCAACTTATATAAGCATTCTGATATCTATTTCCATCAAGAGTTCAGAGTTAGGATTTTTATTCTTTCATTTTAAGCATTATAAAGACAATACTCACATTATTCTTATCACATAAAACCTTATTTGGATATATGTGTTTCTCTATTTTTTTTAAATTTAATTTATTTTTCTTTTAATTATTCAGATTATATCATGCGCATTGACCCCTCTTTGACCCAACTTCTTACAATCCTTCCCCTACACCTCCTCCCATTCTCTTCTGAGCAGGTGGTGACCCTGGGGTATCCTCCACCCTGGCCTTTCAAATCTCAGTGAAGCTAGACTTTTCCTCTCCCACAGAGGAGAGTCAATAAAGCCCAGCTAGAAAAGCACATCCTACATACAGGCAAGATCTGTTGGGATAGTTCATGTTCCTGTTGATTAGACCCACATGGAGTCCAAGCTCTACATATGCTACATATGTGTAGAGAAGGCTAGGCCCATCCCAGCCCTGTTTGTTTGTTTGTTTGTTTGTTTGTTTTGGTTATTGTTTCATACTCTGAGAGCCCACAGGGTCCAGGTTAGTTGATTCTATTAATCTTCCTATGAAATTCCTATTGCCTTATGGACTGCAATCCTTCCTCCTATTCTTCCATAAGAGTCACCAAGCTCCTTGAGAATCCCTTCATTCTTCTCCAGGGTTGGCCTGGTGACTTTTCCTAACAGGCCTATTCACATATTCTCTAAAAACATCTACAACTTGCTTGAGTCCCACCCACCCAGTGTCCTAGGCAAGTGTGGCTATCCATCCTCCCAGAGGATTCTGCTACATCATATCTGAATTCCTCCGAGTTATATGGAACCCCATATTCTAGACATTGACAAGAAAGCAAATCATGAACACCATCTCAATCCCTTCTGTCCATGTGACTTTACTTCACCCAATCCATTTCCAATTTCCAGGCAAAACCTATTGGATTCTTTCTGCCATTCCCTCCACTATATTTCCTGGGCCTCAGAGAGAGTATATGAGTGTATTTTTTTTAGGATGCATGCTCTGAAGTACTGTTGTCCTTGAAAGTGACATAGAGGAGGAAACGCTGCAAATATGTGGTATGGACCTATACAACTTTCACATCAACAGCACCTATATCCAAGGAAACATTTTCTTATGGCGAGAATCTTCTTTCACATCTGTGGAACTCTGCTGTGGAACATAATCCAATCTTGTGCTTTACATTCTAAATTTAGAGGTGAAAAGATTTGCAAATATCTCATTGGGAGCAATGACATGGGAGTTGCTTTCTTTAGAGTTTCATGATCCTACACCAGCCATCCAAACTAACACTTCAGAAGCCTGTTCACATTTTGTCTGGGAGGGTTGATGTGTATGTTCAAGAAGAGAATTTCAGGGAATAGAGCCTGAAATTATCAAACCTGTTGTGCTACAGAAAACTTAAGCAGAAAAATAACATCAAACAATTAAAATATCATAATATATAACAGCATACTTTTTGCAATTATTATTATTATATATTTATTACATAAAATATAAACTTTAATTATATTTAATCATATTCTCCCTCTTTAAAGATATAGGTGTCACATAAGAGCTTTTGTATGACCTAAGCATAAAATTTTCTTTTATGTTTTTTCATGTAAATTTCTTTTATTAATTTATTTTTTATTAATATTTTTATTATATATTTCCTTTATTTACATTTCAAGAATTATCCCCTTTCCTAGATTCAACTCTGAAAATCACCTATCACCTGCCCCTTACCCCTGCTCCCCAACCCACGCAGTCCCTTTCCTGGTCCGGGTATTCTCCTATATTGGGGTATAGAGCTTTCATAGGAGTAAGGCCCTCTCCTCCCATTGATGACCAACAAGGCCATCCTCTGCTACAAATATAGCTAGAGCCACAAGTTACACCATGTGTTTTATTTGATTGTTGGTGTAGTTTCAAAGAGCTCTGAGGGTACTGGTTTGTTCATATATGTTCCTGCTAAGGGGCTTCAGTCCCCTTCAGCTCCCTGGGTTTTTCTCTGGCTCCTTCACTGGGAACCTTGTGCTCCATCCAATGGATGAATGTGAGCATCTACTTCAGTGTTCGCCAGCCACTGGCAGAGCCTCGCAGAATACAGCTATATGAGGATCCTGTCAGCAGGTTCTTCTTGGCATCTGCCTAGTGTATGGGATTGGTGGTTGTTTATTGGGTGGATCCCCAAGTGGGGCAGTCTATGGATCGTCATTCCTTCAGGCTCTGTGCCAAACTTTGTTTTTGTAACTCCTTCGGGTATTTGGTTCCCCATTCTAAGAAGGAACAAGTGTCCACACTTTAATCTTTCTTCTTCTTAAATTTCATGTGTTTTGCAAATTGTATCTTGGTTATTCTAAATTTTGGGGCTAATATCCACTTATCAGTGAGTGCCTATCATGTGTGTTCTTTTGTCATTGGGTTACTTCACTCAGAATGATAGCCACAAGATATGTCCATTTGAGTAAGAATTTCATAAATTCATTGTTTTTAATAGCTGAGTAGTACTCCATTGTGTAAATGTACCACATATTTTGAATCCATTCTTCTGTTGAGGGACATCTTGGTTCTTTCCAACTTCTGGCTATTATAAATTAGGCTGCTATGAACATGTTGGAGCATGTGTCCTTATTACAAGTTGGAACATCTTCTGGGTATATGCCCAGGAGAGATTTTGCTGAATCTTCAGGTAGTACTATGTCCAATTTTCTGAGGAATAGCCAGTCTGATTTCCAGAGTGGTTGTACCTGCTTGCAATCCCACCATCAATGGAAGAGTGTTACTCTTTCTCCATATCATCACCAGCATCTGCTGTCATGTGAATTTTGGATCCTAGCCATTCTGACTAGTGTGAGTTGGAATCTCAGGGTTGTTTTGATTTGCATTTTCCTGATGATTAAGGATGTTGAACATTTTTTCAGGTGCTTCTCATCCATTTGGTATTTCTCAGTTGAGAATTCTTTGTTAAGCTCTGTACCCCATTTTTTTAATGTGGATATTTGATTTTCTGGAGTCCAGCTTCTTGAGTTCTTTATATATATTAAATATTAGTCCCCTATCAGATTTAGGATTGGTAAGATACCTTCCCAATCTATTGGTTGCCTTTTTGTCATATTGCCATTGTCTTTTACCTTACAGAATCTTTGCAATTTTATGAGGTTCCATTTATCTATTATAAATCTTACAGCACATGCCATTGGTGTTCTGTTCAGGAATTTTTCCCCTGTGTCCATATCGTTGAGGCTTTTCACCCACTTCCTCTTCTATAAACTTCAGAGTCTCTGGTTTTATATGGAGTTTCTTGATCCACTTATACTTGAGCTTTGATTTTTTTTTTGTTAAAAAAATAAGATCAACTTTTGTTTTTACAACCACAACCAGTCTGCTTTAATTTTTTTCTTAGTGGCCAGCCTCATGACACCTTACAAGTGAACTCAGAGGAAGGTCCCACAGTCCCCAGAGACATCTCCACACAGCAGGCACCCTAGCACACCAATGATCTTGGGATCACTGGTAAGTGGACCACAACATCTGTTCCAAAACAACCCTGAGGAGCTTGTGTCAGCAGAAACAGGGACACTGGAAACCCGGCAGACCATCAGCTGGCATTTATTCTGGTCAGCATTCGCCTAGGCCACCTTGGGCACAAACTAGGAAGATGGTTCCAAGGTCCCCAGAGGACTCTCCACACTTCAGGTGCCCTAGAACACCCATGATTGTGGGATCACTGCTGAGTGGAATAAAACATCTGTTTCAAAAAAAAAAAAAAAAAAAAAAAACCAAGGGGTTTATGTCAGCAGGAACACTTACATGGGAAACCAAACCTACCAGCAGCTGGAGTTCATTCTGGTCAAAACCAGCCTTGGCCACTTGGGCACAAATTTAGCAGACAGGCTCACTGTCCTCACAGGACTCTCCACACCACAGCCACACTAGCACACTCAGGATCTTAAAATCCCTGAGGAGATTCAGCCTCCAGAGAGGGCTCTCACCCAGGGCCTCAGGTGAGAGTGCCATCTTGTATCACAGGTCTCTCAGAGACCAGTCTGCACAGAAGAGCACATGGGCCGCAGAAGCAACAGAGATTCTTGGATAGGGTCCCTTCGGGCCTTAAAACTCAGCCAGGAGGTAGATATGAGCACAAGACCTCTGTGTGCCTTCCCTGAAAGAGGAGAGCTTGCCTTCAGAGAGTTTTCTAAGCACTGGGACTCAGGAGAGATTTGGACTCACCGGAGTGCTGATAGAGGCTAACAGAATTATAGGAGGAACAAGCTCCAGCCAGAGATAGCTAGAACATCTAACACCAGAGTTTAACAGATGGCAAAAGGCAAACATAAGAATCTTTCTAACAGAAACCAAGACCACTTGGCATCATCAGAACACAGTATGCAAACCACACCAAATCCTGGATACCCCAACACACCTGAAAAGCAAGATTCAGATTTTAAAAATTATATCTCATGACGCTGGAAGAGAATTTTAAGAAGGGTATTAATAACTCACTTAAATAAGTACAGGAGAACACTGCTAAACAGGTAGAAGTCCTTAAAGAGGAAGTACAAATATCCCTCAAAGAAATACAGGAAAAACCGGCAAAACAGGAACAAGTCCTTAAAGAGGAAACACAAAAGTCCTTTAAAAAATTACAGGAAAACACAACCAAGCAGATGATGGAATTGAACAAAACCATCCAAGATATAAAAATTGAAGTAGAAACAATAAAGAAAACCCAAAGGGAGACAACTCTGGGTATAGAAATCCTATTAAAGAAATCAGGAACCATAGATGTGAGCATCATCAACAAAATACAAGAGGTGGAATCTTACACGCGTTCTCGCGACCGGCCAGGAAGAACGCAACAAACCGGAATCTTCTGCGGCAAAAGCTTTATTGCTTACATCTTCAGGAGCCAGAGAGCCAGAGAGCAAGAGAGAGAAAGAAAAAGAACAAGAAAGCAAGAGAGAGAAAAAGCAAGAACAAGAGAGAGAAAAAGAACAAGAAAGCAAGAGAGAGAAAACAAGAAAAAGAACAAGAACAAGAAAGCAAGAGAAAGAAAGCAAGAGAAAGAATGGCAAAACCCTGTCCCTTTTAAGGAGAATTATCCTCCGCCTAGGACGTATTACTCCCTGATTGGTTGCAGCCCATCGGCCCAGTTGTCATCACGGGAAAGGCAGAACACATGGCGGGAAAACTGCCCCTGCACGTGTGCAGATTATGTTTACCACTTAGAACACAGCTGTCAGCGCCATCTTATAATGGCAAATGTGAGGGCGGCTCCCAACATCTCCCCCTTTTCTTTTAATAAGAGCAATAGGCCACCCATATTAATGAGAGTGGAGATAGAGGTCAAATCCCCAGTGTGCAGGTAAAGGAGCCATGTACAGGATTAGCTCTTAGGCTCACAGGCTTTTACCCAGAGCAACCCTGACCTGCTCCCGTGTCGTTTTACCTGGGGAGAAGGACACTTGGACACTCAACCTTCTTGAAAGATGACATGTCTCCCTAGAATAGGCTCATATATGCCGCAGAGCCCTTCTACTGCAGTGCTTAGCCGTGCAACTCTCTTGGGCTGCTGAAGCACACTCACTCTATCCCGTGCAATGAGACTAGCCTCGTGGGGTGCAAGAGCTGAATGGCCAGCGACCTATTGCTTAAGCATAGATAACCATATATCAGGGGAAGCACCATGTTCTAGAGCTGCAAGTGCCTGGGCAATAACCACCTTGTCTCTCCTAGTTTGGGCCTTAAGCTTACAGACCAACCAAAGAAGCAACACTAATCCACAGCAAAGTGTATCTCCAAATAATCTCGATCCCACCCATACCCATTCTTTAAAGAAGGAAAATGCTGAGGAGATCCAATTGGGTAATCCTTTGGTCAGGGACAGGTCCAAGTGCGTGGAGTTGACCTGAATGATGGCAATTCTCAATTCCCGAAGTGTCTGTTCAAATTCAGCCGTCCAATTCTGTAACATATACTGAGAAAGACTTTTTGACAAATTAGCTGCCCTAGTAAATTTCTCATACTGAATGGAAGTAACGCATAATGAGGGGTCCCCCAAGCTCCCGACAAACCCTGAGCCAGTCTTGTAAACCTTTGTTCTTTCTTGGGGCTATGGCCGCTCTGCATTCCTGCGTGGCTTGCTCATAAATAAGCTATTCTACCAGAGGTGCGGCTTGCTCTGAATCTCCAAAAATACGCTCTGCTGCCTCTGTCATTCTGGCCACAAAATCTAAGAATGATTCCTGAGGTCTCTGGACGATCTTTGTTAGTTGTCCAGTGGCTTCACCTGCTCGGGAGAGCGCCTTCCAGGCCCTAATAGCCTTTTCATCTGATTCAGAACTATTAAGAACTGGCTCCTTGAGCTCATCTAGTGATGAGTATAGGCTCCTTCTCCTAGAAACCTCCACTAATTGATCTTTTTTCTTTTCTTTCCTTCTAATCTCTCCCCAGGTATTCTTACCTGACCTAAACTTTTCCTCAGGTTCAAGACCCGTGGAAAGGCCTGTATACTTATTTTGTGCGCCATATTTCCTCTTTGCTCCTACTCTCTCTCCCCGCTTTACTTCTGATAGATTGCCCTGAATTTCATCCAGAATTTTCAGCCCTGCCTTAACCACTTGATAACATGTGAAAAGGAACAAAAGGGCTTCTAACACTAGAGAAAGTTCAAGGCCAAACATACCTTGTAAAGCTATTTCCCACTTTACTTCTGATAGACTGTCTTGAATTTCGTTAGAAAGTTCAAGGCCAGACGTACCTTGTAAAGCTATTTCCCACTTTACTTCTGATAGACTGTCTTGAATTTCGTTAGAAAGTTCAAGGCCAGACCAACCTTGTAAAGCTATTTCCCACTTTACTTCTGATAGACTGTCTTGAATTTCGTTAGAAAGTTCAAGACCAGACTTACCTTGTAAAGCTATACTTACGGGTACCCTGTTCCCCAGCTGAAGAGTTCTGAATTCACGCAGTTGAATCCTTCTCAACAGTCTGTGTTGTGGGAACACTTTATTACCACCGTTCCCCAGCTGAAGAGTTCTGAATTCACGCAGTTGAATCCTTCTCAACAGTCTGTGTTGCGGGAACACTTCATTACCACCGTTCCCCAGCTGAAGAGTTCTGAATCCACGCTGGATCCTTCTCAACAGTCTGTTTTACGGGAACACTTCATTACCATGACCCGCAGTTCTGGTTCCGGAATGAGGGATCTTCCTTGCGCCGGTGATGGTAACCGTCCCAGGTTTTCTTGTCCCAGGTTTTCTCGTCCCAGGTCTTCTCGTCCCGTCCCGGGTTTTCTCGTCCCAGGATTTCTCGTCCCGGGTTTCTCGTCCCAGGTCTTCTCGTCCCGTCTTCTCGTCCCAGGTCTTCTCGAGGGCAGTTAATCTCAAGGGCAGAAGATTCTTTAGAAAACATGCACACAACAATCAAAGAAATTGCAAAATGCAAAAAGATCCTAACTCACAACATCCAGGAAATTCAGGACACAAAGAGAAAACCAAACCTAAGGATAATAGATATAGATGAGAATGATGAGTTTCAACTTAAAGTGCCAGTAAATACCTTCAACAATATTATAGAAGAAAACTTCCCTAACCTAAAGAAAGATGCCCATGAACATACAAAAAAAAATCCACAGATTCCAAATAGACTGGAACAGAAAAGAAATTCCAGAAACACATAATAATCAAAACAACAAATGCACTAAATAAAAATAGATTATTAAAAGCAGAAGGGAAAATATGTCAAGTAACTTATAAAGGCAGACGTATTAGAATTACACCAGACTTCTCACCAGAGTCTATGAAAGCCAGAAGATCCTGGACAGTTGTAATACAGACCTAAGAGAGCACAAATGCCAGTCCAGGATACCCAGCAAAACTCTCAATCACCAAAGATGGAGAAACCAAGGTATTCCATGACAAAACCAAATTCACACAATATCTTTCTATGAATCCAGCACTTCAAAGGATAATAAAGGGAAGGATCCTATGCTCTAAAAAGCAAGAAAGTAATCCTTCAACAAACCTAAAAGAAGAGAGCTGCAATAACAGAATCCCAACTTTAACAACAAAAATTATAGGAAGCTACAATTACTTTCCCTTAGTATCTCTTAATATCGATGGACTCAATGCCCCAACAAAAAAACCATAGACTAACAGACTGGCTACATAAACAAGACCCAACATTTTGCTGTATACAGTAAACTCACCTTAGGGAAAAAGACAGGAACTACCTCAGAGTAAAAGGCTGGAAAACAATTTTCCAAGCAAACGGTCTAAAGAAACAAGCTAGAGTAGTCATTCTAATAATGGGATAAAATCAACTTCCAACCCAAAGTTATCAAAAAAGACAAGGAGAGGCACTTCATACTCATGAAAGATAAAATCTGCCAAAATAAACTCTCAATTCTGAATATACATGCTCTACATGAAGGGTATTCACATTCAGTAAGGTAACTTTAGTGTAAAGCTCAAAGCACACTTTGCATAGCATACAATAATAGTGGGAGAGTTCAACACCCCACTCTCATCAATGGACAGATCCTGGAAACAGTAATTAAACAGAGACACATTGAAACTAACAGAAGGTATGACCAAATGGATTTAACAGATATTTACAGAACATTTTATCCTAAAACAAAAGGATATACCTTCTTCTCAGCACCTCTTGGTAGGTCCTCCAAAATTGACCATATAATCAGTAATAAAACAGGTCTCAACAGATAAAAAATATTGAAATTATCCCAGGCATCCTATCATATCACCACAGACTAAGGGTGATCTTCAATAACAACATAAATAAAAAAAGCCAACATTCACATGGAAGCTGAACAAAACTCTACTCAATAATAACTTGGTCAATGAAAAAATAAAGAAAGAGATTAAAGACTTTTTAGCACTTAATGAAAATGATGCCACAACATACCCAAAATTGTGGGACACAATGAAAGTATTCATAAGAAGTAAAATCATAGCTCTGAGTACCGCCAAAAAGAAACTAGAGAGAGTATACACTAGCAGCTTGACAGCAGACCTAAAAGCTCTAGAAGAAAAGGAAGCAAATTCAAACAAGAGGAGTAGATGGAAGGAATTATTCAAACTTAGGGCTGAAAACAACCAATGGTAAATGAAAAGAACTAGACAAAGAATCAACCAAATGAGGAGCTGGTTCTTTGAGAAAACAAAAAAGATAGGTAAACCACTAGCCACACTATCTAGAGGGCACAGGGACAGTATGCTAATTAACAAAATCTGAAATGAAAAAGGAGACTAACAACAAAACATGAGGAAATCCAAAACATCCTAAGATCCTACGACAAAAGGCTATACTCAGCAAAACTGGAAAACCTGGATGAAATGGACAATTTCCTAGACAGATACCAGGTACCAAAGTTAAATCAGAGTCAGATTAACAATCTAAAAAGTCCCACTTCCCCTAAAGAAATAGAAGCAGTCATTGTCTCCCAACCAAAAAAATCTCAGGACCAGATGGGTTTAGTGCAGAGTTCTATCAGACCTTCAAAGAAGACCTAATTCCAGTTCTTTTCAAAGTATTCCACAAAATAGAAACAGAAGGTACTCTACCCAATTCATTCTATGAAGTCACAATTACTCTGATACCTATACCACATTAAAACCCAACAAAGAAAGAACACTTCACACCAATTTTCTTTATGAATAATACTCAATAAAATTCTTGCAAAACTAATACAAGAACACATCAAAACGATCATCCATCATGATCAAGTTGGCTTCATCCCAGGGATGCAGGGATAATTTAATATACAGAAATCCATCAACTTAATATACTATATAAACAAATCATAATTTAGCCAGTTAGAGAAATAGAAACATTCCTTCATTTTTTTTTAGGATGGCAAGCTTGTACAACACTCTGGAAATCAGTCTGGCGGTTCCTCAGAAAACTGGCTATAGTACTACTGGAGGATCCCACAATACCTCCCCTGGGCATATATCCAGAAGATGTTCCAACCAGCAAAAAGGACACATGCTTCACTAAGTTCATAGCAGCCTTATTTATAACAGCCAGAAGCTGGAAAGAACCCAGATGTCTCTCAGCAGAAGAATGGATACAGAAAATGTGGTACATTTACACAATGGAGTACTACTCAGGTATTAAAAAGAATGAATTTATGAAATTCCTAGGCAAGTGGACGGACCTGGAGGGCATCATCCTGAGTGAAGTAACCCAATCACAAAAGAACTCACACAATATGTACTCACTGATAAGTGGATATTAGTCCAGAAACATAGAATACCCAAGATATAAGATACAATTTGCAAAATACAGGAAACGCAAGAAGAATGAAGACAAAAGTGTGGACACTTTGCCCCTTCATAGAATTGGGAACAAAACACCCATGGAAAGAGTTACAGAGACAAAGTTTGGAGCTGAGACGAAAGGATGGACCATCTAGACACTGCCATATCCGGGGATCTATCCCATAATCAGCTTTCAAATGCTGACACCTTTGCATACACTAGCAAGATTTTACTGAAAGGACTCAGATATAGCTGTCTCTTGTGAGACTATGCTGGGGCATAGCAAACACAGAAGTGAATGCTCACAGTCAGCTATTCGATGGATCACAGGGCCCACAATGGAGGAGCTAGAGTAAGTAACCAAGGAGCTAAGGGGATCTGTAACTCTATAGGTGGAACAACAATATGAACTAACCAGTATCCCCTGGAGCTCGTGTCTCTAGCTGCATATGTATCAGAAGATGGCCTAGTCAGCCATCAGTGGAAAGAGAGGCCCATTGGTCGTGCAAATTTTATATGCCTCAGTACAGGGGAATGCCAGGGCCAAGAAGTGGGAGTGGGTGGGTAGGTGAGTGGGTGCGGGAGTGTGTGGGGGACTTTTGGGATAGCATTTAAAATGTAAATGAAATAAATACCTAATTAGAAAAATCAAATCATAAGACAAAAAACACATGATCATCTCATTAGATGCTTGAAAGCATTTGACAAAATACAACACCCATTCATGATAATACTCTTGGAAAAATAAGGAATCCAAGACCCATAATAAAAGCAATATACAGCAAGCCAGTAACCAACATCAAACTCAATGGAGAGAAACTTGAAAGAGTCCCACTAAAATCAGAGAGTAGACAAGGCTGTCCATTCTTTCCCTACCTATTCAATATAGTATTTAAAGTCGTAGCCAAAGCAATTACACAACAAAAGGAGATCAAGGGGATACAATTTGGAAAGGAAGAAGTCAAAATATCCCTATTTGCAGATGATATGATAATATATATGACTGACCCTAAAAATTTAAGCAGAGAGCTCCGAAAGCTGATTAACAGCTTCAGTGCAGTAGCTGGATATAAAGTTAACTCAAAACAAACCAATGGCCTTTCTCTACACAAAGGAAAAACAGGCTGAGAAAGAAATTAGGGAAACAATAGTCATAAATAGTCACAATAGTCATAAATAATAAAAAAAATAGTTTGGTGTGACTCTAACTAAGGAAGTGAAAGATCTGTATGAAAAGAATTTCAAGTTTCTGAAGAAAGAAGTCGAAGAATATGTCAGAAGACAGAAAGGTCTCCCATGCTCATGGATTGGCAGGATTAATATAGTAAAAATGGCTATCTTTCTGAAAGCAATCTACATATTCAGTGCAATCTCCATCAAAATTCCAACTCAATTCTTCACTGAGTTAGAAAGGGCAATTTGCAAATTGATCTGGAATAACAAATAATATCCCGTCCCACAGGATTCAGTTATTCTTGGGTGCAAGGGGGACCACAAACCTGGAAGGAAATGGGAGGAAGAGAAAGAGAAACAGGAGACCAAGAAGATTGCACCTATCAAGGTCTCCATTATTAGGCTGAGGTGCCTTGATTTTAAAGCATACATCGCGGGGAATAGGAGAGGTGTCGAGGGGGAATTTTACAAAGAGCAAAGAAGTGGGCATCTGCTGACATGGGGGCCGAAGTCAGGCGCCAGGCAGGGGCACTCTGCATCTTATCTCCGGAACATAGATCCTCCTTCACAGCCTTGGGTGTCAGGCTTGGCTCAGGCATAACTCATGTCTTTGGATGGCATGGGAGTTCAGGAAGAGATAAGGAAGAGGGGACTATAATTCAGCTTTTACAGCCTCAGGTGCCAGGAAGGGAATAGGGAGGAAGAGGGTAATAACCAGCTCCTAGCACGAGGCCATTTTGCCTGTTAGTGAGATTGTGAAGGGCTCACTTTCTCACAGGATGGTCTCTGACATCTCCCCATTCTGAATTATATTTAATAAGGCCACACTTAACTGAGGTGATCAAATAATCTTCTCATCCTTGGATGAGTGGGCATTACCATGGCTGGGGGGACATTGACCCGATTCCTCCCATGGTTGCTGTCACAGACCCACACTTGTGGCTCTTGGTATCTTTTGGGGAGGGGAGGCAGAGCCTTAGAAAAATTTTTCACTTGCAACTGAAACTAGATACCAACCTCCATCTAAACTGGGTTTGTCTCTCAGGGAACTCAGAAATGGTCTACATGGACCTTCCCCTGCAATACTTAGTTTGCACCCATGCTGGGCCCATACCTGATTCGTATTATCATGGGGCAGCATGCACAGTTCTGAGTTTTGTGCAGCTCCTAAAGGATAATTGTCAACCTCAGACTCAGTAAGGCCTCTACAAGAATTATGCCAACTGTAACACCACAATTTGTGGCTCTTGAGCTATAGTAGGAGCTGGAGGTCACCCGTTCTTGTCCCTATTGTCTCCAAAGCCTGAGGAACCACGGGGACCCTGCATTAGCAGCAAGGGTGGAAAACTGGAGATGAGTCACTGTTTATGCCTCGGTGGGAGGAGGATCTTCTTCGTCTGAGTCCTGGATATCCAGCTGATGGTAGTATACTGCAACTGGCTTATTTAAAGCAGCTTCAATCTGTGACTTAACAAAATTGGTTAATATTCTAAAGGTCCAGGGGCCAAAAGACAAAAGCAGCAAAATATCCATGAAAGGTCCCAAAAGACTGGGAAGTAAGGTGGTGACCCAAGGAGAAGTAGAAAACCAATTTTTTTTTTACCAATATTCTTGTTTCTCTCTGTTGCATTTTCTCTCTTCTAAACTAGCTCTAACTTTGTCTGTGCTATCTTGAACTAAGCCAGTCTTGTCAGAATAAAAACAACATTCTTTTAATATCTGAAATTTCTATTTTTGTAGCCTTAATATTTGTTATATCCTGCTTATTGTTGAGACCACTACTTCTAAGACATTAACCTTTGCCTCCGATTTTTTATCTACAATAAGTTGCTAATATTCTTATGTATATCATTAACAAAATGACCAGTATGCAGCTGTTGATCTAAAGCTGTGTTAGATATTGAAGTTAAAATTACAATTAAAGCAGTAAATCTTAAAATTGCTCATTTGATCTTTTCTATGTTTGCATTATCGAATTTTTTAAACCAAGGATCATTTCTTAACTCTAACAGGAAGCAAAACATAAGCAGGTCTCTATAACAAAATCATAACAGTAGATTCCTTATCTAAATTAGGAACTACACAATTAGTTAATTGACAACAATTACAATGAATATGAAAAGGCTTGTCAAGATTGGTGATCTTAACTCTTAAAATTATCTAACAATAGAGCATATAGGTAAGGTACAAAAGATTTCACAGCTATAGGGGAGTTGGTCTGAATGGCCCAAAGCAGTGTCTCTGATGAAATCTTGTGAAATACACTGCTGCAGTCTCTTCACCTCATGGGTCATCATTTATAGTTGTCCTCAAATTGACACTAGGGGGGCTCTCCTTGCTGTAGCCCATGGCGAAGATAGGAAGTCTCTTCATCTTATTTGCAACTGTCTGCTCTCCCTGATTCCTCTTCCTCTGTGCACTCAACACAGCTTTCTTGTCATCACTGCCAGGGCACTCATGAACTCACAGGTCAGTCTTTCACACGAATCATTTTGGAAGTTAGCATGCTTTTGTAGCATTCTGTGGAAAAAAACAAAAACACTGCCCCCCCTTTTTCCCCATAATAACTTTCTGTTCAGGATCATGCCATGTGTCAATGAGTGGATCATTTTCATCTCACCTAGACATGATTATGTCTAGTTTTAAGATACTATAAGGCATTTATTGAGCTCTTTGACATCTAAATTTCAAGATTCTTAAAAATAAAAGTATGATTTAAATAATGTGCATGGGGGTATAATTTCTCCCCTTTTTTATTTTTAAGAAGATAGAGTTATGAGCCGGGCATGGTGGCACATGTCTTTAATCCCAGCACTTGGGAGGAAGAGGCAGGTGAATTTCTGAGTTTGAGGCCTGCCTGGTCTACAGAGTGAGTTCCAGGACAGCCAAGGCTATACAGAGAAACCCTGTCTTGAGAAACAACAACAAAAGAAGAAGAAGAAGAAGAAGAAGAAGAAGAAGAAGAAGAAGAAGAAGAAGAAGAAGAAGAAGAAGAAGAAGAAGAAGAAGAAGAAGAAAAAGAAGGAGAAGAAGAAGAAGGAGAAGAAGAAGAAGAAGAAGAAGAAGAAGAAGAAGAAGAAGAAGAAGAAGAAGAAGAAGAAGAAGAAGAAGAAGAAAGAAGAAGAAGAAGAAGAAGAAGAAGAAGAAGGAGATAGAGTTTTAAAGTTCTATAATGCCTTGTCTTTGAGAATTATAAAATTGTTGACAAAACCACTTAAATACTGGACTGTTATAGTCAGCTTTAATATAATATGGACAGTGACTAATTACACTTTCAATTGTTTCTCTTGAAGAGCAGTTGCAACTAGAATGCTTGAAAAGTTATTATAGTCACATGTGTATAATTTATTTATTTATTAATCAGAAATAAGAGAAAGTCCTTAAATTGTCTCTGTGGAATTCCCCAATTCTCTAGGGAAAAACAGCTTGATTAGTAAGTCTAAAACCCAAATAATTATAAGAATCCTTAGTTTGTATGTTTTCAGGAGCTATCTGTAACCTTTATCAGCTAAAGCTTTATGTAAACCTCTATAACACAAAAGCAAATCTTGGGGGTCTTTTCCAGGCAACTCAGGACAATTTCTTAACTGTCCAAAAACAGTCTTCTTAAAGGAACAGTATTTTTTCTTATAAGTTGCAAAAGCAATTGCAAGCTTGAGAATTAATAGCATCTAAGGGATGAACAATTTTTAAGCAATGTAAGCTCTGAGATATAATATTGACTACTAATATACAACTTAAAGTTTGATTGTTCAACATTTTTAAACACCATCTAGAGCACACAATTGAATTATCTGTGCTGAAGAAGGAGAAAAACTCAAAAGAATTAGTGTGTGATTCAATTTACATATACTTTTCTCCCATAGAAGGGCTGTTTTTAAAACACAGTAAATGGGATGCATGAATGCATGTATTTATAGAAGATATAGGAGCATGCATAAAAACAATTTTTTAACTTATCGAAAGATAATGACTATCAATTTTATTTAAAATGATGGTATGCAATAGATCAAACATCAGTATTCTGTAATAACCAAATTAATGGCTGTTTGGAATAAGGAACAGACACACACACACACACACACACACACACACACACACACACACACACACATATATATATATATATAAGCAAACTCTGTACACTATTATTTTTATAAAGTAGACAAGTCAAATCGTAAAGTCTTGATAAATTTCCCAGCCTGATTGACCTTTTATAAACTTTGAATTTAAACTTTATTTAGAACAACATCTGGCTAGGTCTGTAACAAGGCTCTTTCAGCTAAAGAAAAGGGAGGGAGAGCTGGAGTCCCATGGAATTCTCTAGTCATGGTTTGCGAAACAAAAGAAATGCCACACAAGCCTCGCTGAGGCTGCTCCTCTCTGAGCTTAGTCAACCCAAACGCAAACTTTTACTCAATCTGAACACTCTGCCAGAGTCCTGGCCCAAAGATTATCTCTATTTTGATGTATCTTTAAAGACCTGTTTTCCTGGGTTCATGTTGTCTAGAATGACTCCAACCCCGATCTCCCAATTTTAAACTAACTTTCTGTTACAAGCAAAAGGCTGCCTGCCCCTTTAAGAGCTCTGTTTGCAATCAGCTCTGAGCAGGGCTTTTCCAGCTGTACTTGACTCCCAGCCACAGTGCAGCATAACTTATCAGTATCTGCTGTGCAAATTGAAACTGCTTTTTAAACAAGTTAAACTAAATCAAAGGATGGACAGCCAGCAGATAAAGTTTTAACCATTTTTTCCACATGAAACACAGAACAACAATCATCCAAACAACAAAACAAAGGCAAACATAAATAGACAGATATATGGACAATTTGGTGCACCAAAAACAGACAACAGACAGAGAGGGAATAGAACTTGATGTCTCAAAGGGACCCAGATATCCTAACCAGAACTAAGAATATCTCCATAGGAGCCAGAAAGGAAGCAGGACATCTCCCATTTTCCTTCTGTCCCTAGGAGAACTCTGAAATAGCTTATTTTTATTTTCCCTCTTTTTTGCTAAAAGATCCCAAACAGGGGATACTGCTTTTCTGAAACTTATTTTCTCTCTCTCATGTTCAGACTCTAATTCTTTATCTCCTTCCTCTGGGAATTCTGCCAGAGAAGGAAGAGGCAGCACAGTGGCTGCTTGTGATAGTTACACCTCAATAAGGACAGATGGTGGCAGGGACCGCATTGGGACAGAAAAGACAGTTGCAGGGACCGCATCGGGACCCTCATTAGCTAGTTTATCATTTAAATCTCTACCTAACTTTCACCATTTTTTAAACAATGTATCTCTGCTTCATCTATAATAAACCATGGACATACCTAGTCTATGAAAATGAAAAGTCTATCAACTCTTTCTTTTTAACTCGTACTCGTCTTTCCCTGAGAACCATCTTTCAGCCTTTGATGAAGGCTGCCTCTTTAGATAGCTTATTTCCCATAACCTGAAGTGGAAATGACTCAACTCACCACGGACTTCTCACTCTTCCATGACTGGCAGAAGGGGTCCTTCACTACTTCTAAATTCTTGGGTTCTCAACGAACTTCTTGGGAACCACCACCGGTAGGAATTATGATCGGGACCTCGCCCCACGTCGGGCGCCACTTATCCCGTCCCGCAGGATTCAGTTATTTTTGGGTGCGAGGGGGACCACAAACCTGGAAGGAAATGGGAGGAAGAGAAAGAGAAACAGGAGACCAAGAAGATTGCACCTATCAAGGTTTCCTTTATTAGGCTGAGGTGCCTTGATTTTAAAGCATACATCGCGGGGACTAGGAGAAGGGTCGAGGGGGAATTTTACAAAGAACAAAGAAGTGGGCATCTGCTGACATGGGGGCCGAAGTCAGGCGCCAGGCAGGGGCATTCTGCATCTTATCTCCGGAACATAGATCCTCCTTCACAGCCTTGGGTGTCAGGCTTGGCTCAGGCATAACTCATGTCCTTGGATGGCATGGGAGTTCAGAAAGAGATAAGGAAGAGGGGACTATAATTCAGCTTTTACAGCCTCAGGTGCCAGAAAGGGAATAGGGAGAAAGGGGGTGATAACCAGCTCCTAGCACGAGGCCATTTTGCCTGTTAGTGAGATTGTGAAGGGCTCACTTTCTCACAGGATGGTCTCTGACAAAAAAACAAACAACAACAAAACAAAAAACAACAACAACAACAAAAAAACTAGTATAGCAAAAACTATTTTCAACAATAAAAGAACCCCTGGGGGAATCAACATGCCTGTCCTCAACATGTTCTACAGAATAATTATGATTAAAAAAAGAAAGGCACAGTACTGGTACTGTGACAGACAGGTAGACCAATGGAAAAGAATTGAAGACCCAGAAATGAAACAACACAAAGTATCTAAAGCTATCCAGTGGTACAAAGAAAGCATTTTCAACAAATGGTGTTGTCTCAACTGGTGGTTACCATGTAAACGAATGAGAATTGATCCATTCTTATCTCCTTGTACAAAACTCAAGTCTAAGTGAATCAAGGAACTCCACATAAAACCAGAGACACTAAAACTTATAGAGGAGAAAGTGGGAAAAGCCTCAAAGATATAGACACAGGGGAGAAACTCCTGACCACAACAGCAATGACATCTGCTGTAAGATCAAAAATCAACAAATGGAACCTCATAAAATTGCAAGGCCTCTGTGCTGCAAAAAACATTGTCAATAAGACAAAAGGACCACCAACCAATTGGGAAAGGATTTTTACCAAACCTAAATCTGATTGGAAACTAATATCCAATATATACAAAGAACTCAAGAAGCTGGACTCCAGAAAATCAAATAACCCGTTAAAAATGGGGTACAGAGCTAAAAAAAGAATTCTCAATTGAAGAGTACTGAATCGATAAGAAGCACCTGAAAAAAATGTACAATATCCTTAATCATCAGGGAATTACAAATCAAAACAACCATGAGATCCCACCTCACACAAGTCAGAATGGCTAAGATCAAAAATTCAGGCCGGGTAGTGTTGGTACATGCCTTTAATCCCAACACTCAGGAGGCAGAGATAGGCGATTTTTGAGTTTGAGGCCATCCTGGTCTACAGAGTGAGTTCCAGGACAGCCATGAATACACAGAGAAACCCTGTCTCAAACAAACAAACAAACAAACAAACAAACAAAAACCAACAAACAAACAAAAACAAACAAAAAACAAAGAAACAAAAAAAAAATTCAGGTGACAACAGATGCAGGCAATGACTCCTCCATTCTTGATGGGTTTGCAAGCTGGTACAACCACTTCTGAAAATCAGTCTTGTTGTTTCTCAGAAAATTGGACATAGTACTACCAGAAGATCTAGCAATACCTCTCCTGAGCATATTCCCAGAAGATGTTCCAACTGGTAATAAGGACACATGATCCCGTATATTCATAGCAGCCTTATTTATAATAGCCAGAAGGTGAAAGAACCCAGATATTCCTCAACAGAAGGATGGATACAGAAAATGTGGTACATACACACAATGGCGTACTACTCAGCTATTAAAAGCAATGAACTTATGAAACTATCAAGCAAATGGATGGATCTGGAGGATAACATTCTGAGTGAGGTAACGCAATCACAAATGAACACACATGCTATACACTCACTGATAAGTGGATATTAGCCCTGAATCTTATAATACCCAAGATATTTTTTTGCAAAACACATGAAACTCAAGAAGGAAGACCAAAGTGTAAATACTTCATTCCTTCTTAGAATGGGGAACAAAATACCCATGGAAGGAGTTACAGAGACTGCCCCACCCAGGGATCCATTACATAATCAGCCACCAAACCCAGACACTATTCCATATGCCAGCATGATTTTGATGACAGGATCCTGATATAGCTGTTTCTTTTGAGGCTATGCCAGTGACTGGAAATACAGAAGTAGATGCTCACAGTCATCTATTAGATGGAACAAAGGGCCCCCAATGGAGGAGCTAGTGAAAATACCCAAGGAGCTTAAGGGGTCTGCAACCCTATAAGAGGAACAACAATATGAACTAATCAGTACCACAGACCTTGTGTCTCTAGCTGCATATGTAGCAGAAGAGCACCTAGTTGGCTGTCATAGGGAAGAGAAGCCCTTGATTTTCATAAGATTTTATGCCACAGTACAGGGGACTTCTAGATCTTGAAGCAGGATTGGTTGGTTTGGGGAGCAAGGTGGGTATAGGGGACTTTTGGGATAACGTTTGAAATGTAAATGGAGAAAATATCTACTAAAATTGCTTTTGAAAATTTTTCTTATTAATATTAATGTTAAAAAAATCAATATTTTATGGATAGAGGTAGAGTTTCTAATTTGATGATATAATCTAGATACATATAATGAATGATAATTTTTAGGTATAGTTTGTATATTTATTGCCTTATATAACTATCATTTTGGGCTTTGAGAACATTAAATTTTTAACTTTCCATTTTTAAAATAATACAGTAACATATTATGTAGCTAAACTACAAAGAACATTTATTCTTTTGAAAAATTACAATAACTAATTATTTATAAGATCTTAAGTCTCACGGTGAAACTTTCAGTAGCCTTAGAATCAGAGCTCCTTAACACACTGAAATCTGCCTGGGAGTTTATTTTCAGAGATGCATACCTAAGCAAAACTTATATCTGTAACATTAATGGGAAATTAGTTTCAAAAAGAGGAAATTATTTAAACTCAAATTTCTTAAAGAGAGAAAGGAAAGTACTCTAAGAACCCTGAGTTAAGAAGCCTGATATGACAAATAAAAGGTATTCAAAGAAGAGTCACAACACATTTTGTGTGTGTGTGTGTGTGTGCGTGTGTGTGTGCGTGTGTGTTTGTGTGCATCTGTGTGTGTTCTTCCAAGACCTGCCTCTCTCTCTGCATGTGAGTCTCTCTCTCTCTCTCTCTCTCTCTCTCTCTCTCTCTCTCTCTCTCTCTCTCTCTCTCTCTCTCTCCCCAAAATATGTCTTATAGCAAAGGCAAATGTTAAAGAATTTTGTTTCAGTAAACAGTTATAAGTTGGATTTGAAGGCAATATTATTCAGAAGATTAGGGTATGAAGAACTTTAAGATGCAGCATATTAATGCTATGTAGGCACATTATAGTTACTGTCTTTGAGAGTTTAATTGAAGTGTCTCTGTAAATGTACCCTTTGATATAAGTAGAATTCACTTACCCTCTTTGACAAGATACCTTTCAAAAGCACATTTTGTACCTGAAACTCATTGGTCTTCATCAGCAAAGTTCCCTGCCTTTTTTCCACAACAAAAGCAGATTAGATCTTGGGCATAGCCTCCTACATCATTCAAACATTTCCCCCATTCCCGTAAATTCTTATCTTTCTTTTACCAAATGAGTGTTATTAGTCACTTTTATGTTGCTTTGGTTATCGTTCTAAGGTATTAGATTCCACAATGGTGAAGAAAACACGGTTTATGCACATAAACATGCACAAACAGAGAGAGGTAAAGAGGGAGAGAGAGAGAGAGAGAGAGAGAGAGAGAGAGAGAGAGAGACAGAGACTCACACATGCATACCAATGTGACAAGGAGGGACACTCAGTGTGCCGGGTCTGTAATTGACTCCAAGAGTGATATGAGATCATGGAGAACCTGGGTGAAGGCACTTTTGGTAAGGAGATGGAGTACTTGGACGATGCCAGAGGGAAGTCATAGTTTGCCATGAAGATCATCCAAAGTACTCGAAGGCTGCACTGTAGAAATTTATGTTCTCAAGAAAATCAAGGAGAAAGACAAGGAAAATAGATTCCTTTGTCTGATTCTGATGTCTGATTGGTTCAACTTCCACATTCATAAGTGCATCGCCTTTGAGGTCCTGGGCAAGATCACATTTGAATTCCTGAAGGAAAATAACTTGTAGTCTTATCTCCTACCACATGGACTACCAGCTCTGTCATGAACTTAGACTTCTACATGAGAACCAGCTGGCCCACACAGACTTGAAGCCAGAGAACATCTTGTTTGTGAATTCTGAGTTTGAAACCCTCTACAATGAGCGCAAGAGCTGTGAGGAGAGGTCACCGAAGAACACCAGCATCTGAGTAACAGACTTTGGCAGTGTCACATTTGAATACAAACATTACACCACCATTGTGACCACCTGTCACTACCGCCCAACTGAAGTGATATTTGATTTGGGCTGGGCGTAACCCTGTGATGTCTGGAGCATTGGGTGCATTCTTTTCCAGTACTGCCATGGCTTTACAGTTTTCCAGACCCATGAAAATAGAGAACACAGGGTTATGATGGAGAATATCCTAATACCTATCACAGCACACATAATCCACCATACCAGGAAGCAAAAATATTTCTACAAAGTGGTCCTGGTATGGGATGAAAACAGCTCTGATAGGCAGTATGGGAAGGAGAACTGCAAACCTTTACAGAATTAAATGCTCAAGGATTCTGTGGAGCATGTGCAGCTGTTTGTCCTGATGAGAAAGATATTAGAGTTTGACTCTGTTTAGCGCCTCACACTGGCAGAAGTTTTGCTGCACCCATTCTTGGCTAGCCTGACCCTTGAAGAGCAGTCCTTCCCCATCAGCCATAACCCCAACAGATGACAGGTGCAGGTCAGCAAACTAAGAGTTGGAGAGCTGGACTGGGCTGCTGAACCCTATTCTTCAGCCTACCCCACTGGCCTCAGAGCCAGAGCTACCAAATGAATAGTGCAATGTTAAGGAAGCCAGGAGCCTGCAAGGAATTGGTGCATGTGGTGCTCAGCTGCCCAAAAGCAGATTGAACCCAAGCTACTTATATTGTATTGTAAAGTTATTATCAAGTGTTTCTTACTGTTTGAAAAAAAAAAAAGCTAGTTACTTATAACTAAAGAAATGTGTTAAACCAGGTGGTGGTGGGGCACACCTTTAATCCCAGCACTTGAGAGGCACTGGCAGGCTAATTTCTGAGTTTGAGGCCAGCCAGGTCTACAAAGTGAGTGCCAGGACAGTCAAAGCTACACAGAGAAATCCTGTCCTGTAAAAAAGAAAGAAAGAAAGAAAGAAAGAAAGAAAGAAAGAAAGAAAGAAAGAAAGAAAGAAAGAAAGGAAGGAAGGAAGGAAGGAAGGAAGGAAGGAAGGAAGAAAGAAATCAAGAAGGAAAAAAGTTATAGATACTATGTGTAAACGAGTACAAGAAGAAATATACAAGAAATAATTTAGGAAAACTTTTTCTGAGACTACTAAGAAGAACAAAAATTAATGAAAAAACTAACAACTATTTAATTGAAGTTTCCATTGTTTAGAAACAATCTGTAAGTATTTGACCTAAATTTAGACTTTGATTTTCCCACCGATTTATTGAATGCACTCTCGACACCATGTACATCAGGCTGTAGACAAGAGAATTTAGGATGACCATGGTATAGTTTTGTCTGTGTCCATGGAATGTCTTGAATTGGCCTTTAAGTGAATGGAGGTGATTGTTCAAGAACAGATAGACACAGTGTTAAGGCAGGATGCATAGGTGAAGTAAGCCTTCTACTTTCCATCAGCTGAGTGCCCACTTAAGATAGTTATGAACATAAGATATAAGTAGTTCAAGGTAATGAACATAGAGACAACAAAATCCAATAAAATCAATATAAAAACTATAGTCTTAATTTTTGTGGATAGTAGAATGAGAAGGGAGGTGATATTGTAGACAACAAGGGAAGGGCCAGTGTTTAAAAAGGAATGCCTCATAAGTGTTACCACCACAAAACTAGAAGAATCGACAGTTAACCAGATGGCTAAGACAGGCACAAGAACATATGTAACAGAAGCCAATAAAAGTTAGCACCGTCAGAATCCGGTTTTTCTACCATAGAAAGCCCTGGGTGTTCTAACACACCGGAAGAACAAGATTCTGACCTAAACTTCCATCTCATGAAGATGATGAAAGCCTTTAAGTAGGACACAAATAATTCCCTTAAAGAAATACAGGAAAAATCAATGGAAGCTCTTAGGGAAGAAAGAAATAAATTCCTTAAAGTAACTCAAAAAAATACAATCAAACATGGAAAGAAATTGAAGACAATCATCCAAGACCTAAAAGTAGAAACAGAAACAATAAAGAAATCATAAGTGGAGGCAACTTGAGATATTGAAAACCTATGCAAGAGAGCAGGAACTACAGATGGAAGCTTGACCAACACAGTGTAAGAAATGGAAGAGAGAATCTCACACTTAGAGGATACCATATAATATAATATATTGACCCAACAGTCAAAGAATATGCAAAGTGTAAAACGTTCTTAACCCCAAACCCAGGTTATTTGGGGCAAAATAAAAGAGACCAAACCTAAGAACAATAGGAATTAAAAGGTTGAGGATTCCAAATTCAAAGAGCCAGAAAACATCTTCAACAATATCATAGAAGAAAACCAAAGGAATCAAAAGAGATGTGGAAGGACACTTCACACTCATCCCAGGTAATATCCACCAAGGTGAAGTCTCAATTCTGAATGTGTATGCCAAAAATGCAAGGGCAACCACATTCACAAAAGAAACTTAACTGAAGCTCAAAACGATAATGAAGAATTTGCACAATAATGTAGACTTCAATACACTAGTCTCACCAATGGACAGATCATTTAAACAAAAACTATACAGAGACACAGTGAAAATAACAGAAGTTAGGAACCAAATGGATTTAACAGACATATACAGAACATTTCACACTAAAATAAAAGAATATACCTTCTACTCAGCACCGTATCATATGTTCTCCAGAACTGACCATATATTTGGACACAAAACAAGCCTCAACAGATAAAAGAAGTTTGAAATAATCCCATATATTCTATCAGATCATGATAGAATATGTTTTATTTTCAGGAACAACAACGACAACAAAAACAAAACAAATCAGAAAGCCAACGTACTCATGGTAACTGAACAATACTATACTAAGTGATTTCATAAAGAAATTGGAGTATAGCTTGAGGTCAGGGATGGTGATTTCCCCCAGAAGTCATTTTATGGTTAAGAATTTTTTCAGTATCCTGGGTTTTCTTTTCCTTTTTTTTCCATCGTAAATTGAGAATTGTTCTTTCCATGCCTTTGAAGAATTGTGTTGGAATTTTGATGGATATTGCATTGAATCTTCAAATTGTTTTTGGTAGGAAGGTCATTATTTACTATGTTAGTCCTACAAATCTATTATCATGGGAGAACTCTTCATTTTCTGAGATCCACTTTGATTTCTTTCTTGAGATAATCAAAGTTCCTGTAATACAGGTGTTTCACTTGTTTGGTTAGAATTAACACAAGGCATTTTATATTAATTGTGACAATTGTAAAGGATGTACTTTCCCTATTTTCTTATTCAGCCAGTGTGTCGTTTCTATATAGGAAGGCTAGTGATTTATTTGAGTTAATTTTATATCTGACCATCTTTCTGAAGTTGATCAGCTATGGAAGAGCTCTGGTAGAATTTTGGTGGTGTTTATGTGTACTCTCCTATCATCTGCAAATAGTGATTGACATCATCTTTGCTAATTTGAATTCCATCAGTCTCCTTTAGTTGTCTTAATGCTCCAGTGAGAACTTCAATTACTATATTGAGTAGATAAGCAGAGAGTGTGAAGCATTGTTATGCCCTAGTTTCAGGAGGATTGCTTCAATTATCTCTCCATTTAATTTGATATTAGCTGTTGGATTGCTACATGTTTCTTTTTTATTATGTTTAGGTATGGCCCTTGAATTCTTGACCTTCCCAATACTTTTAACATGAAGGTGTGTTGTATTTTGTGAAATACGTTTTCAGCATCCAATTATATGATCTTTGTTTGTATAGTGGGATATGTTAATGCATTTTCATATATTGAGCCAGCATTGAATCTGTGAGATCAAACCTACTTTTCATGTTGAGTGGTGGTTTTAATGTGTTTATAAATTTTTATTGTGAGAATATTACTAAGTAGTTTTGCATTAATAATCATAAAAGAAGTTGGTCTAAAGTTTTGTTTCATTTTTATGTCTTTGAGTTGTTTAGGTATCAGAGTAATTGTGGCATCATAGAATGAATTAGGTGGTGTTTTTTCTGTTTCTATTTTATGGAATAGTTTGAGGAATGTTGGAATTAGCTCTATTTTGAAGGTCAGGTTGAATTCTGCACTAAAGCCATTTGGCCATGGGCTTTTTATTGTTGTTGGAAGATTTTTAGTGATCTTTCCTACTTCCTTAGGGGATATGAGCCTATTGCTTCTACTCCCATATTTAGGTCTTAGACTGCTGTGTTCAATTCCTTCAATTGATTGTATTTTCCTGTTTTTTTCTTTAAGGGATTCATTTGTTTCCTCTTTAAGTGTTTCTAGCTGTTTACCAGTGTTTCCCTGTGTTTCTTTCAGTGAGTTATTTATATCCTGCTTAAAGATATCTATCATCTTTATGAGATAGAATTTTAGGTCAGTATTCTGGTTTTCAGTTGTGTTGGTATATACAGGGCTTCAATAGTTGGAAAACTAGTTTCTGATGATGTCAATGTATATTGGCTTCTGCTGCTTCTTATGGTCTTGGGCTTCCATGTCACCATCTGGTTATCTCTTGGTTAACTGGCTTGGGTGTCTCTGACTGAAACCTGCCTCCTTTGTCCCTGAGTTGCTCCAGTCTCCTGGAAGGCCTGTGTCCCTAACTGTAGCAGACCTCATAGGAGATATTCAAACTGTGATATCTTCAGAGGGGCATGCATGATGGTGAACTGTTGGCCTGGATACAGCAGCTTTCCTGGGAGGCTTCAGAATGTGGTATATTCAGACAAGTTGCTGGTTTGTTGTCCTGCATGCAGCAGATCTGTTGGGTGGCCTTCAGACCGTGGGGTCTTTAGAGTAGCATAGAAGGTGAGAATCTGCCCTGGAGGAAGGCCCAGGCTTGAAAGGGGTGGAGTTTGAGGAGGAGAGGGTGTGGGGATGGGTCTGAAGTCCATTTGGCTCCTTGGGCTTCCCAGCTGCTGAAGTTATTTTGAAGTGTCCCTTACCTGTTGCCAGGCCTGCAGAAGATGTCCTGGAAGGCCTTCAGACGGTGGGGTCCTCCGAGGAGCAGACAAGCTGATGATCTCCTCTGGCAGAAAGAGAAGGCTGGGCATATACATACTTTATAATTAAATACCTATTGCCTATTTATGTAGAAAATGTGTCTAGTCATGTTGGAAAAATTTGTCAACCAACACAGAAACCCAAAATTTTTCTTCTGAGTCTGTCTGTTGAGACAAAAATGCATGTCTTTAACAAGATGATTCTTTCTAAGAAACATCTCTTTATTGTTTTAAATAATTTGAGCAATTTCATCGTCATTGAAATAAAGTCAAATGAGTCATTATCCATGATCTTACTGAAAAAAATAATATTCAAGACAAAATTTGAGAAGAAAATAGATTGAAACTTCAAATAAAAGAATAATTGGACAGAAGCTAAATAAACTATTAGTAGGATGGTAGAGTACAGGAGAATTGCTTGAATGCTAACACCTATACTCACTGAACAGTGAAATACAGGTCAATCTAAGTTTGAATGTCAACATTATTTTAATCAGACTGTAGACCAACCTAAATCCAGGAAAAGACAAATTTAAATGATCAAAGGACCATATTTACTTAGATGATAATAGCCTCCATCTGCAGCCTTCTAGGTCAGAATCAAGTTACTATTTCTCTGTGCATATATTATTTCTCAGAGGGAAAAATTAAAGGAGAGCCTAACCGTTTGCTCTTTCTTTCAGAGCAACACAAAACAAACTCCATTTCTCTTTAAATGATGTTTTATTGTTTGTTGATTTTTTTCCTTTAGCCTTTGTTTATTTTCTTGATTGTGGCTTCTTTTCTGTGTAAGAGAGTGAAAGGATACAAAGTTGGGTTGATGAAGAGGTGGGTAGAATCTAGGACTATTTAGGAAGGAAAAGTATGAATAAAATATATTTTGTAAATAATATAATGAAAATTAAGTATAATACTTTTGGAAACAAGAATTTTTAAAGTTTAAGGAAATGATAGCTACAAGCTTAAGTCAGTGTTATATTGTGATAAAATAACACCATGACTAGAGCAAGTCTTACAAATGAAGATAATTAATTGAGACTATTATCCTTATGTAAGGAAGCATAATGACACTCAAACAGAGATAGTAACTTAGTGTTACAACTCTTGATCCAAAAGCAGCAGGAAGAAACATCCAGTGGACCTGAATTAAACTTTAGAAAACTCAAAAGCCTACTGGAAGTGACATACTTCATTCAACAAGACCATACCTCTTAATCTGTGTCAAGGAGTACCATTCCTTAATGAACAGGCATTCAAATATTTGGACCAATGGGGCTATTTATAATCAAATGCCTACAGAACTCTAATTTGGTTTATACATATTGAATATGTAAATAGTAAATTACCATGCAATACTAAATTAGTGTTACAATTAATATAAAATTAATAAATTATTTGGGATTATATGATGTATAAATAATTATACTTCTTCACAACATATTGTATACATTATTTAATTATTCAAATATTTTGTTTCATTGGATATGATAAAGCTATTATTGTTTTTGAAGAAACTGCTTGTGTGCTAAAAACATTGAAAAATAAAAATTGGGAGATCCTTGTTCATTGTAATGATACATAAAATGTGACTAATAAACCTCTATGTTTTCATTTTAACCTAAATATTTACTTTTTGGAAGCTGTCACATATATAAGCCCTTCTGAGACAAATAACTTAACAAACACTGAACTATTTATTTATAAAGTGGAAGTCCTATTTATACCTGGGTAAAATTTCACTAAGTAGATATTTTAAAACAATCTAATTTTTCTAAACTGTGGATGTATAGAATAACTTTTCAACTAAAGAAATTGATGATATGAAGACTGAATTTATTTTATGTCCAACAATTAATATTTAACATTGTATTATAGCATAGAGTAGTAATATGTCTTTTGGTGGATTTTATGTCATCAGATGAATAATCCTGAAGAAAGTTTGCCTCATCAACAACTTTGTGAATGTGCTCCGCAGACTAGGGACCACAGATTTCATTAAGAGGATAATTACATTGTAGACCAAAGACGCAATATTATCTGCATCCACAGAGTGAGTAGAGATAGGGTACAATCACATGATAATGACAGTCCCATCAAAGAGGAAGACTGCAGTGAGATGAGAAGTAGAGGAGGATATTGTCCTCTGGTACCCATCACCAGAACAGATGTTCAAAATGCTGCTAAATTATAAACAGATAATAGAGAGATAAAAATGAGGAAATGTGCAAATATAACACTAAAACTTGAAATAAGATTAAAAGAATCTCAGTGGACCTAGCATTGAGCCAAACAAAGATCCTGTCCCCTGCCCCAACAGAAATAACAATAGAAATGATCCCAATAATAATTGCTTAGAATGATACTGTAGCCTCATGTGTCCTTCTGTTCTCCCTCCTTTCTCCTTCAACTCCATTAGCTTAAGCCATATTCATCCTCTAAACCTTGGACAGAACCTATATCTGAAATGTAGACTGATCAGTCTCCTTTACCCCAGATTACCTGCAGTATAACCTAACACCTGCCTAGGCTTAGTTTTCCATCTGTATGCCTACACAACTTGTATGTCTCTGAAAACTTACCTGCTCAGGCCATGCCAACCTTCAGATTGTGGCCAGGCAACACAACAAAGGCAACCTACAATCTCAAATCAGACAGAGCTAAGAAGAAAACTCAACATGTTTAGAACTCATCATAGCCAGTCTCTGTGTCTCTCTCTGTGTTTCTGTGTCTGTCTGTCTCTGTCTCTGTCTCTGTCTCTGTCTGTCTGTCTGTCTGTCTCTCTCTCTCTCTCTCTCTCTCTCTCTCTCTCACACACACACACACACACATGCACACACACATACATGCACAAATTTATACAATATGTATGGCCAAAACTGTACATTTCCCCTAAAATGCAAGGTTCTAAAATTTGTCTAGAAATAACCTAGATGAACCCCAGTACACAGAACTTGAAATAATAATAATTAACTTTATCAAAAGATTAAATATATTTCCTTAAAACATGAACAATTAGCTCAGTAAACTTAATGTGAATAGCAATAAATACCCGAGGGATGCCCAAGAAAACAAAAATGTATGGCTGAGTAAAATGAAAAAAAAATGAGATCATAGAATTGAAAAATTGTTTCAATATCAAGATGATCTTAATGAAAGGAATTAAGTGAAAATGAAGGTGGGATTCAAAAAATTGTTAACCCAACTTGAATCTTCAGAAAAGAGATGGGCATAGACTCTTGCCACTATCAGTAAAGGTATTACTAATTAATAGCTGCCTGGTGTAAGAAAAGTTTGTTTGTTTGTTTGTTTAACTGTTTGGACTTTTGTTTGCTGTTATTATTCTTTTAACAGCATAGCCACTGCTAGGTTGACCATATTTCATAAAAGCTCACACAACAATGATCATTTGAGAATCATAAATTTGATCTTAATCAGAGAAAACTAATGTGCTTAAAAATAGATGGGTATAAAAGGAGGGAATGTTAATTGAAAGGGAGTGAATATTGCAAAACATTGTTTGGATCTTTCAAGAAACTAATAAAACATGTAAAAAATTACACTATAACTCTGGTATCTGTTGATGTATTTATCTACCTAGTCATGGTTTGCTATAAAAGTAGCTGTTTTCTGAATAAGATGTACAGAAATGTCTAGTCAACCTAGAGAGCATTCCAACAACATAGAGATAAAACAATTTGTTGCAAGTCTCTCTTGCTGAAACAATGAGTTTTGTCATGGTTATGACTTTACATGGGTATGGGTAAGAAGCTAACTGCAAGAAAATGAGTATATCTGAGAGAGATGCATTATTAGAAAGTCCATCCAGAATGGGTGGCCACTCAGTAAAAATATGAATTGCTATAACCCAATAAGCAATTTTCAGGAAGTGTGGTTTGAGAGACTCGTCTCTATCATTAGTGTGGTATTATGGTTCTATGGACTAACCTATGTGACTCTTATAAAGTTCTGAGCTCAGGAACCTAGTAAGTTTCTTTGGCATCCTGAATCTTAAAGTTTTGACACATCTGTGCATTGTAATTTATTTACTTCTTGAGTCTTATATTCTCCTGAATCTCTCAAGCAAACAATATCTCAATTCAGAGGAAATAATTACAAAACATCAGTTAACACATGAAGTGTGGTGCAGTGTTGGGTATTCAACTATCTGGGATTACAGTCTAGATTTTTAAATTAAATCACCCGATTTCTATGATAACACATCCAAAATTAGCTGTATATTGTTAGAATCCAAAAGGAACACACAGAAAATACATACAAAGAATATGCCCGGAACTACAATACACTTTACAGTTAATTGACTAATCCCAGTGAAAACAATGCTTTTCCAGCAACCTTCCTGACTGCATTCTTGACTTCTTTATTTCTCAGGCTATATACAAGAGGGTTCAGCATGGGAATGACCATGGTGTAGAAAACAGATGCCATCTTGTCAGTGTCCATGGAGTGATTGGAGCTAGGCTGTAAGTACATGAAGATAATTGTGCCATAGAAGATGGAAACAGTGGTAAGGTGGGATGCACAGGTGGAAATGGCCTTCTTCCTGCTCTCAGCAGAGCGCATTCTCACAATTGCAACAGAAATTAGTAAGTAAGAGGTCAATATAACCAATAGGGAAAAAACAACATTGAATCCTGCCAACATGAAGAGTATAATTTCATTTATGTGAATACTGGAGCAAGAAAGAGCTAATAGTGGGGGGATATCACAGAAAAAGTGATTGACTACATTAGAACGACAGAAGGAAAGATGGAATGTGAAGGAAACATGGATGGAAGATTGTAAGAGTCCACTCAAGTAAGATCCAGCAAGAAGCAGGACACATATCGTAGTTGTCATAGTAGTGGAGTAATGCAAGGGTTTGCACACTGCTGCATGACGGTCATAGGCCATTGAGGCCAGAATAAAACACTCAGTAATAGCAAAGGCTACAAAGAAAAACATCTGGGCAGCACATGCATTGTAGGATATGATCTTATTTTCTGTGAGAAACCCTTCTATCACTTTGGGGGTGACAGCTGAGGCATAAACACAGTCCACCAGAGAGAGGTTACTGAGGAAAAAGTACATGGGAGTGTGGAGTCTGGAGTCCAGCAGAATCAGCAAAATCATTCCAAGATTCCCAAACAATGTTGTCAAGTAAATGAGAGTAAAGATGATAAATAAAGGAGTTTGCAGGAATGGTGCATCTGTTAACCCAAGAAGAATAAATTCTGACAGTTCTGAAATATTCTGCATCATTTTTATATGGAAATTATAACAGACTCCTAGTATGAAATAAAAAAAATATATATAGTATTTTGACATCAGCAAGCGATTTTAAATATGTTCACATTCTCTTATTCATGTGTCAGCATCCTGTACAGTGTGAAATGATCTCATCTGAATTCTGGGTGGGAATGACCTAAAGAGAGTTACTTACCTGGTAATTGGTCAAATGGAAACTTACTTTATTGCTTCCAATATGCATCGCTATTGTAAATATAGGTCTTATTTCAGTTTTTTTTTTTGAAATTGGAAATAGTTTTTTCATTAACACACAAAGAACTATTTTGTTTCCAAAAATCTTACAAATGTATTTTCAGAGATGTGCATCAGAATCTTTGAAACAAGTGCAATATAGGTACGTGCAATTATTCTTTGCTTTTTGTTAGTAACAAACCCTATCTGTTGTGTTTGCATCTCTAACACTTCCATCAAGTTTACCACACTAGCTGTGGCTATGCAGTAATTTTAGGTGCTGCTTCTTGAGTACTCAGTTTTATATCTAAGTTGCTCAGCTCTTTCATTCCATTTTTTCCTTTTAAATTTGAACTAAATAATAACTTCCTGATGTATGAAACTTGTTCATTGTAAAGTTTAAATACATCACAGTTTTCCTTTATTTAACAATCTAAGGTCATAGTTTTTCAAAATTAGAATTATTTTAAATGCTTTCATTACTTCTAATGGACTTTATTTTATTTTACACATTTTGCTATTTTCTATTACTGCGACACAAGTTTGTTATATTTGTGTTTGAGGGAGAATAAGGTAAACACTAAAGGATAGCTATCTTTGCTCTTTCTACATAATGTGTAACCTCAAATATAGTATATTACAAGGTGCATCTTGTTGTACCATTACTGTGATTGATCATGTAACACCTGAAAATGAAATTATGATTTCATATGAGGTTCCTGAATGGAGACCTATGTCCAACTTGAAAATCTTAGGCACACTTATTTTTCTTCATTAACAATCTCTTATATTCAAGGCATCAGATAATAAAACCTTATTAATTTAAATAACCAATAGGCAAATCATCCTTTCTCTTCATGGGATTTACCCGTACTTATATTAAAATTATTCTGTAATTTTTTGCAAGTATGTAGGAAGATAACTATTCAAAATCATGTAAGTCATAGCCACTACATTTCCAACGCTTGCTTATCTTTACCTGGTATCTTCTGAATAGCAGCTCATAATATTTATGTCTGAAAGTTGATTCTCTCAGGATTAGGAACCTAGTAAATGATATATTAAATGGATGTTGATAGTTCTACAACCTTCTGAAATTAAAGTGAGCTGGGTTTTCTGATCCTGTAAAATATTTCAAAGATTAGAAAATTAAAACATGGTCTCCCTCTAGAATAAATCCATCACTCCAAGATCAAAAGACTGTAGAGTAGAATTCTGGCTTTTCTAATGCATCATGTTTGTAAGAAGAGCAATGTGTCAAGAGTGATATTATAAATGAATAATCATAGCTCCCTGGACCTGCTGCTTTACCTTTTTAGATATTAACTTTACTCTTTTTTGTTTGCACCTATCAATCAAAACAAAAACCTTGGTATTTTATGTCCATTTACAGTTGTGCCTACATATTTTTACATATTTTTAATACTTACTGTTGTCCTAGGAACAGAAAAATAGGATTAAAAAAGAATGCTGTGTGATATTTCCTATCCAGAACACTGACCTAACATACATAACTTGGAAAGCATATTGTTCTACTCCCTCCACAGCTAGAGCTCTGATGTGAAATGGAATTTTGTCTTATAATATTGCCAATATAATAATATAACCAGGAGCTATACATGTATCTCACAGGGGCAAAATACACATGAGTATGTGTCTCTAGAGCATAATGAACTCACATTGGCTTTTAGATCAACCTTGATGAAGATTGCAGAAGATAGTGTTTGCGTATTGTTTAACAGTACTTATGAAGTCATTGGGGAATATATAGTTATATGAAAAAGCCTCCAGTTATCAAACACAGGTGTCCACATTCAGGTTGAAAGGAGAAACAACAAACAAAAAAACAACTTAAAAGCCCATTAATGTTTTTCCTTAAGCAACCTTAGAAACTCATAAAAGCATTCTGATATCAATTTTCCTCAAAAGTTCAGAGTTAGGACTTTCATTATTTCATTTTAAGTATTATAAAGAAGATACTCGTTATTCTTATCACATGAAACATTATTTGGATATATGTGTTTTTATAACATTTTTACTTTTAATTATTCAGTTTATATCATCCATACTGACCCCCTCTTTGTCACAACCTCTTACAATCCTTCCCCCATTCCTCCTCCCCTTCTCTTCTGAGCAGGTGGTGACCCCTAGGTATCCCCCACCCTGGCATTTCAAGTCTCCGTGAGGCTAGGCATTTCCTCTCCCTCAGAGGCCAGACAATAAAGTCCAGCTAGAAGAACATATCCTACATACAAGCAACAGCTGTTGGGATAGTTCATGTTGCTGCTCTTCAATACCCACATGAAGTCCAAGCTCTACATATGCTACATATGTGCAGACAAGCCTAGCTCCAGCCCTGTATATTCTTTGGTTATTGGTTCATACTCTGAGAGCCCCAAGTGTCCACGTTCATTGATTCTATTAATCTTCCTACAAAATTCCTATCCCTTATGAACTGCAATCCTTCCTTCTATTCTTCCATAAGGGTCTCCAAGCACCTTGAGACTTCCTACATTCTTCTCCAGGGCTGGCCAGGTGACTTTCCCTAACAACCTATTCACATATTCTCCACAAATCTCCAGACCTAGATTGAGTCCCACACACAGTGTCCTAGCCATGTGTGGCTATGCTTCGTCCCACAGGATTCTCCTACATCATATCTGAATTCCTCCAAGTTATATGGAACCCCATATTCCAGCCATGGAAAAGTAAGCAAATCATGAACACCATGTCAATCCCTTCTGTCCATGTGACTTTACTTCATGCAATTATTTTCCAGTTTCTAGGCTTAAGCTGTTCGATTCTTTCTGCCATTCCTTCCACTGTATTTCCTGGGCCTCAGAGAGAGCATATGAGAGTACTTTTTAGGATGCATGCTTCTGAAGTACTGTTGTCCTTGAAAGTGACATAGTGGAGGAAAAGCTGCAAATATGTGGTATGGACCTGTAAAACTTTCACATCAACAGCACCTATATCCAAGGAAACATTTTCTGATTTAGAGAATCTTCTTTCACATCTGTGGAACTCTGCTGTGGAACATAATCTAGTCTTGTGCTTTACATTCTAAATTTAGAGGTGACAAGATTTGCAAATATCTTATTGGGAGCAATGACATGGGAGTTGTTGTCTCTAGAGTTTCATGATCCTACACCGACCATCCAAACTAACACTTCTGGAGCCTGTTAACATTTTGTCTGGGTTTATGAGTATGTTAGGGAAGAGAATTTCAGGGAATAGAGCCTGAAATTATCAAACCAGCTTGACTACAGACAAGTTAGGCAGAAAAATAACATCAAAGTTAATTGAAATCTCATAATATATGACAGCATACTTTTTTCTATTGTTATTATTATTATATGTTTGTTGCTTAAAATTTTAAATTTTATTATATTTGATCATATTCTCCCTGTCTTTCAAGATATATCTTTCACATAAGAGCCTTTGTATTTCCTAAGCATACATTTTTAAAAATTATTTTGTTAAAAAAATCCACTTTTGTTTTTAAAACCACAATCTGCGTTGTTTTTTCTTAAAATATTAATTTTAAAAATATATTTTTATAGATAGAGGTACAGTGTATAATTTGCCAATATAATGTAGATACATATGATGAATAATAATTTTTAGGTATAGTTTGTATATTTATTACATTATATATCTATCATTTTGGACTTTGAGTACATTAAACAGTTTAATTTCCATTATTAAAATAATACAATAATATATTATGTAGCTAAACTACACAGATCATTTATTTCCTTGAAAAATTAAGAAAACTGATTGTTTATCAGATCTTATGTCCCACAGTGAAACTTTCAGTAGCCTTAGAATCACAGCTCCTTAACACACTGAAATCTGCCTGGGAAGTTTATTTTCAGAGGTATATACCTAAGCAAAACTTGAATATGTAACATTAATGGGGAAATTAGTTTCAAGAAGAGAAAAGGTTTTAAAGTCAGATTTCATAAAGTGAGAAAAAAAGTACTCTAAAAACACTGAGTTAAGAAGCCTGATATGAGAAGTAAAAGCTTCTCAAAGAACAGTAGCATTACAGTATGTACGTGTGTGTACCTGTGTGTGTTTTTCCAAGGCCTTCCTCTCTCTCTCTCTCTCTCTCTCTCTCTCTCTCTCTCTCTCTCTCTCTCTCCTACCCCAAAATATGTCTTATAGCAAGGACAAAAAGAATTTTTGTTTCAAAACACAGTTACAAGTTGGATTTGAAGGGAATATTATGCAGAAGAGTAGGGTATGAAGAACATTAAGATGTATCATATCAATGCTATGTAGTGTATGAAGAACATTAAGATTTATCATATCAATGCTATGTAGGCACATTATAGTTACTGTCTTTGATAGTTTAATTGAAGTGTCTCTGTAAATGTACACTTTGATATAAGTAAGTAGAATTTGCTTAACCTCTTTGACAAGATACCTTTGAAAAACACATTTTATTTCTGAAACTCACTGATCTTTACCAGCCCTGTATGTTCTTTGGTTATTGGTTCATACTCTGAGAGCCCAAAGTGTCCAGGTTCGTTTATTCTATTAATCTTCCTATGAAATTCCTATCCCTTATGAACTGCAATCCTTCCTTCTATTCTTCCATAAGGGTCTCCAAGCACCTTGAGACTTCCTACAGTCTTCTCCAGGGCTGGCCAGGTGACTTTCCCTAACAACCTATTCACATATGCTCCACAAATCTCCAGGCCTAGATTGAGTCCCACACACAGTGTCCTAGCCATGTGTGGCTATCCCTCCTCCCACAGGATTCTCCTACATCATATCTGAATTCCTTCAAGTTTTATGGAACCCCATATTCCAGCCATGGACAATAAAGCAAATCATGAACACCATGTCAATCCCTTCTGTCCATGTGACTTTACTTCACACAATCATTTTCCAGTTTCTAGGCTCAAGCTGTTAGATTCTTTCTGCCATTCCCTCCACTATATTTGCTGGGCCTCAGAGAGAGCATATGAGTGTACTTTTTAGCATGCATGCTTCTGAAGTACTGTTGTCCTTGAAAGTGACATAGTGGAGGAAAAGCTGCAAATATGTGGTATGGACCTATAAAACTTTCACATCAACAGCACCTATATCCAAGGAAACATTTTATGATTTAGAGAATCTTCTCTCACATCTGTGGAACTCTGCTGTGGAATATAATCTAGTATTGTGCTTTACATTTTAAATTTAGAAGTGACAAGATTTGCAAATATCTCATTGGGAGCAATGATATGGGTGTGGCTGTCTCTAGAGTTTCATGATCCTACACCAGCCATCCAAACTAACACTTCAGAAAGAAAGAAAGAAAGAAAGAAAGAAAGAAAGAAAGAAAGAAAGAAAGAAAGAAAGGAAGGAAGGAAGGAAGGAAGGAAGGAAGGAAGATTTTCACATTTTGTTTGGGAGGGTTTATGAGTATGTTGGGAAAGAGAATTTCAGGGAATAGAGCCTGAAATTATCGAGACAGCTGGGCTACAGAGAAGTTAGGCAGAAAAATTACATCAAACTTAATTGAAATCTCATAATATATGGCAGCACACTTTTTTCTATTATTATTATTATTATTATTATTATTATTATTATTATTATATGGTTATTGCTTAAATTTTTAAATTTAAATATATTTGTTCATATTCTCCCCGTCTTTCAAGATATCTTTCACACAGGGCCTTTCAACTGTTTTTTTGTTAAAAAAATCTCCACTTTTTGTTTTTAAAACCACAATCTGCTTTGGTTTTTTCACTATTAATATTAATGTTAAAATATAATTTTTATAGATAGAGGTACAGTGCATAATTTGCCAATATAATGTAGATACATACGATGATTAATCATTTTTTGGTATAGTTTGTATATTTATTACCTTATATATCTATCATTTTGAGTTTTGAGAACATTAAACAGTTTAATTTCCATTATTAAAATAATACAATAATATATTACATAGCTAAACTACACAGATCATTTATTTCCTTGAAAAATTAAGAGAACTGATTGTTTATCAGATCTTATGTCCCACAGTGAAACTTTCAGTAGCCTTAGAATCACAGCACATTAACACACTGAAATCTGCCTGGAAGTTTATTTTCAGAGATGCATACCTAAGTAAAACTTGGATATGTAACATTAATAGGGAAATTAGTTTTAAGACGAGAAAATGATTTAAAGTCAGATTTCTTAAAGAGAGAAAAAAAGTACTCTAAGAACACTGAGTTAAGAAGATTGATATGGGAAGCAAAAGCAAAGAACAGTAGCATTACAGTGTGTGTGTGTGTGTGTGTGTGTGTGTGTGTGTATGCTACCCCAAAATATGTCTTATAGCAAGGGCAAAAGGAATATTTTTTTAGTAAACACAGTTACAGGGTGGATTTGAAAGGAACATTATTCAGAAGAGTAAGGTATGAAGAACATTAAGATGTATCATATCAATGCTATGTAGGCACATTATAGTTACTGTCTTTGAGAGTTTAATTGAAGTGTCTCTGTAAATGTACCCTTTGATATAAGTAAGTAGAATTTACTTAACCTCTTTGACAAGATACCTTTGAAAATCGCGTTTTGTATCTGAGACTCGTTGATCTTACTAGCAAAGTTCCCTGCCTTTTTTCCACAGCAAAAGAAGATTACATCTTAGGCATAGCCTCCTACCTCATTCATACCTTTCCTCCCATTACCATAAGTCCTTATCTTTCTTTTACCAAATGAGTGTTACTAGTCACTTTTCTGTTGCTTTGATAAAACATCATGACTTAAACAACTTATAGAGAAAAGAGTTTGTTAAGGTTTATAGTTCCAGGGTGTTAGGTTCTACAGTGGTTGGAGAAAACACTGCTTATGCACATAAACATACACACACACACACACACACACACACACACACACACACACACACACAAAGAGACAGAGAGAGACAGAGAGAGAGAGATAGACTCACACATGCATGCCAAATAAATAAAGCATGGTTTGAAAAATGAAAATGTATTATATTAAGTATTTGTATTGAAAACATCATTGACATGTGGGATTAGCTTTAAATAAGTCATATCAGGATTCTTTCAGGTATGGGACAGCTGTGTGCCATCTTGCACAGGAACCCTCCAGAAGATCCAAAGTCCCCAAAGGACTCCACTCCACAGGGCACCTAGCACAGCCAGGGCCTCGGGATCACTGGTGAGTTGAAAGCAAAATCAGTTCCAAAGAATCCTGGAGGGTCTTGTGCCAGCAGGAACCGGGACAAAAGAACCCTACCCGACCACAGGCTGGGATTCGTTCTGGTCAGGGCCAGCCCCACCATCTTCCCTGTGAACCCAGTAGAGGAGGCCAAGGTCCCCAGAGGACTCTCCATGCCTCAGACACCCTAGCACACACAGGACCTTGGGATCCCTTGAGATCACATGGGCAGCTGAAGCAACAGAGCTTCTTAGACAGGGTCCCTTTGTGCCTTTATCCTCAGACAGGAGGCAGAACTGAGACCCAGACCCCAAGGTACTTTCAATGCCAGAGGATAGTCAGCCTCCAGGAAGGGCTCTGACTCCAGTACTCAGGAAGTGGATCAGAGCTCCAAAGTTCTGGACACCTTTCCTGCAAGAGGATAGTTTGCCTGCAGAGAGTGCTCTGACCACTGTTACTCGGGTGAGAGTTGGACTCCCAGGAGTGCTGACAGAGGCTAAGAGAATCACAGGAGGAACAAGGTCCAGCCAGAGACAGCTAGATCATCTAACAACAGAGATTAACAGATGGTGAAAGACAAGCATAAAAATATTACTAACAGAAACCAAGACCACTGGCTATGATCAGATCCCAGTACTCCCACCACAGCGAGACCTGAATACCCCAACACAACCAAAAAGCAAGACTCGGATTTAAAATAATATCTCATGATGGTGGTAGAGTATTTTAAGAAGGGCATTAATAACTCACTTAAAGAAATAGAAGAGAACACTGCGAAATAAGTGGAAGCTCTTAAAGAATTACAGGAAAGCACTACTAAACAAGTAGAAGTCCTTAAGAGGGAACACAAAAAACTCTTAAAGAATTACAGGAAAACCCAACCAAACAGGTAATGGAATTGAACAAAACCATCCCAGATCTAAAAATGGATTAGAAACACTAAAGAAAACCCAAAGGGAGACAAGTCTGGAGATAGAAATCCTAGGAAAGAAATCAGGAACCATTGATGTGAGCATCAGCAACAGAATACAAGAAATGGAAGAGAGAACCTCAGGTGTAGAAGATTCAATAGAACATGCACACAACAATCAAAGAAAATGCAAAAAGATCCTAATTCAAAACACCCAGGAAAAACAGGACACAATGAGAAGACCAAACCTAAGGATAATATGTATAGGTGAGAATGAAGATTTTCAACTTAGAGGCACATTAATACCTTCAACAATATTATAGAAAAAATACTTCCCTAACCTAAAGAAAGAAATGCTCATGAAATACAAGAGATCTACAGAATTCCATATAGACTGGACCAGAGAAGAAATTCCTCCCAAGACATTATAATCAGAACAAAAAAGGCACTAAATAAAGACAGAATATTGAAAGCAGTAAAGGAAAACAGGTCAAGTAACATATGAAGGCAAACCTATTAGAATTACCCCAGATTTCTCACCAGAAACTATGAAAGCCAGATGATCCTGGACAGATGTTATCCAGACCCTAAGAGAACACAAATGCCAGCCCAGGCTATTCTACCCAGCAAAACTCTCAATCACCAAAGATGGAGAAATCAAGGTATTCCATGACAAAACCAAATTCACACATTATCTTTCCACGAATCCAGCCCTTCAAAGGATAATAAAAGGAAAATTCCAACACAAGGATGGAAATTGCGCCCTAGAAAAAGCAATAAAACAATCCTTCAACGAACTTAAAACAAGACAGTTGAAAGAACAGAACCCCAACTTTAACAACAAAAATAACAGGAAGCAATAATTAATTTTCCTTTATACTTCTTACTATCAATGGATTCAATTCCCCAATTTTTTAAAAAAAAACATAGACTAAAAGACTAGCTATGTAAACAGGATCCAATATTTTGCTGCATACAGGAAACTCACTTCAGGGACAAAGACAGACACTACCTCAGAGTAAAAGGCTGAGAAACAATTTTCCAAGCAAATGGTCCAAAGAAACAAGCTTGAGTAGCCATTCTAATATTGAATAAAATTGACTTCCAACCCAAAGTTATCAAAAAAGACAAGGAGGGGCACTATATAAATTCATCAAAAGTAAAATCTGCCAAGATGAACTCTCAATTCTGAATATCTATGCTCCAAATGTAAGGACAGCCACATTCATTAAGGAAACTTTAGTAAACTCAAAGCACACATTGCACCTCACACAATAATAGTGGGAGACTTCAACACCCCACTCTCACCTGTGGACACATCCCGGAAACAGAAACTAAACAGAGACACATTGAAACTAACAGAAGGTATGCCCCAAATGGGTTTAACAGATATCTACAGAGCATTTTATCCTAAAACAAAAGGATATACCTTCTTCTCAGCACCTGATGGTAACTCCTCCCAAATTGACCATATAATTGGTGAAAAACAGGCCTCAACACATACAAAAGTATTGAAATTATCCCATGCAACCTATCAGGTCATCATTGACTAAGGCTGATCTTCAATAACAACATTAATAATAGAAAACCAGCATTCACGTCGAAGCTGACTAACACTCTACTCAATGATACCTTGGTCAAGGAAAAAATAAAGAGATTAAAGACTTTTTAGAGTTTAATGAAAATGAAGACACAACATACCCAAACTTATGGGACACAACGAAAGCACTTCTAAGAGGAAAACTCATAGCTCTGAGTGCCTCCAAAAAGAAACTAGAGAGAGCACACTTTAGCAGCTTGATAACACACCTATAACTCTAGAACTAAAGGAAGCAAATTCACCCAAGAGGAGTAGATGGCAGGAAATAATCAAACTCAGGGGTGAAATCAACCAAGTGGAAACAAGGAGAACTATTCAAAGAATCAACCAAATGAGGAGCTGGTTCCTTGAGAAAATCGACAATATAGATAAACCCTTAGCCAGACACACTAGAGGGCACAGGGACAGCATCCTAATTAACAAAATCAGAAATGAAAAAGAAGACATAACAACAGATCCTGAAGAAATCTAAAACACCATCAGATCCTTCTACAAAAGGCCATACTCCACAAAACTGGAGAATGTGGATGAAACGGACAAATATCTAGACAGATACCAGGTACCCAAGTTAAATGAGGATCAGATTAATGATCTAAACAGTCCCATATCTCCTAAGAAATAGAATAAGTCATTAATAGTCCCCCAACCAAAAAAAGCCCAGGACTAGATGGGTTTAGTGAAGAGTTCTAATAGACCTTTAAAGAAGACCTAATCCCAATTCTCCTCAAACTATTCAACAAAATAAAAACAAAAAAGACTCTACCCAATTCATTTTCTGAAGCCACAATTACTGTTATATCTAATCCACACAAATATCCAACAAAGAAAGAGAACTTCAGACCAATTTCCCTTATGAACATCAATGCAAAAATACTCAATAAAATCCTCGCAAACTGAATCCAAGAACACATCAAAATGATCATTTCATCATTACCAAGTAGGCTTCATCCCAGGGATGCAAGGATGATTTAATATCTGGAAATGCATCAACATAATCCACTATATAAACAAACTCAAGGACAAAAACCACATGATCATCTCATATGATTCTGAGAAAGCATTTGACAAAATCTAACACCGATTCATGATAAAAGTCTTGGAAAGATCAGGATTTCAAGGTACATACCTAAACTTAATAAGATCAATATACAGCAAACCAGTAGCCAACATCAAACTAAACAGAGAGAAAGTCGAAGCAATCCCACTAAAACCAGGGTCTAGACAAGTCTGCACACTTTCTCCCAACCTATGCAATATAGTACTTGAAGTCCTCCTAGCCAGAGCAATTAGACAACAAAAGGTGTTCAAGGTGATACAAATTGGAAAGGAAGAAGTCAAAATATCACTATTTGCACATGATATGATATTACATATAAGTGACCCTAAAAAAATCTACCAGAGATCTTCTAAACCTGATAAACAGCTTCAGTACAGTGCCTGGATAGAAAATTAACTCAAACAAATCAGTGGCCTTTCTCTACACAAAGGATAAACAGTCTGAGAAAGAAATTAGGGAAACAACACCCTTCACAATAGTCACAAATAATATAAAATACCTTGGTGTGACTCTAACTAAGGAAGAGAAAGATCTGTATGATAAGAAATTCAAGTTTCTGAAGAAAGAAATTGAAGAAGATCTCACAAGATGGAAAGGTCTCCCATGCTCATGGAGTTGCAGGATCAATACAGTAAAAATGGCTATCTTGCTGAAAGCAATCTAGAGATTCAACGCAATCCCCATCAAAATTACAACTCAATTTTTCAATGAATTAGAAAGGGCAATTTGACTTCTTCCTTTCCAATTTGTATCCCCTTGATCTTTTGTTATCGAATTTCTCTGGCTAGGAATTTAAGTACAATGTTGAATAGGTAGGGAGAAAATGTGCATCCTTGTCTAGTCCCTTATTTTAGTAGGATTGCTTCCAGCTTCTCACCATTTACTTAATTGTTGGCTACTGGTTTGCTGTAGATTGCTTTTTATCAAGTTTAGGTATTGGCCTTGAATTCCTGATCTTTCCAAGATTTTTATCATGAATGGGTGTTGGATTTTGTCAAATGCTTTCTCTGCATCTAATGAGATGATCATATGGTTTTTATCTTTGAATTTTTATTGGAAAGGAAGAAGTCAAAATATCACTTTTTGCAGATGATATGATAGTATATATAAGTGACCCTAAAAATTCTACCAGAGAACTTCTAAACCTGAGAAACAGCTTCAATGAAGTAGCTGGATATAAAATTAACTCAAACAAGTCAATGGCCTTTCTCTACACAAAGGATAAACAAGCTGAGAAAGAAATTAAGGAAACAATACCCTTCTCAATAGTCACATATAATATAGTATACCTTGGTGTGACTCTAAGTAAGTGAAAGATCTGTATGATAAGAACTTCAAGTCTCTGAAGAAAGAAATTAAAGAAAATCTCAGAAGATGGAACGATCTCACATGCTCATGGGTTGGCAGGATAAATATAGTAAAAATGGCTATTTTGCCAAAAGCAATCTACAGATTCAATGCAATTCCCATCAAAATTCCAATGCAATTCTTCAATAAATTAGAAAGGGCAATCTGCAAATTCATCTGGAATAACAAAAAATCTAGGATACCAAAACCTCTTCTCAAGGATAAAAGAACCTCTGGTGGAATCACCATTCCTGAACTAAATCTGTACTACAGAGCAATTGTGATTAAAAACTACATGGTACCAGTACAGCGACAGAGAAGTAGACCAATGGAGTGAAATTGAAGACCAAGAAATGAACACACACACCTATGGTCACTTGATCTTTGACAGGGAAGCTAAAACCATCCAGTGGAAAAAAAGACAACATTTTCAACAAATGGTGCTGGCACAACTGGTAGTTTTCATGAAGAAGAATGTGAATTGATCCATTCCTATCTCCTTGTACGAAGGTCAAATATATGTGGGTCAAGGAACTCCACATAAAACCAGAGACAGTGAAACTTATAGAGGAGAAAGTGGGGAAAAGCCTTGAAGATATGGACACAGGGGAAAAATCCCTGAATAGAATAGCAATGGCTTGTGCTATAAGATTGAGAATGGACAAGTGGGACCTCATAAGATTGCAAAGCTTCTGTAAGGCAAAAGACACCGTCAATAAGACAAAAAGGCCACCAACAGAGTGGGAAAGGATCTTTACCTATTCTAAACCAGATAGGGGACTAATATCCAATATATATAAATAATTCAAGAAGGTAGACTCCAGAAAATCAAATAACCCCTTTAAAAAATGGGGCTCAGAGCTAAACAAAGAATTCTCCCCTGAGGAATACCGAATGGCAGAGAAGCACCTGAAAAAATCAGCATCCTTAATCATCAGGGAAATGCAATAGAAAACAACCCTGAGATTCCACCTCACACCAGTCAGAATGGCTAAGATCAAAAAATTCAGGTGACAACAGATGCTGGTGAGGATGTGGAGAAAGAGGAACACTCCTCCATTGCTGGTTGGATTGCAAGCTCATACAACCACTCTGGAAATTAGTCTGGTGCTTCCTCAGAAATTTGGACATAGTACTACCAAAAGATCAAGCAATTCCTCACCTGGGCATATACCCAGAAGATCTTCCAACTGTTAACAAGGACACATGCCCTGCTAAGTTCATAGCAGCCTTATTTATAATAGCCCCAGTACAGGGGAACGCCAGAGACAAGAAGTTTGAGTGGGTGGGTAGGGGATCAGGGTGGGGGTAGAGTATAGGGGGATTTTCAGAATAGCATTTCAAATGTAAATGTAGAAATATCTAATAAAAATTGAAAAAAATGAAATCTATTATCTTCATGAGATAGAATTTTAGGTAAGTATCCTGGTTTTCATTTGTGTTGGTGTATACATGGCTTGCTTGGGTTTAAGGACTAGTTTCTAATGATGCCAAAGTATATTTGCTTCTGTTGCTTCTTATGTTTTGGGCTCCCATCTCACCATCTGGTTATCTCTTGGTTAACTGGCTTGGGTGTCTCTGACTGAAACCTGCCTTCTGTGTCCCTAATTTGCTGCAGGTCTCCTGTGAGACCTGTGTTGCTGGCTGTAGCAGACCATGTTGTAGGTCTTCAGACTGTGATGTCTTCAGAGGGGCATAGTATTGGCTAGTTTTGTGTCAACTTGACACAGCTGGAGTTATCACAGAGAAAGGAGATTCAGTTGAGGAAATGACTCCATGAGATCCAACTGTAAGGCATTTCCTCAATTAGTGATCAAGGGGAAAAGGCCCCTTGTGGGTGGGACCATCTCTGGTCTCATAGTCTTGTGTTCTATAAGAGAGCAGGCTGATCAAGCCAGTGTGAGCAAGCCAGTAAAGAACATCACTCCATGGCCTCTGCATCAGCTCCTGCTCCCTGACCTGCTTGAGTTCCAGTCCTGACTTCCTTTGGTGATGAACAGCAATGTGGAAATGTAAGCTGAATAAACCCTTTCTTCCCCAGCTGCTTCTTGTTCATGATGTTTGTGCAGGAATAGAAACCCTGACTAAGACAAATTGGTACCAGCAGATTGGGATATTTCTGTGACAACCTGACCATGTTTTGGGGAGGACTGTGGAAGGACTTTGGAACTTTGGGCTAGAAGCCCCATTCAGTGTTAAGAGCTCTGTCAGATATTGTGTAGGAGCTTGGAAGATAATGTTGAAAACAGTGTAGAAAATGGAGGCCAGGCTTGTGAAATTTCAGAGGGAAAATTAAAGACATTTTCAGAGCCATTGTTTCTTTGGTTGTGAGGATTCTGTTGTTCTGGTTAGTTGGGGCTGAAGAATCAGGTGTGATTAACAAGATACCAGAACTAGTAAAGTGAAACCTTTGTGTTGCTGGGACTATTGATGCTGGTTAGCTGGAGCTAAGAAATAGTGGTGATTAAGAAGAGACCAGCATCATTGAGGTAACATCTTCTCGGAAGTGTTTTTTGAGAGCACAGAGGCTGTGTTCCAGAGATAACCAAGGTTGTATCTCATGCTACAGTTGGACTTAGTAATGTGTAAGAGTCACCCAGGGGGTACTGGTTTTGAAGGCATGAAGGGGTCATGCAGAGCAGCTGAGGCTCGCTCGGCACTGTGAGAGGCCATGGAATGGCATTGGTGAGCCTCAGTTGCACTTGATGGCCCAGAACTGAAGGGATCATGCAGTGTTTTGGAGATGTCAGTACCATAAGATGACCACAAAGAACAGCAGCAGTGGAGTACAGGTATCTGGAGCCTAGTGGATGACACGTGTGCTACAAAGGGCATGGCTGGAGAAGTGACCCAAGCCCTTGGAGGAGCCCAGAAGATCATGAATTGGATCCCAGACATTGGACGGTTGGAGATTGATTTTTGTTTTTGATTGTGACTGTGCCCTGAAATTTTTCCCTCTTGAAGAAAGAAACTATTTTAGTGGAGCTCACAGTTAAGAGACTTTTAATTGTAAAAAGACTTTGGGTTTTAAAAGAGATAGATATTTTAATATGCAAAGACTGTGGGACTTTTAAAGTTATTTAGAGCTTGGGGATGAATAAGAATGTAAGGGTTGAGGCTTACTAGTGATGTGTTTGTGTGTCAAGTTGACAAGGGGTCAATTGTACTGGCTAGTTTTGTCTCAACTTGACACAGCTGGAGTTATCACAGAGAAAGGAGCTTCAGTAGAGGAAATGCCTCCATGAGATCCAACCATAAGGCATTTTGTCAATTAGTGATCAAGGAGGAGAGGCCCCTTGTGGGTGGGAACATCTCTGGACTGGTAGTCTTGGGTTCTATAAAAGCAGGCTGAGCAAGCCAGGGGAAGCAAGCCAGTAGAGAACATTCCTCCATGGCTTCTGCATCAGCTCCTGCTTTCTTACCTGCTTGAGTTCCAATCTTGACTTCCTTTGGTGATGAACAGCAGCATGGAAGTGTAAGCCCAATAAACCCTTTCCTTCCCAACTTGCTTCTTGGTCATGATGTTTGTACAGGAATAGAACCCCTGACTAAGACAGGCATGCGTGATCGTGATCTGTTGCCCTGGCTCTGTCAGCTTTCCTGGAAGTCTTCAGCATGTGGTGACTTCAGAGGGGCATGCCTGATGGTGATCTGTTGCCCTGGCTACAGCAGACTTCTTGGGTGTTCTTCAGTCTGTGGGGTCTTCAGGGTGTTATAGAAAGTGAGGATCTGCCCTGGAGGAAAGCCCAGGCTAGAAAGGGGTGGAGTTGGAGTAGGGGTAAGGTGTAGGTGTGGGTCTGAAGTCCACTTGGCTCCTTGGGCTTTCCAGCTGCTGCAGTTATTTTGGAGGGCCCCTTACCTGTTGCCCTGCCTGAAGAAGATCTCCTGTGATGCCTTCAGATTGTGAGGTCTTCAGAGGAACAGACAAGCTGATAATCTCCCCTGGTAGAAGGTGCAGACTGGGCATATACATACTTCATAATTCAATACCTATTGCCTATTTGTGTAGGAAATGTGGTTATTCGTGTTGAAAAAGTTTGACAATCAAGACAGAAACCCAAAATTTTTCTTCTGAGTCTGTCTGTTGAAACAAAAATACATGTCTTTAACAAGATAATTCGTCCTAACAAGCATCTCTTTATTGTTTTATATAATATGAACAATTTCTTCATCATTGAAATAAAATCAACTGAGTCATTATTCATGATCTTTCTGAAAAAAATAATATTCAAATCAAAGTTTGGGAAGAAAATAGATTGAAACCTTGTACACAAGAATAATAGGACAGAAATTAAATAACGTGTCAGTAGGATTGTAGAGTACAGGAGAATGGCTTGAATGCTAACACCTATACTTGTCAAACAATGATACATATGGATCAATCTAGGTTTGAGTGTCAACTTCAATTTAATCATATTGTAGACCAGCCTAAATCGAGAAAAGACAAATTTAAATGAGCAAAGGAACACATTTACTTAGATGATTCTGGTTACCATCTACAGCCTTCTAGCTCAGAATCAAATTACTATTTCTCTGTGCATATATTATTTCTCATATGGAAAAAAATAAAGATGAGCCTAACCATTTGCTCTTTCTTTCAGAGTAATACAAAACAAACTTCTTTTATCTGTATGTAACGTTTTATGGTTTGTTGATTTGTTTTCCTTTAGCCTTTGTTTATTTTCTTGATTGTGGTTTCTTTTTCTGTGAAAGGACACAAAGAGGTCAGGAGTATCTAGGACTATTTGGGAAAGGAAAAATATGAATAAAATATATTGTATGAAAAATAATATAATGAAAATTAAGTATAATACATTTGAAAACAAGACTTTTTTAAGGTTTAAGGAAATGATAGCTACAAACTTTAGTCAGTGTTCTATTATGATGAAATAACATCATGACTACAAGTCTTATAAATGAAGATATTTAATTGAGGCCCTAAGTATACAGTTTCCAAGGTCAGTCTATTAGCCTCATGTAAGGGAGCATGATGACACTCAAATAGAGATAGTAACTTAGTGTTCCAAGTATGGATCCAAAAGCAGCAGGAAGAAACACCCACTGGACTTGCATTGAACTTTAGAAAACTCAATAGTCTACCAGAAGTGACATATTTCATCCAAGGAGATCATACCTCCTAATCTGAGTCAAAAAGCACCACTCCTTAATGACCAGGAATTCAATTATTTGGGCCTGTGGGGCCATTTCTAGTCAAATGACTACAGTACTCTAATTTGGTTTATACATGTTTAATATGTAAATAGCAAATTAACATGCAATACTAAATCAGTGTTACAATTAAAATAAAATTAATAAATTATTTGGGATCATATGGTGTATAAATAAATATACTGCTTCATAACATATTTTAAACATTATTTAATTAAATAATTTGTACCATTGAATATGTTAATGCTATTATTGTTTTAAAGAAACTACTTATGTGTTAAATAAAAATTAATTAGGATATCCTTGGTTATCTTAATGATTCATAAAAAGAGACTAATAAACCTCTATGTTTTCATTTTAACCTAAATATTTATTTTTGGAAACTGTCACATATATAAGCCCTTCTGAGACAAATAACTTAAACACTGAACTATTTATTTATGAAGTGGAAGTGCTATTCATACCTCGATAAAATTTCACTAAGTAGATATGTTTTAAACATTGTAATATTTTCTAAACTGTAGATATGTAGAATAACTTTTCAACTAAAGAATTTGATGATATGAAGAGTGAATTTATTTTATGTCCAACAAACAATATTTAACATTGTGTTATAGCATAGAATAATTATATGTCTTTTGGTGGATTTTATGTCATCTGATGAATAATCCTGAAAAAAGGTTGTCTCACCAACAAACTTTATGAATGTGATCCTTAGACTAGAGACCACAGATTTCATTACGAAGGTAATTACATTGTAGACCAAAGATGCAATATTATCTGCATCCATTGAGTGACTAGAGAGAGGTTACAAGTACATGATAATGACAGTCCCATCAAAGAGGAAGACTGCAGTTAGATGAGAAGCAGAGGAGGATATTGTCCTCTGGTACCCCTCTCCAAAACAGATTTTCAAAAGGCTGATGAATTATAAACAGATAAGAGATGAGGAAAAGTGCAAATATAACAGTAAAGCTTGAAATAAGACTAAGAAAAATCTCACTGGAACTAGGATGGAGCAAAATAATGCCCCTCCCCCCTGCCTCTACAGAAATAAGAAAAGAAAGAATTCCTGATAATATTCTAGGATACTTGTAGACAGGAGCCTGGCATAATCACAAAGAGGATGTACTCAGCAATTGATGCAAATAGATGCAGAGACACACAGCCACAAATTAGGGGAAAATCAGTGAATCATGGAAAAGGCTGAGGAGGGACTCCCAAAGCCAAAATTGTCAAGGGCACCACAAGAAAGCTCACAGAACCAAGAAACCTGGAGTCATAGCAACTCACTGTGACAGAAACCACATTCAGGAGGCCTGCATGTGTTTAATCTAGGTCCTCTACATATATGTTATATTTGTGTAGCTTGAAGTCTTTGTAGGACTCATTAAAGAGTTAACAGGTGTTGTTTCTATTGCTCTTACCTAGGATTTTGGACCATTGTCCTTCTACTGGGTTTGACATATACAGCCTTACTAGAAGGGAAGTAACCTATACTTTTTGCAAATTGATAGGAACAGTGGAGCTGAGGGGATGGGACTTAAAGGAGAGAAGGGAGAGAAAACAGTGTTACGTGTGTAATATATGAGAATAAATTAATAAAAACATACATTTTCCAAAAAGTAGAGAAATTAATTCTTCTGTGCTTACTGTGAATGTCCTAAGTTGGTTGAATTATCATGACATGGAGGCAAGATCATTATCAGAGAACTAGGAATCCTGTGTTCAGGTTTTATACATATCATAATTATTTTTGTGCATTTTAAAATTATTTACTTCTGAGCTCAGTTTCTTCATCTGTGGGAAAAAATGGTAAAACTATCTCTACTAATATTTCTAAAACTAGGAAAGTGAATAGCATTTGAAATGTAAGTCAAGAAAATATCTAATAAAAATTAACATTTAAAAATAATATTTCTGAGAACTGGATATGTTTTGCCTGCTTAAGTTTCATACTCATCATCACACATACACACAAAACTCTGGGAATTGTCATTGTGTGCTCTAAATGTACTAGAATTCACCTGAAAAAATGAAAAGCAATGGCAGTCTGCTCAGAGTCTTGTTTCTTTAATATAATTCCACACAAGACTATGAAAATATGTCAGTGGCCAGTTTGGGGAGCTAGGTGAAAATTGTACAAACATAGAATTCTCTCAGGGAACAGACTTCCTCTGAAAGTAGTGATTGATTCTCACTCCAATTTCTCAGAACAAAAGCAATTAAAATTCTATGACTTAAATGCTTGTGAAATAAGTTTAATATATTTATACTTGCTGGACTATATATTTTTAATTTGAAAATTTTCATAATGTAAAATTGAGATATAATATATAATGATCTATCATCCATGTTCCCCCTCCAACTCTTCCCATGACTACTGTAACATACTCCCAAAAAAACTACATGCTTTTGTTGTTGCTGTTGTTGTTAGTCTTGGTGGTGTTTTTTTTTTTCAATAAATCATTAATGCAGTGAGTTTTATTTATGGCCATGGAGCTATGCACTGGAGAATGGGAAATGTGTAGTTGTCACATCCTCAAAAACTGTTTCTTCTGCAGAAAATATTATTTTCCAATAGCTCCCAACTAAGCAGTGAGGCCTGGAGAATATCTAACAAATATATTTGGGTTATTGTACTCACTTAGTTATGTATAGTTCTTATGCATATAACTATAGTTGCTGAATTCAGGATTATATTACCCATGTCATATCCAGAAATTATCATTTAATAGATTTCCTTCTCTTCCTCTGGCAATAATATATTTTCATTTCCACTTCCTGTGTGTTCCCAGAGCCTAGGTAGTGCTGATAGGGTTAATATGCATGTTCTATTTTTATGTGAACACTCAATCTCTTACTCTCAGCAATTTGACCAGGCATGAATATCTGTGTTGAATGTTCCTGCCCATTAAAAGAAGTTTTTCTGACAGAAGTTTATCTCTATATACCATCTTTCATTTCTTTTCTCTACTTTCACTTTTGAATTCCAGTAACTATATATGTAACAAAAATTTTAGATAATGAATAAGTACTATTTATTTGATCTTTTTCAAATACAATGCAAGAAGAAGAGCAATGAGAACAAACATCACATTAGCGCTGAGACTGATAATTAGACTAAACCCTAAGTGTTCCCATAAACAGCTCGCTTCTCAGTGATAGTCTGAATTTCTATTCTTCTCTTTTCTTAATTCCTTTCTCACTCCTTTATCCATTCTGTTACCCACTTCCAAATAAATATATGAACTCAAATCACAGGCTTGAGGTTAGTATCTAGGGACCTTACATAATTCTTTAGACAAAATCTAATGCTCTTTAATAGGCAAATTTTGCATCTGATCAAATTTACAGTGGAAAGAATTATTCCAGGTCAATAAGAGACATTTTTTTAAAGGAAATGAATGGAGTTTTGAGGTTGATAGAAAAAATTGTCTTTATACTTCCAAACACAATCACATGTGAAACAACACTCACCTTCACACAGAATATGTACCTGCACGAATAGTAGTGGACTGATTGATGAGTAAGGAAATCCTGGAATCTGATAGTTTTGGAGGAAAGAAGAATCTTTCCTCTTTTGGATATTAACACTGGGTACATTGCACATGCTCTGGCTCATGGCTCCACACCTATATACGTATTATAGGAACTAAATAAATTTATTATAATTAATGGAAGATGTCATAAAATTTGGTCATTCTGGCAGAGATCTGGGGAGACATACAGAATGGAAGAATGGGGTGGATATGATAAATTATTGTGTATGGTTTTGAAATTTCTTACCCTATCCACAATTTGTCCTCCCTAACATATTCTCCTTGCAAGTTTTTATTCTTTCTCTTTCTCTGGTATTCTTTTACAAATGTATCATTATTGAGGGGCATCTATGTACCACTTTCTTTTCACAAATATTACACTGAAGCTTGGAGACATTGAATTGGCCAACCCAGACAATATGTAATCAGGAAAAAGGAATAAGATTTGGAATTAAATGACAAGACCTCAGCACAGATTTGTAACTATTCTTGACATCATTGACAAAGGAAATAGAAGTTTACTGTGTAAATTAAAACCAGAGTTAACTATGTAAAAAAGAAATGGTCTTGTATCATTTAATTTTTTATTTTTGAAATTATATTATCATTACACAATATCCCTCTTTCCTTTAGTCCCATTTAAAACTCCCATATACTCTTACTTGTTTTCTTCCCAACTTGAGTGTGTGTATATATATATATATATATATATATATATATATATATATATATATCTCAAGATCTAATTGATTTTACATGTATATATGATTTCAGGGCTCCTGATTTGATATTGGATGACTAATTGGTGTGCTTTTCTGTATACTGGACTATTCCCCCTAAACTTAGCATTCCACAGTTGCCTGTAGTTGGTATGGCATTAAGCCCTTCTGATATTTGGTATGTCTTTCGCATTTGTCCTTGTTTAGATAATATTGAGATAGTTGTGTTAAGACATTTTTTAGTGTAGCTCATGATTTTAAAGAGAAGAAAATAGTTGCTCCTACTACTTAGCTATATACATAGTACAAAAGAAGGTCATTTTAGCTGAGAGGACAGTAGTTTCTGTTTTAAATAACTCCTGCACTATACTACCATTATGACAAGAATTACCTGTATTCTCATTGTCACTTGCTGCTACATGTGTGGGATCTTACAATCTTCTGTCCATGTTGCTCTTGCATTTCACCTATTCTTCTGTTTCCCGATTTCAATTTTGGAATTCCAGTAGCTAAATATGAGCTACTAGATGTTTGGGATAATGAATAATTACAATTTATCTGTTTTTTTCAAATAAAATACAAGAAGTAGAGCAATCAGAAGACACATCATATTAGTCACTACTATTTCATGACATAGAGTCATACCTTTTATGACCTTATAGTAGCTATGGGATTCCTAAAAAACTAAGCCCTAGGTGTGCCCATAAACAATCCACTCTTTACTGATAGTCTGAATTTTTATTCTTTTCCTTAATTACTTTCTCACTTCTTTAACAGTTCTGTTAGTAATTCCAAATAAGTGTATGAATTCAAATCATTGGCTTAGAGTTAGCATCTATGGGCAATACTTAATTTATATGACAATATCTTAGTCTCTTTAATTGTCAGGTACATTGACCATCTTGTTAAATATACCATGGATAGAAAAATTCTTCCAGGTCAATAAGAGACATTTTATTAAAGGAAGTAGATAGAGTTTTTGAGGTTGATAGGATTGTCTTTTTACTTCCAAACACATATAGAGCATCTTTTATACCCTCCCATGTATACTTACTTGCTTTCTTCCAAACTTATTGTTGTGATAGATAGATAGATTGATTGATAGATGATAGGTAGGTAGATAGATAGATAGATAGATAGATAGATAGATAGATAGATAGATAGATAGATAGATAGATTTCGTCTCTCTAAATTCATGTGAGTTTTGCTCATGTTCATTTATAGGGTCTTATTCTCCTGTGGTCCTCCATTATCTCTGACTCTTGCGTTCTTCTTGCTTTCTCTTCCTTGGGTTTCCCTAGATCTGGAAAGAGGAATTTGAGTGAGAAACCCAATTTTGGGCTCCATATCATTAATCTCTTACTCTGTGTAAAATTTCACTTTGGTCTCTCTATTTCTTCCCTTATGATGCAGGAGGAAGATGTTCTTTGTTTTTAGCTTTTTAAAATGTTTTATTTATTTTTATTGGATATTTTATATATTTATATTTCAAATGTTAATCCCTTTCCAACTTTCTTCTTCAGAACCACCTATTGCACCCTCCCTCCCCTTGCTTCGATGATGTTGCTTCCACACCAACCCACCCACTCCCACCTCCCTGCATTCCACTATGCTGGAGCATCGACCCTACACAGGACCACAGGCCTCTCCTCCCATTGATGTACAATAAGGCCATCCTCTGCTACATATGCAACTTGAGCCATGGGTCCCTCCATGTGTACTCTTTAGTTGATGGTCAAGTACCTGGAGGCTCTTAGGAATCTGATCTGGTTGGTTGATACTGTTGTTCTTCCTATCAATTGCAAACCCCTTTAGCTCCTTCAGTCCTTTCTCTAACTCCTCCATTGAGAAACCCATGCTCAGTCCAATGGTTGGACGCAAGCATTTGCCTCTGTATTTGCCAAGCTCTGGCAGAGCCTCTCAGGAGACAGCTATATCAAGCTGCTGTCAGCAAGAACTTCTGGGCATCCACAGTAGGTACTGTGTTTACTGTGTATATGGGATTGATACCCAGGTGAGGCAATCTCTGGATGGCCTTTCCTTCAGATTCTGCCTCACACTTTGTCTTCATATTTCCTCCCTTGAGTATTTTGCCCGCCCCCCCCCCAAGAAATACTGAAGCATCCACTTTGGTATTCCTACTTTTTGAGCTTCATTGTATCTTTGGTATTGCAAGCTTCTGGGCTAATAGCTACTAGTCGGTGAGTGCATACCATGTGTGCTCTTTTTGTGATTGTGTTACCTCACTTAGGAAGATATTTTCTAATGCCATTCATTTGATAAGAATTTCATGAAGTCATTGTTTTTTTAATTTAATTTTCATTAGGTATTTTCTTCATTTACATTTCCAATGCTATCCCAAAAGTCCCCCATACCCTCCCTCCCCACTTTCCTACACACCCACTCCCAATTCTTGGACCTGGCGTTCCCCTGTCCTGAGGCATATAAAGTTTGCACGAACAATGGACCTCTCTTTCCACTGATGGCCAACTAGGCCATCTTCTGATACATGTGCAGCTAGAGACACAAGCTGGGGCCGGGGGGGGGGGGCTACTGGTTAGTTCATATTGTTGTTCCAGCTATAGGGTGGCAGACACCTTTAGCTCCTTGGGTACATTCTCTAGCTCCTCCATTGGGGGCCCTGTGATCCATCTGATATCGGACTGTGAGCATCCACTTCTGTGTTTGCTAGGCTCCGGCATAACCTCACAAGAGACAGCTATATCAATGTTCTTTCAGCAAAATATTGCTAGTGTATGCAACGGTGACAGCTTTTGGAGAATGATTATGGGTTTGATCCCTGGGTATGGCAGTCTCTAGATGGTCCATCCTTTCGTTTCAGCTCCAAATTTTGTCTCTGTAACTCCTTCCATGGGTGTTTTGTTCCCAATTCTAAGAAGGAGCAAAGTGTCCACACTTTGGTCTTCCTTCTTCTTGATTTCCATGTGTTTTGAAAATTGTATCTTATATCTTGGGTATTCTAAGTTTCTGGGCTAATATCTACTTATCAGTGAGTACATATCATGTGAGTTCTTTTGTGATTGGGTTACTTCACTCAGGATGATGCCCTTCAGGTCCATTCATTTGCCTAGGAATTTCATAAATTGATTCTTTTTAACAGCTGAGTAGTACTCCATTGTTTAAATGTACCACATTTTCTGTATCCATTCCTCTGTTGAGGGGAATTCCACCTCACACTAGTCGGAATGGCTAAGATCAAAAATTCATGTGACAGCAGATGCTGGCAAGGATGTGGAGAAAGAGGAACAGTCATCCATTGTTGGTGGAATTGTAAGCTTGTACAACCATTCTGGAAATCAGTCTGGTGGTTCCTCAGAAAATTGGACATAGCATTACTGGGGAATCCCGCAATACCTCTCCTGTGCATATATCCAGAAGATGTTCCAACCGGTAAGAAGGACACATGCTCCACTATGTTCATAGCAACCTTATTTATAATAGCCAGAACTGGATAGAACTCAGACGCCCCTCAACAGAATTCATTGTTTTAAACAGCTGAGTACTACCCCAATTTGTAGATGTATCATATTTTCTATATCCATTTCTCTTTTGAAGGACATTTGGGCTATTTCCAGTTTCTGGCTATTATATATAAGTCTGCTAGGAACATAGTGGAGCATGTATCCTGGCTATGTCTTGGAGCATCTTTTGGTTATATGGCCAGGAATGGTATACCTGGGTGATCAGGTAACACTATTTCCATTTTCTAAGGGAACTGACAGACTGATTTCAAGAGTGGTTGTACAAGCTTGCAATCCCACCAACAATGGAGGAGTGGTCCTCTTTCTCCACCTCATTGCCAGCATCAGCTGTCACCTGAGGTTTGGATCTTAGCCATTCTGACTGGAGTGAGGTAGAATCTCAGGGTTGTTTTGATTTGCATTTCCCTGATGACTAAATATGTTGAACATTTCTTTAGGTGCTTTTCAGCCATCCAGAATTCCTCAGTTGAGAATTCTTTGTTTAGCTCTGTACCCCATTTTCAATAGGGTTATTTGGTTCTCTGGAGTCTACCTTCTTGAGGTTTTGTATACATTGGATATTAGCCTACTTTGGGATATCTTTTGTATACATTAGATATTAGCCTTCTTTGGGATATCTTTTGTATACATTAGATATTAGCCTTCTTGAGGTTTTTTATACATTAAATATTAGCCTTCTTGAGGTTTTGTATACATTAGATATTAGCCTTCTTTGGGATATGGGATTGGATAAGAACTTTTCCCAATCTCTTAGTTGCTGTTTTGTCTTATTGAAAGTGTGTTTTGCCTTACAGAAGCTTTGCAATTTTATGATGTCCCATTTGTTGATTCTTGATCTTAGAGCATAAGTCATTGGTTCAGAAGTTCAGGAAATTTTCCCCTGTGCCTGTGTGTTCGAGGTTCTTCCCCACATTCTCTTCTATCAGTTTAAGTGTATCTGGCTTTCTATGGAGATCCCTGATCCACTTGGACTTGAGATTTGTACAAGGTGATAAAAATGGATCAATTTGCATTCTTCTTCATGCTGACCTCTAGTTGAACCAGTAGCATTTATTAAAAATGCTATTTTCCCCCACTGGATGGTTTTTAGCTCCTTTGTCAAAGGTCATGTGACCACGGGTGTTTAGTTTCATTTCTGGGTATTCATATTCTGGGTTCCATTGTTCTACCTGTTGCTTCAAGATCTGTCAAAAATTATGTTCGAATTTTGGGGGGATGTCATTAAATCTGTAGATTGTTTTTGCTAGGATGACCAATCCTATTGATTTGTGGCTATGAAAGATATTTCTAACTTTTTTTTTCTTCTTCAATTTTGTTCTTCAAAGACTAGAAGTTTCTATTATATGTATCTTTCTCTTGCTTGGCTAGTGTTATCCTAAGACATTTTATACTTTTGAGGCAATTGTAGAAGGTGTTGTTTGATTGATTTCATTCACAAACCATTTACTATTTTATATAAAAAACGTTACTTATATTTGTGAGTTAAGTTTTGCCCAGTTACTTTAATGAATGTGTTTATCGGCTCTAGGAATTTCTTCATACAATTTGAGGTACATATGTATACTATCATAGTACCTAAATAAAAAGATACTTTGATACCTTCCTTTCCAAATTGTATCTTATTTTAATCTCTTTTACCTCTCTTATTGCTCTACTGAAAATTTCAAGTTCTATACTGAATACTTATGCAAAGAGTAGAGTATTGTGTCTTATTCTTGATTTTAGTAGAATTGTTTTTAGTTGCTTTTAATTTAAGTTAATGTTCTCTATGGGCTTCATATAAACTGCATCACATGAATGGGTATTGTATTTTGTCAAAAGCTTTTTCAGTATCTAATAAGATGATCATGTGGTTTTATTCTTTGAGTTTGTTTATATAGTGGATTACATTGATGGGTTTCCATACATTTTACCATCTCTGCATTCCTGGGAAAGAGACTACTTAATCATGGCAGATGATCATTTTCCTGTGTTCTTGAATTTGGTTTCTGAGAATCTTATTGAGTATTTTTTGCATCAATATTCATAAGGAAAATTTGTCTGTAGTCCTCTTTCTTTGGGGGGTCATTTTGTGGTTTAGGTATCAGGGTAATTGTTTTCATAGAAAAAAAATGGGTAGTTTTCCTTTTGTTTCTATTTTATGGAATAGTTTGAGAAGTATTTGTATTATATCTTCTTTGAAGGTCTGATAGAATTCTGCACTAAAACCATCTGGTCCTGGGTTTATTTTGTTTGGGATACTTCAATGACTACGTCTGTTTCCTTGGAGTTTATGAGGCTGTTTAGATTATTTATTTGATCATGCTTTGATTTGCTACTTGGTATTTGTCTAGAAAAGCATAAACTTCTTCCATGTTTTACAGGTTTGTTGAGTATAGGCTTTTGTAGTATTATATAATAATAATAATAATAATTTTTTAATTTCCTAAGTGTCTGTTGTTATGTCTCCATTTTCCTTCCTGGTTTTGTTAATTTGGATCCTGTCTCAGTGCCCTCTATTTAGCCTGCCTCAGGATTTATCTATTTTGTTGATTTTCTCAAAGAACCACTTTCTATTTTGTTGACTGTTTGTAAAGTTCTCCTTGTTTCTACTTGCTTTATTTCAGCTCCTTCTTCTCCTCTTGGCTGTGTTTGCTTCTTTATGTTCTAGAGCTTTAGGATGAGCTGTTAATCTGCTAGTGTGTGATCTCTCCAATGTATTTATGGAGGAACTCAGTGCTATGAGTTTTCCCCTTTGCACTGATTTCATTGTGTCCCTTAAGTTTGGACATGTTGTGCCTTCATTTTCATTGAATTCTAAAGAGTCTATAATTTCTTTTTTTAATATTTCTTGTATATTTTATTAGATATTTTCTTTTTTTAATTTATTTTTTATTAGGTATTTTCCTATTTGGGCTTTCTGTTGTTTTTGTTCCTATTGAAGACCAGACTTATAGCGTGGTGGTCTGATAGAATACATGGGATTAATTCAATGACCTTGTATCTCCTCAGGTTTGTGTGTGTGTATTTGTGTGTGTGTGTGTGTGTGTGTGTGTGTGTCTGTGTCTCTGTCTGTGCTTGTGTGTGTGTCTGTGTCTAATTATATGGCCGATTTTTGAGAAGGTACAAAGAGGTGCTCAGAAGAAGAGATATTCTTTTCTTTTGAAGTAAAAAATATTCTGTAGATATCTGTTAAATCCATTTGGTTCATAACTTCTAGTTTCACTGTGTCTCTGTTTTAATGATCTGTCCATTGGTGGGAATTGGGTGTTGAAATCTCGTACTATTATTGTGTGAGGCTCAATGCATGATCTGAGCTTCCATAATGTTTCTTTTACAAATGTGGATTCTCTTGTATTTGAGGCATTGATGATCAGAATTGAGAGTTCATCTTAGTGGATTTTTCCTTTGATGAGTATGTAGTGTCCTTGCCAATATCTGTAATTTTTTGGTTGAAAGCTGCCTAATTCAGCTTGTGTCTTGGGAGCATTTGATTGGAAAAAAATTTTCCAGCCTTTTACTTTGAGTTAATGGCTGTCTTTGTCACTGAAGTGTGTTTCCTGTATGCTGCAAAATGCTGGATACTGTTTAAGTATCCAGGCTGTTAGCCTCTGGCTTCTCATTGTGAAAGTGGGTCTGTTGATGTTGAGGGATATTGGGCACCAATGGTTGTTGGTTCCTGTTATTTTTGTTGTTAGAGGGGGCATTATATTTGTGTTTCTCTTCTTTTGGGTTTTTTGTGAAAATACTAATTTCTTGCTATGTCTTGGGTGTAGTTTCCCTCCTTGTGTTGGATTTTTCCTTTTATTATCCTTTGCTGGGCTGGATTAGTGGGAAAATATTGTTTAAATTTGTTTTATTTTTCTTGGAATTCCTTCATTACTTTTCTCTTAAGTTCTGTATGACATACTGCTAGGTTCTTATGGTTTTCAAAGTCTCTGGCAAGAAGTCTGGTGTAATTCTAATAGGTCTGTCTTTATACATTACTTGACTTTTTCCCCTTACTGCTTTTAATGGTCTATTTTTATTTCTATTTTTATTTAGTGCCTTTGTTGTTCTGATTATTATGTGTCTGGAGAAATTTTTTTCCTGGTCCAGTCTATTTGGAGTTCTGTAGGCTTCTTGTATGTTTATGGGCATTTCTTTCTTTCGGTTAGGGAAGATTTCTCCTATAATGTTGTTGAAGATGTTTGCTGGACCTTTGAGTGGTGAATCTTCACTCTCTTCTCTACCTATTATTTTCAGGTTCAGTCAGTTCATTTTACTTGATTTCTTGAATGTTTTGAGATTGGAGTTTTTGCTTTATGTATTTTCCTTAACTGCTGTGTTGATGTCATCTATGGCATCTTTTACTGCTGAAATTCTCTCTTCTATCCCTTAGAAGAGAGATTCAGTTTGTGATGCATGCATCTGTCATTCCTGTTCTTTCCTAGCTTTTCCATCTCCAGAGCTGTCTCCCATTGTGTTTTCTTTAATATTTCTATTTCCATTTTTAGGTCCTGGACAGTTTTGTTCAATTCCTTCTCCTGTTTGATTTTGCTCTCCTGTATTTCTTTGAGGAGTTTATAAATTTCCTTTTTGAGCTTCTACTTGTTTACTTGCATTCCCATGTATTTCTTTAAGGGAGTTATTTATGTCCTTCTTAAAGGCCTCTATTATCTTCATGAAATGAGAATTTTGAACTGAATCCTCCTTTATAAGAATGTTGAGGTATCTATGATTTCTGTTTTGAGAGAACTGGGTTCTGATGTTGCCAAGTCAAATTGGCTTCTGTTACTAATGTACTTATGCTTGCCTCTCATAGTCTGGTTATCACTGGTGTTATCTGGGCTCCCTGTCTCTGACTAGAGCCTGTTCATCCTCTGAGCCTGTGAGCCTGGATGTATCAGAATACCTGGGGATTCGAGATGCCACTGTGGTGTCGGCTGTATTGGTTTGGATCCAGAGTCGAGGCTTGCTCCCAGCAGAGGTGGAATCCAAAAGACCTGTGGGTCTCTTGCTGTGCAGGGTATCCGTGTTCCAGGGTCCCAGGGATCCCAGTATGCTGAGAATTGAGGCAGGGTTTGGGGATCTCACCTGTGATCCAGAGTGTGTCAGAATACTTGGGGAGTCGAGCTGCAACTGGTGTGTGGTGTGTGTGTGATTGGATCCAGAGCCAAGGCTTTCCTCCTGACCCAAGTGGAAACTGGAAGTGAAGGATTTCTTAGTCTGATTTCTGGTCTATGAATAAATCACAGATTATACAACAATGATGAAATTTGGTTAGCTACTTCCTAATTTAAGGAAGATGCTAGATAAGTTAACGTAAAATAGGGTATTATTCTGCCTAATTTCAAACTCCAGTAATAAAGAGAGATAAAAATTCTATAACAATTCATGTATAAATCAAAATGTATTTTATACGTTTGTATAAATTTTACGATGAAAACATTAATTTCTATGATAGCAAAATGATAGTTTGCAACATTTTGTTCATTAAATTTGTGTAGCAATTTGCTAGGGCTACTGAAAATTATTCTTATATAGGTCGACTCAACTTTCAGAAATTTAGTGTACCATGGCTGTGAAAGGAATCAATCTGATAGCAAAGTGTTGAAAATGCTGCGGTATATTAAGGCCTGAAACTTTCGTCCAAAACTATAGCTCCATAGTAATATCTCTGTGAATTTCTGTATCTTGAGTTCCTTTTATATGAATAATCAGCCACACTTGATGAACGTGCAAACTAATGACCTCATTTAAATTTTTTCTTCAACATTATCTTTTTTTTTGATTTTCCAGTCTTTTGATTTTTGCAGTGATGGTTTTCATATTGAGATTTTCACATGTATGTGCAATATATTTTGTGTATGGGGAGCATCATTCCCATTTCACTTACCCTTCCTCCTCCCCAACAATTTTTTTGTTCATCTCAACTAGTCCCACTTCCAATTTCATTTACTTATTATTTATTTATTCATTTATTTTATAATCACCTAGTACTTTCCATTCAAATTTCTTATTAGGATATGATTAAGACTTGTCTTCACTATATCTTTTAAAACTCTATAAATGACCTGTCTCAAATCATTCTCACATTTTACACCACTAGTGGACATGTAGCAAAATTTACACTCGAAAATATACATTTTATTTCAGATTTGTTACATGAATGAGACAATTCCATGTTTTAATTCATTTATCAATGGAAGTACCTCTTCCTTTCATAATATGCACTCAGTCATAACATGACTGAGATCACATATACATGCCAATACCAGACTGGAGTGAAACAGAAAATGTGGAGGCCTTAGGGCATCTTCCATCCTGATGAACAAAATGCATTATTTTAGTCCTTGCTCCTAGACTAAAGAATGGCCACATTTCCAGTTATCCTCTTTAAGCAATTGAATAATTTGGAAAAGCAGATATAGGAAACCAGAATATAATAATATATTAATAATAATATAATAATCAACCAAGAGTGTCTTTCATTTGACTCATACTTCTTAAATCAGCTATTAATTAATACTGTGCATATTGAAGAAATATTTCATATAAAAATAAGTGGATGCTGCAAAATTGGTACTTTTGTATGTGACTTTTAGGATCTGTATTTAATTAATACATATAGAACTTGGTTGAAAACTTGAGCCCATAATTTTCATTAAAAGTTAAACTGATTTGGGTAGCCAAACTCACCAATTTCAAACTCATAGGCTACGTGTCTTTGCAGCCATGACACAGGGTGTGATCACATCTACCACCATAGAGAAAATACTGAATAAAAAAAACATATTATTCTACGTATAATTACCTGTCAAAGTAAATGGAAAGTAAATGGGTTCTCAATATCAGCAGATGTTGCAGATAAATTTGAAACCCCTTGCTAAAATAGTAGATACTTATTAAAGAAGTCAGTATTACTTAGCAGAACCACCCACACAGAATGTGCCTATGTGTCCTAGAGGGATGTATCAGATTGCCTCTCTATCCCCTCCCCTTCTCTTACAAAAACAAAAAACCCTTCAGTTGCACATTGTGTGATAATTCTCTTCTACCACACATGCAGAAACAAATGCCTGGACCTAACCTTAGGCCAATATAAGCATCTAAACCCAGCCTGCTCAACATGGCAAAATTTTCATGTCTTCAAATTACGATGGATCCATGGGAAGTACAACCATTCTGTGTCATTTTTAATAGCTTGCCTATGCAGAACTAGAAGATGATGAGCCAACAGCAAATAGCCATTGCATGAATTCACATCTATATGCCAAATGCCAGACTGGAGTGAAACAGAAAATGCAAAACTATACCAGACCAAACATGAATATGCAACTAAATTAAGGTCTCACAATAGAGTGGTATCCTTATTCTAAGCAAGTAAATATGCCACCTGGAATGGGCAGTTTTAGCGATGACAGAAGTCCCCTACAAAGATGATGGATGTAGTTAGTATGGTAGGTCAAAGATTGATGCTCCCTGATATACCAGCATAACAGAGTCCAGCACAGCTGCAAGACTATTACAGGGACCAATAAAGGCAAGGTGGGCAAGGTCTTCTGAAGGCATAAACAAACAAAATTAACATGATGGAAATACACATTATGGCCCATACTAAGATGCTTATGAAGAATTACTTCCACAGGCAGGGTACTAGCTCCAGTAGCAACAGTATCCAGGGATGCAGGGCTATCCATGGAAGCAGTAGGCATACTGTCTTTTTAGAACTACCCAGGTCCTCAGTATTCTAATTTTCTCTCAGGTAAAGGTCAGTAGTATAGGGGATATAGCTCAACACAGGATAGGTCATCCCAGGTACAACATAGGTCAACACAGGCACACTGGAAATTACCAGCAGTAAAAATGTCCTTACAGTCCAATAACCAGTATCTGTTTACAGTCATATTGTCACAACCACTGCACTCTGGGCACCTCTCATGAAGATATAGTTCTATTATGTCTGGTATTGCAAAAATATCTTTGGAAGAATAAATGCTTCAATAGCAAAAAGTAATTTTTCTTTAGTTTTAAAAAGCATTAGTAGCTATGAAATATACCTAATGCTATATTTCTACTCTAGATGGCAATATTGGATAGAAAAATGCATTGACATAATTAATTTGCAGCAACTTCAGAACTGTGTCCTCAGTGGATTGCCACAGGCTGAGAGGTGAGAACAGCTTCATATGTTCATGAAGTTTGAGGGGATTTCATACTTTTCTAGACATGATTTTGTAAGGGGAACATAGAAATGTACACTTTTTACAGCAGTCATATTTTATATGTTATGTTTATTTAATGTGATAAATATGCAAAGCAGTATGCTACACATGAAACAGAATCAGAAATCCTCTTAATGGGGAGGGCATTAATTGCTTGGACATTGCAGTGTTCAGTGAAGCTTTAGGTGAGGGAGCAGACAAAAGCACACCACATATCTACTGCTAGGTTATTAGGAATTTCACATTTTTTTCTTTCTGTAAGCTTATCAGTGGCACTGTGATATAGTTATTGAGTAAAAATTAAAATATAAAAACATTCCATTTTTGAAATTAAAATTTTTTTTTTATTTTTTTTCAATTTTTTATTAGGTATTTAACTCATTTACATTTCCAATGCTATACCAAAAGTCCCCCATATCCACCCACCCCCACTCCCCTGCCCACCCACTCCCCCTGAAATTAAAATTTTTAATAAATATGATTCATGATGCTGTTTTGAAATGCAAGATAATTGTGTTGCATGTCTGAACTGTGGTGGCAGGATTTTGTCACTGAAGTAGGACCTCTCTCTTAAAACATAATATTATTGTGCCTCCTATGGTGTTGCAAACCCTGTCAGCTCCTTGGGTCCTTTATATAGCTTCTCCATTGAGAACCTTGTGCTAAGTCCAATGGTTGGCTGAGAGCATCTACCTCTGGATTTGTCAGGCATTGTCAGAGCCTTTCAGGTGGCGGCTATATCAGGCTCCTGTCAGCAAACACTTGCTGACATCCACAATAGGGTCTGGGTTTGGTAACTCTATAGGATAGATCCCCAGTTGGGACAGTCTCTGGAAGGCCATTCCTTCAATCTCTGCTCCACACTTTGTCTTTGTTTCTCCTCCCATGGATGTTTTGTTCCCCTTTCTAAAAAGGGCTGAAGTATCCATACTTTGGCCTCCCTTCTTCTTGAGCTTCATGTGGTCTGTTAATTGTGTCTTGGGTATTCTGAGCTTCTGGTCTAATATCCACCTATCAGTGAGTGTAGACTTTGTGTGCATTTTTTTGTGATTGGGTTACCTCACTCAGGATAATATTTTCTAGTTCCATCCATTTGCCTAAGAATTTCATGAAATCATTGTTTTTAATAACTAGTAGTACTCCATTGTGTAAATGTGCCACATAGTCTGTATCTATTCCTCTGTTGAAGGACATCTGGGGTTTTCCCAGCTTCTGGATATTATAAAAAAAGGCTTCTATGAACATAGTGGAGCATGCATCCTTATTACATGTCCTCCTCTGAGTATATACCCCAGAGTGGTATAGCTGGGTCTTCTGGTATTGCTATGTCAAGTTTTCTGAGGAACTGTCAAACTGAGCCAACCAGTAACCCCAGAGCTGTCAGGGATTAAACCACCAACTGAAGAGTAAACATGGAGGGACCCATTGCTCAAGCTGCATATGTAGAAAAGGGTGGCCTTGTTGGACATCAATGGGAGGAGAGGCCTTTGTTCCCAAGAAGGCTCAATGTCCCAGGGTAGGGGAATGCCAGTACAGGGAAGCAGGAGTGGGTGGGTTGGTGAGTCGGGGGAAGGGGGATGAGATAGGGGTTTTGAAGGGGAAACTAGGAAATGGGATTACATTTGAAATGTAAATAAAGTAAATATATAATTAAAAAAAGCAAACACATCATAATATTAATTAATAGAAAGAGAAAATGCTAGATTTTTATGTAGTTTAAACAATATGGGAACTTAGTACTATCAACATATTACATAATCATATTAATGAAGAGTCATTGTTGATCCAGTCATTTTATTTATAGCAGCAATAACATACTTGGATCAGGACATAATGTAGTTCAGGAAACTTTATACATTATACCATTACTTTCTCAATTTAATATAAGCCATAGCTACCTTTATATATCTCTATCTTCATCTTCATTAATATAACATGAAAATGCTTACTTACAGGTTGCTTCTTTTTTTTTATCTGAATTTTTTTAATTAGGTATTTTCCTCGTTTACATTTTCAATGCTATCCCAAAAGTCGGCCATACCCACCCCCCAACCCCTACCCACCCACTCCCCCTTTTTGGCCCTGGGGTTCCCCTGTACTGAGGCATATAAAGTTTGCAAGTCCAATGGGTCTCTCTTTGCAGTGATGGCCGACTAGGCCATCTTTTGATACATATGCAGCTAGAGACAAGAGCTCCAGAGTACTAGTTAGTTCATATTCTTGTTCCACCTATAGGGTTGCAGTTCCCTTTAGCTCCTTGGGTAATTTCTCTAGCTCCTCCATTGGGGGCCGTGTGACCCATCCAATAACTGACTGTGATCATCCACTTCTGTGTTTGCTAGGCCCTGGCATCGTCTCACAAGAGACGATATATCTGGGTCTGTTAAGCAAAATCTTGCTAGTGTATGCATTGGTGTCAGCGTTTGGAAGTTGATTATGGGATAGATACCCAGATATGGCAGTCTCTAGGTGTTCCATGCTTTCGTCACAGCTCTAAACTTTGTCTCTGTAATTCCTTCCATGGTTGTTTTGTTCCCAATTCTAAAACGGGGCAAAGTGTCCACACTTTGGTCTTTGTTCTTCTTGAGTTTCATGCATTTAGCAAATTGTATCTTATATCTTGGGTATCCTAAGTTTCTGGGCTAATATCCACTTATTATTATATTATTATATATACATATTATATATAATATATATTATTATTATTATTATTATTATTATTATTATTATAGTACATATTGTGTGAGTTCCTTTGTGATTGGGTTACCTCACTCAGGATGATGCCCTCCAGGTCCATCCATTTGCCTTGGAATTTCATAAATTCATTCTTTTTAATAGCTGAGTAGTACTCCATTGTGTAAATGTACCACATTTTCTGTATCCATTCCTCTGTTGAGGGGCATCTGGGTTCTTTCCAGCTTCTGGCTATTATAAATAAGGCTGCTATGACCATAGTGGAGCATGTGTCCTTCTTACCGGTTGGAACATCTTCTGGATATATTCCCAGGAGAGGTATTGCAGGATCCTCCGGTAGTACTATGTCCAATTTTCTGAGGAACCGCCAGACTGATTTCCAGAGTGGTTGTACAAGCTTGCAATCCCACCAACAATGGAGGAGTGTTCCTCTTTCTGCCCATCCTTGCCAGCATCTGCTGTCACCTGAGCTTTTGATCTTAGCCATTCTGACTGGTGTGAGATGCAATCTCAGGGTTATTTTGATTTGCATTTCCCTGATGATTAAGGATGTTGAACATTTTTTCATGTGTTTCTCAGCCGTTTGGTATTCTTCAGGTGAGAATTCTTTGTTTAGCTCTGAGCCCCATATTTTAATGGGGTTATTTGATTTTCTGGAGTCCACCTTCTTGAGTTCATTATATATATTGGATATTAGTCCTCTATCTGATATAGGGTAGGTAAAGATCCTTTCCCAATCTGTTGGTGGCCTTTTTGTCTTATTGACAGTGTCTTTTGCCTTACAGAAACTTTGCAACTTTATAAGGTCCCATTTATCGATTCTCAATATTACAGCAAAAGCCATTGCTGTTCTATTCAGGAATTTTTCCCCTGTACCATATCTTTGAGGCTTTTCCCTACTGTCTCCTCTATAATTTTCAGTGTCTCTGGCTTTATGTGGAGTTCCTTAATCCACTTAGATTTGACCTTAGTACAAGAGGATAGGAATGGATCAATTCGCATTCTTCTAAATGATATCTGCCAGTTGTGCCAGCACCATTTGTTGAAAATGCTGTCTTTTTTCCACTGGATGGTTTTAGCTCCCTTGTCAAAGATTAAGTGACCATAGGTTTGTGGGTTCATTCTCTGTGTCTTCAATTCTGTTCCATTGGTCTACTTGTCTGTCGCTATACCAGTACCATGCAGTTTTCATCACAACTGCTCTGTAGGACAGCTTTAGGTCAGGCATGGTGATTCCACCAGAGGTTCTTTTATCCTCGAGAAGAGTTTTTGCTATCCTAGGTTTTTTGTTATTCCAGATGAATCTGTCGATTGCCCTTTCTAATTCATTGAAGAATTGAGTTGGAATTTTGATGGGGATTGCATTGAATCTGTAGATTGCTTTTGGCAAGAAAGCTATTTTTACTATAATGATCCTGCCAATTCATGAGCATGGGAGATCTTTCCATCTTCTGAGATCTTCTTTAATTTCTTTCTTCAGAGACTTAAAGTTCTTATCATACAGATCTTTCACTTCCTTAGTTAGTGTCAAGCCAAGGTATTTTTTATTATTTGTGACTATTGAGAAGGTTGTTGTTTCCCTAATTTATTTCTCAACCTGTTTATCCTTTGTGTAGAGAAAGGCCATTGACTTGTTTGAGTTAATTTTATATCCAGCTACTTCATTGAAGCTGTTTATCAGGCTTAGGAGTTCTCTGGTGGAATTTTTAGGGTCACTTATATATACTATCATATCATCTGCAAAAAGTGATATTTTGAAGTCTTTTCCAATTTGTATCCCCTTGATCTCCTTTTGTTGTCCAATTGTGCTGGCTAGGACTTCAAGTACAATGTTCAATAGGTAGGGAGAGAGTAGACAGCCTTTTCTAGTCCCTGATTTTAGTGGGTTTGCTTCCAGCTTCTTACCATTTACTTTGATGTTGGCTACTGGTTTGCTGTAGATTGGTTTTTATCACGGTTAGGTATGGGCCTTGAATTCCTGATCTTTCCAAGACTTTTATCATGAATGGGTGTTGGATTTTGTCAAATGCTTTCTACGCATCTAACGGGATTATCATGTGGATTTTGTCTTTGAGTTTGCTTATATACTGGATTAAATTGATGGATTTCCGCATTTGAAACATCCCTGCATCCCTGGGATGAAACCTACTTGGTCAGGATGGATGATTCTTTTGATGTGTTCTTGGATTTGGTTAGCGAGAACTTTATTGAAGATTTTTGAATAGATATTCATAAGGGAAATTGGTCTTAAGTTCTCTATCTTCCTGTGTCTTTTCATGGTTTAGGTATCAGAGTAATTGTGGCTTCATAGAATGAGTTGAGTAGAGTACCTTGTGTTTCTATTTTGTGGAATAGTTTGTGAAGAACTGGGATTAGATCTTCTTTGAAGGTCTGATAGAACTCTGCACTAAACCCATCTAGTCCTGGGCTTTTTTTGGTTGTGAGACTATTAATGACTGCTTCTATTTCTTTAGGGGATATAGGACTGTTTAGATCATTAACCTGATCTTGATTTAAGTTTGGTAACTGGTATCTGTCTAGAAACTTGTCCATTTCATCCATGTTTTCTAGTTTTGTTGAGTATAGCCTTTTGTAGACAGATCTGATGGTATTTTGGATTTATTCAGGATCTGTTGGTATGTCTCCCTTTTCATTTCTGATTTTGTTAATTAGGATGCTTTCCCTGTGCCCTCTAGTGAGTCTGGCTAATGGTTTATCTATCTTGTTGATTTTCTCAAAGTACCAGCTCCACGATTGGTTGATTCTTGAATAGTTCTTCTTTTTTCCTCTTGGTTGATTTTGCCCCTGAGTTTGATTATTTCTTGCCGTCTACTCCTCTTGGGTGAATTTGCTTCCTTATTTTCTACAGCTTTTAGGTGTGTTGTCAAGCTGCTAGTGTGTGCTCTCTCTAGTTTCTTTTTGGAGGCACTCATAGCTATGAGTTTTCCTCTTACAAATGCTTTCATTGTGTCCCATATGTTTGGTATGTTGTGGCTTCATTTTCATTAAACTCTAAAAAGTCCTTAATTTCTTTCTTTATTCCTTCCTTGACCAAGGTATCATTGAGAAGAGTGTTGTTTAGTTTCCACGTGAATGTTGGCTATTATTTATTTTGTTATTGAAGATCAGCCAGCCTTAGTCCATGGTGATGTGATAGGATGCATGGGAAAATTTCAATATTTTTGTATATGTTGAGGATTATTTTGTGACGAATTATGTGGTCAATTTTGGAGAAGGTACCATGAGGTTTTGAGAAGAAGGTATATCCTTTTGTTTTAGTATAAAATGTTCTGTAGATATTTGTTAGATCCATTTGTTTCATAACTTTTGTTAGTTTCACCGTGTCCCTTTTTAGTTTCTGTTTCCATGATCTTTCCACTGGTGAAAGTGGTGTGTTGAAGTCTCCAACTGTTATTTTGTGAGGTGCAATGTGTGCTTTGAGCTTGTCTAAAGTTTCTTTAATGAATGTGGCTGCCCTTGTATTTGGAGCATAGATATTCAGAATTGAGAGTTCCTCTTGGTGGATTTTAATTTGGATGAGTATGAAGTGCCCCTCCTTGTCTTTTTTGATGACTTTGGGTTGGAAGTCGATTTTATTAGATATTAGATTGGCTACTCCAGCTTGTTTCTTCAGACCATTTGCTTGGGAAATTGTTTTCCAGCCTTTCATTCTGAGGTAGTGTCTATCTTTTTCTCTGAGATGAGTTTTGTGTAAGCAGCAAAATGTTGGGTCCTGTTCGTGTAGCCAGTCTGTTAGTTTATGACTTTTTATTGGGGAGTTGAGTCCATTGATATTAAGAGATTATTTAGGAAAAGTATTTGTTGCTTCCTGTTATTTTTGTTGTTAAAGTTGGCATTCTGTTCTTGTGGCTGTCTTCTTTTAGGTTTGTTGAAGATTTACTTTTTTGCTTTTTCTAGTACGTGGTTTCCATCTTTGTATTTTTTTTTCTGTAATTATCCTTTAAAGGCTTATTTCGTGGAAAGATAATGTGTGAATTTGTTTTTGTTGTGGAATACTTTGGTCTCTCCATGTAAGGTAATTGAAAGTTTGGCTGGGTATAGTAGGCTGGGCGGGCATTTGTGTTCTCTTAGTGTCTGTATAACATCTGTCCAGGATCTTCTGGCTTTCATAGTGTCTGGTGAAAAATCTGGTGTAATTCTGATAGGCTTGCCTTTATATGTTACTTGACCTATTTCCCTTACTGCTTTTAATATTCTATCTTTATTTAATGCATTTTTTTTATTATTATGTGTTGGGAGGAATTTCTTTTCTGGTACAGTCTATTTGGAGTTCTGTGGGCTTCTTATATGTTCATGGGCATCTCATTTTGTTGAAGATATTTGCTGGCCCTTTGAGTTGAAAATCATCATTCTCATCTACTCCTATTATCCATAGGTTTGGTCTTCTCATTGTGTCCTGGATTTCCTGGATGTTTTGAGTTAGGATCTTTTTGCATTTTTCATTTTCTTTGATTGTTATGCTGATGTTTTCTATGGAATCTTCTGTACCTGAGATTCTCTCTTCCATTTCTTATATTCTGTTGCTGATGGTCACATCTATGGTTCCAGATTTCTTTCCTAGGCTTTCTATCTCCAGCGTTGCCTTACTTTGGCTTTTCTTTATTGTGTCTACTTCCCTTTTCTGGTCTAGTATGGTTTTGTTCATTTCCATCACCTGTTTGGATGTGTTTTCCTGTTTTTCTATAAGCACTTGCAACTCTTTTGCAGTGTTATCTTGTAATTCTTTAAATGAGTTATTAAAGACCTTTTTGACATCTTCTACCATCATCATGAGATATGCCTTCAAATCCGGGTCTAGGTTTTCGGGTGTGTTCAGGTGCCCTGGACTGGCTGAGTTGGGAGTGCTGGGTTCTGATGATGGTGAGTGGTCTTGGTTTCTGTTAGTAAGATTCTTATGTCTGCCTTTTGCCATCTGGTAAACTCTGGAATCAGTTGTTATAGTTGTCTCTGGTTAGAGCTTGTTCCACTCGTGATTCTGTTATTCTCTACCAGAAGACCTGGGAGAGTAGCTCTCCCCTGAGTTTCAGTGGTCATAGCACTCTCTGCAGGCAGGCTCTCCTCTTTCAGGGAAGGTGCACAGATATCTGGCGTTCAGACTTGCCTCCTGGCAGAAGATGAAGGCCCGAAACAAGACCTGTCCCAGAAGCTGTTAGCTTCTGTAGTCCACATTCTCACCTGTGAAGACTAGTCTCTGTGGAGTCCGGGAACCAAGATGTCTCCTGCAGATGCTCTGGCAAAGTGCTAAGTTTTAATCCTTTCTTAATGTTACAACTTATTAGTAAGGCCAGTGTGAAATCATCAAGTAGTATAAAAATTTGCATAGGTTTGCTAACTATGGGACATTGTAGGTAATACAAATGATTCCTTGAATTTGGCAGAATGGCAGAGAGTAAAGGAAAATTACCTACTGTGTAGAGTTAGGTAAGAGAGGGTGATGATAACCCAGGCTACAGGCATATGTACACAGAAGTTTTAAACCACAAGGACATATAGCACAGGAGTCCATATTAATTAGAAGACATAGAAATGACCCAAACAAGGAAGACATCAACAGACATGCCAATGCCAAAATAGATGGCTTCAACCTTGCAAAAAAAACTATAGGCAACTAAGGAATATTGAGCATAGGAAAAACAGCGTTTTCCTCAATGGTAGAGCACACCAATTGCGAATTCAAAATAAAATAGTCCTGAAAACATATATACAAGTAAACTCATATAGACTAATCAGGCAAAATTTAGAAATATATATGTATGTATATAGCAGGTATTAATGAAAAACGATGTTGTGAGTTTAAAACAATGTAAGAAGGGCAAAAAATGCCATTCAGAATTAGGAAAGGGTTATATAGAAAATAATATAATATAATTGTATTACATTATATTACATTATAATCTTAAAATAAGTGACCCCAAATCAAAAAAGAAAAATGAGTAGACAGTAACTACAAAGACCCATGCACAATTAAATGTATTATTTTATGTTCATCATGTCCTAAATTGAAAGTAACCTTTAATGCTTATATTTTTTGAGTTGATATCCTTTAAACAAAGCATAGCTCATTTTTGGAGGTGTTGACTAGCACATGGATAAGCCAAACAAACATCTCAACCATTGTCATGAAAAGGATCATCAGATTTCCAGAAAGATTAGAAGTGTTGGCTCCCAAGAACAATTCATGCAAGAATCACAACAGTATAAATTAGTCTTCCCAGTTATTACTGTCAGCACTTGTTACCATTATTCAGACAAAAGTGAGACATGAGTCATCCAGGAGGAGACTATCTTACCAAGCCAAGGACTGAGGTTGACATAAGTGAATAGCATTGGGATTTATCTTTTCTACAATAAATGCTATCTATACGCATATACATTTAAAAATTCAATACTTTGATTTTTTACTATGTAAATAACTCTGTTTACACATAGGTTGGCAGGTTTTCAGTTTGTTTTCATAATTAAATTTGTTTTTTGACAATTTTACACATATAGAAGATACATACTGATTTTTCTGAAACACCATCTCCTTTATACCCCTGTCAATCTGCTTCCTCTTCACAAATTTCTCACATGTTTATAACTACTCAATGTATTTCATGGCCTACTGGGTTTAATCAGTGTTTTATCTCTGTGGCCATGAGTTTGGGGCTATCAGTTTGAACATGGTTGGCTCAGCACTGGGTGGTACAACTACAGACTGATGTTTTGTATCTCCCAGAATCTATCAATAGCCAATAGTTCATAAATAAAAATCAACTCACCTACCCCATGAACACCCTTCATTCTGACTTCTTCATAGTTGATAATGCTGGTTTTGAATGAGTCCAGTGGAGGTAACTACAGTTGTTCTGGGGTATTTATCATAATAATTACATCAGGACTAGATAAGTATGGTTGAAATTTTAAAGCATTAAAGGAAGAGACATAGAATATAGAGATGAACACCATGAACACAAGGAAAAGAGAAAATAAAAACAAAAGCAGCAACTACAAAAGCAGCAGCAACAATAACAAAGGATATATAGGAACCCATTAGTATAAAAGCCTCCATATATGCTAACATAAAATGTGTTGCAAGGGTCCATGATATCCTGGACTCAAATAGTATGTAAACACAAAGAGAGTTTTATTTTGTAGAAGTCCAACATGCTGGGGTCTCTTATTCCAAGATGGAGACCCTGAAGTGAGCTTGAAGTATGACATTAGGTGTATTCTGGGGTGTGTTAATTCTATATTAATCGGTTGTGTCCATCTCTAGGAACATTCCATAACCATTGCAGGAACATAGATGCTAGAAACTGTTGTTTGGAAGTCACTCTAGAAACCAACTGACCCACTGTCCTTGACTCAGGCTAGGTGGTAGGGTAGCTTCTGATGGAAGGGCAGTTTCTTACTAGATGACTGAAGCCTTTTTTTTTTTTTCTAGTAACTGAATTGCCTAGACTTGACCCGTTGTTAGACATGGTCTCCTGGATTGACAGTTTGAAGCCTATCATGGAATCAGCCTTGCCTTCTAAGTGTTATGTTTTTGCTGATAAACAATTTGAATTGGGTGATAATGGATATCAATGTAGTTTTGAGTTCTATTTCACAGATGGCTAAGAACAGTGTAAATAACTATTAAAAACAAAAATCAAACCAAAACTAAAGCACCAACCAGGAAAAGACCAGTATTAGTTCATGGCAAATGGATGGAACTAGAAAATATCCACCTCAGTGAGTTAAACCAGACACAAAAGAACACACTCACTGATATGAGGTAAAAGGTATGTTCTCATTGATAAATGGATACTAGCCACAAATCTCAGAATACCCATGATAAAACCCACAGACCATATGAACCTTAACAAGAAAGAATACCAGAGTGTGGATGCTTCAACCCTACTTAGAAGGAGAAACAAAGGGAGGGAGGGTTATCAGAGAAAGAGAGGAAGGGACAGAAAAGTAGGACAGGATTAGGTGTGGAAGGAGACAGGAGAGAAGTCCAGATTGTCAGGAAAATGAATAGCAATATGTAGCAGTGGGGCTGAGGAACTGAGAACAACCACTAGAAGAGGTTCCCGGGACTGAAAGGACTTGCCCTTAGCTGAAGTACCCAACAAAGGGGAGACAGTAAAAACTATTCTCAATGATAAAAGAACCTCTGGTGGAATCACCATGCCTGAGCAAAAGCTGTACTACAGAGCAATTGTGATAAAAACTGCATGGTATTGGTATAGTGACAGACAAGTAGACCAATGGAACAGAATTGAAGACCCAGAGATGAACCCACACACCTATGGTCACTTGATCTTTGACAAGGGATTTAAAACCATCCAGTGGAAAAAAGACAGCATTTTCAAAAAATGGTGCTGGCACAGCTGGCGGTTATCATGTAAAAGGATGTGAATTGATCCATTCCTATCCCCTTGTACTGAGGTCAAATCAGTGAATCAAGGAACTGCACATAAAACCAGAGACACTGAAACTTACAGAGGAGAAAGTGGGGGAAAGCCTCGAAGATATGGGTACAGGGGAAAACTTCCTGAATAGAACAGCAATGGCTTGTGTTGTAAGATTGAGAATCAACAAATGGGACCTCATGAAATTGCAAAGCCTCTATAAGGCAAAAGACATGGTCAATAAGGCAAAAATGCCACCAACAGAACGGTAAAGGATCTTTACCAATCCTAAATCAGATAGTGGATTAATATCCAATATATATATAAAGAACTCAAGAAGGTGGACTCCAGAAAATCAAATAACCCCATAAAAAAATTGGGCTCAACAAACTCAAAGACAAAAACCACATGATCATCTCGTTAGATGCAGAAAAAGCATTTGACAAGATCCAACACCCATTCATGATAAAAGTTCTGGAAAGATCAGGAATTCAAGGCCAATACCTAAACATGATAAAAGCAATCTACAGCAAACCAGTAGCCAACATCAAAGTAAATGGAGAGAAGCTGGAAGCAATCCCACTAAAATCAGGGACTAGACAAGGCTGCCCACTTTCTCCCTACCTTTTCAACATAGTACTTGAAGTATTAGCCAGAGCAATTCGACAACAAAAGGAGATCAAGGGGATACAAATTGGAAAAGAGGAAGTCAAAATATCACTTTTTGCAGATGATATGATAGTATATATAAGTGACCCTAAAAATTCCAACAGAGAACTCCTAAACCTGATAAACAGCTTCGGTGAAGTAGCTGGATATAAAATTAACTCAAACAAGTCAATGGCCTTTCTCTACACAAAGAATAAACAGGCTGAGAAAGAAATTAGGGAAACAACACCCTTCTCAATAGCCACAAATAATATAAAATATCTCGGCGTGACTCTAACGAAGGAAGTGAAAGATCTGTATGATAAAAACTTCAAGTCCCTGAAGAAAGAAATTAAAGAAGATCTCAGAAGATGGAAAGATCTCCCATGCTCATGGATTGGCAGGACCAACATTGTAAAAATGGCTATCTTGCCAAAAGCAATCTACAGATTCAATGCAATCCCCATTAAAATTCCAACTCAATTCTTCAACGAATTAGAAGGAGCAATTTGCAAATTCATCTGGAATAACAAAAAACCGAGGATAGCAAAAACTCTTCTCAAGGATAAAAGAACCTCTGGTGGAATCACCATGCCTGACCTAAAGCTTTACTACAGAGCAATTGTGATAAAAACTGCATGGTACTGGTATAGAGACAGACAAGTGGACCAATGGAATAGAATTGAAGACCCAGAAATGAACCCACACACCTATGGTCACTTGATCTTCGACAAAAGAGCCAAAACCATCCAGTGGAAGAAAGACAGCATTTTCAACAATTGGTGCTGGCACAACTGGTTGTTATCATGTAGAAGAATGCGAATCGATCCATACTTATCTCCTTGTACTAAGGTCAAATCTAAGTGGATCAAGGAACTTCACATAAAACCAGAGACACTGAAACTTATAGAGGAGAAAGTGGGGAAAAGCCTTGAAGATATGGGCACAGGGGAAAAATTCCTGAACAGAACAGCAATGGCTTGTGCTGTAAGATCGAGAATTGACAAATGGGACCTAATGAAACTCCAAAGTTTCTGCAAGGCAAAAGACACTGTCTATAAGACAAAAAGACCACCAACAGACTGGGAAAGAATCTTTACCTATCCTAAATCAGATAGGGGACTAATATCCAACATATATAAAGAACTCAAGAAGGTGGACCTCAGAAAATCAAATAACCCCCTTAAAAAATGGGGCTCAGAACTGAACAAAGAATTCTCACCTGAGGAATACCGAATGGCAGAGAAGCACCTGAAAAAATGTTCAACATCCTTAATCATCAGGGAAATGCAAATCAAAACAACCCTGAGATTCCACCTCACACCAGTGAGAATGGCTAAGATCAAAAATTCAGGTGACAGCAGATGCTGGCGAGGATGTGGAGAAAGAGGAACACTCCTCCATTGTTGGTGGGATTGCAGGCTTGTACAACCACTCTGGAAATCAGTCTGGCGGTTCCTCAGAAAATTGGACATAGTACTACCGGAGGATCCAGCAATACCTCTCCTGGGCATATATCCAGAAGAAGCCCCAAGTGGTAAGAAGGACACATGCTCCACTATGTTCATAGCAGCCTTATTTATAATAGCCAGAAACTGGAAAGAACCCAGATGCCCCTCAACAGAGGAATGGATACAGAAAATGTGGTACATCTACACAATGGAGTACTACTCAGCTATTAAAAAGAATGAATTTATGAAATTCCTAGCCAAATGGATGGACCTGGAGAGCATCATCCTGAGTGAGGTAACACAATCACAAAGGAACTCAAACAATATGTACTCACTGATAAGTGGATACTAGCCCAAAACCTAGGATACCCACGATATAAGATACAATTTCCTAAACACATGAAACTCAAGAAAAATGAAGACTGAAGTGTGGACACTATGCCCCTCCTTAGAAGTGGGAACAAAACACCCATGGAAGGAGTTACAGAAACAAATTATGGAGCTGAGATGAAAGTATGGACCATGTAGAGACTGCCATATCCAGGGATCCACCCCATAATCAGCTTCCAAATGCTGACACCATTGCATACACTAGCAAGATTTTACTGAAAGGACCCAGATGTAGCTGTCTCTTGTGAGACTATGCCGGGGCCTAGCAAACACAGAAGTGGATGCTCACAGTCAGCTAATGGATGGATCACAGGGCTCCCAATGGAGGAGCTAGAGAAAGTACCCAAGGAGCTAAAGGGATCTTCAACCCTATAGGTGGAACAACATTATGAACTAACCAGTACCCCTGAGCTCTTGACTCTAGCTGCATATGTATCAAAAGATGGCCAAGTCGGCCATCACTGGAAAGAGAGGCCCATTGGACACGCAGACTTTGTGTGCCCCGGTACAGGGGAACGCCAGGGCCAAAGGGGGGGAGTGGGTGGGTAGGGGAGTGGGGGTGGGTGGGTAAGGGGGACTTTTGGTATAGCATTGGAAATGTAAATGAGCTAAATACCTAATAAAAAATGGAAAAAAAAAAAATTGGGCTCAAAGCTAAACAAAGAATTCTCACCTGAAGAATTCTAAATGTCTGAGAAGCAACTGAAAAAATGTTCAGGGTCCTTAATCATCAGGGAAATGCAAATTAAACAACCCTGAGACTCCATCTCACACAAGTCAGAATGGCTAAGATCAAAAATTCAGGTGACAACAGATGGTGGCGAGGATGTGGAGAAAGAGGAACACTCCTCCATTTTTGGTGGGATTGCAAGCTTGTACAACCACTCTGGAAATAATTCTGGCGGATCCTCAGAAAATTGGACATAGTACTACCAGAGGATCCAGCAACAACTCTCCTGAGCATATATCCAGAAGATGTTCCAACTGGTAAGAAGGACACATGCTGCACTATGTTCATAGCAGCATTATTTATAATAGCCAGAAGTTGGAAAGAACCTAGATGCACCTCAACAGAGGAATGGATACAGAAAATGTGGTACATTTACACAATGGACTACTACTCAGTTATTACAAAGAATCAACTTATGATATTCCTAGGCAAATGGATGGACCTGGAGGGGATCATCCTGAGTGAGGTAACCCAATAACAAAAGAACTCATACAATATGTACTCTCTGATAAGTGGATATTAGTCTAGAAACCCAAGATATAAGATACAATTTGCAAAATACAGGAAACTCAAGAAGAACGAAGACTAAAGTGTGGATACTTTGCCCCTTCTTAAAATTGGGAACAAAACACCCATGGAAAGAGTTACAGAGACAAAGTTTTGAGCTGAGATGAAAGGATGGACCATCTAGAAACTGCCATATCCCGGGATCTATCCCATAATCAGCTTCCAAACGCTGACACCATTGCATACACTAGCAAGATTTTGCTGAAAGGACCCAGATATTGCCGGGGCATAGCAAACACAGAAGTGGATGCTCACAGTCAGCTATTGGATGGAACACAGGGCCCCCAATGGAGGAGCTAGAGAAAGAACCCAAGGATCTAATGGTGTCTGCAACCCTATAGGTGGAAGAACAATATGAACTGACCAGTACCCCTGGAGCTTGTGTCTCTAGCTGCATATTTAGTAGAAGATGGCCTAGTTGGACATCATTGGGAAGAAAGGCCCATTGGTCTTGAAACTTTATATGCTTCAGTACAGGGACAAGAAATGGGAGTGGGTGGTTAGGGCAATGGGTAAAGGGTATGGGGGACTTTTAGGATAGCATTTGAAATGTAAATGAATAAAATACCTAATTTAAAAAATAGAAATTACCTTCAGCAGGTAGTCATGGCCCCTAGGTGAGGGATGGGGCTGCCCACCCATTTCAAATCTTTAACAGAGAATTGTCAAAGGAAATGTAGAGACAACATATGGAGCATATACTGAAGGAAAGCCATTCAGAGACTGCCCTACCTGGAGACCCATCCCAGAAACCAGACCCTGGCACTATTGCTGATGCCAGCAAGCAGTTGCTGATAGGAGCTTGGTATAGATGTCCTCTGAGATAATGTACCAGCATCTTATTATTACAGATGCAGATACAGCGAGCCATAGGACTGAGCCCGGGTCCCCAATGGAGGAGTTAGGTGAAGGGCTAAAAGAGCTGAAGGGTATTTACAACCACTTAGGAAGAACAATATTACCTAACCAGACCCTCCAGAGTTCCTAGGGATAAAAATCACTAACCAGAGAGTATATATGGATGGGTCCATTCCTCCAGCTACATATGTAGAAGAGGACTGCCTTATCTACCATCAATGTGAGGGAAGGCCTTTGGTCCTGTTTAGGCTTGATGCCCCTACATAGAGCCATGTTAGAAAGGTGATGTGGGATTGGGTGGGTTGTTAGAGGAGCACCCTCTTAGGGGCAAAGTGGGGGAGGAATGACATGGGCCATTTGTGGAGGGGAGACTGAGAAGGAGAACAACATTTGAAATGTAAATAAATAAAATAAAATAACCAATAAAAATATTTACTAAAATGACAAATATAGTCTAACAATAACATATGCTAATTTTATGGGACTATATATATACCTATGTATATATACTTATCATTTTAGAATAGCGTTTATCTTTGACAGATGTCTACTGAAGTTATAGTAAAAATAACTAAACCTTTAAAAACAGATTCTCAGAGTGCAGAGGCCGTCTATCTGTAATCATCCCAAGGTTCCCAATCAGAGTGGTCAAATAAATGACAGTGAAAATGATAAATATTTTCACTTGACATTCTGAGGCACCTGTGAAATTCACAAGAAAAAACTTAGTTTCCTCTGAAATATTCTCCATCAATGTAACTTAGAAATCATGAAAGATTCCAAAGAGAAGATTAAGAAATGAAAAGATATGCTAGTTCAACACTACCATGAAATCTTAGCCATGAATATAGTCTCTTGTTCATGTGTCAATATTTTGTTTAACATGAAAGAACAACAACTGAATTCAAGGTAGGAGAATGATTGATAAGATATAGGTGATCAGCAGAACTTCATTGCTAACCACAACTGGAAAAGCATGAGCTATTTATGCCTTATTCCAGATTTCTAGTTCTATCATAAATATTATTAAAACAATCCACCTAGGACTGTTTCATCCTACTTAAAATAACTGATTGGCACTTTAAATTTTCATTGAATATATAATCATTAGAAGGTTCGGTGAAACATGCAGTCATATTTCCATATATATTACAGGCAAAACCTATCAGTGCATTTCATATAGTAATAAAACCCTGTCAATATATTATTACATCTTCTTTCCTTTTTTCTGCTATTATTTTTGCTGAGATAAAGCTTGGGGTTTTGTGCATATTTTGTAAGTCCTGTGTCACTGAGCTATAGCACCAGCTTTCCTTTTTATTACTTTATTTATATTGATAATGATTTGGTCCCTTTTTAGAATCTCATTTTGAAGGTTTCTAACTATACTCTTCCTTTTAAGCACTGGTCAGTTGAAATGTATGTACACTCTTTTGAGCATATTCTTATTGATAACTTAATGCCATCTAGAACCCTAAAGAACATACACAAAAAGGAAATTTCAAACAGTTGCAGTAAAGATTCAGCTGTTTACACTTCATGTCCCAACCATCATATTCCATATAGTGTACTATTCTATCAATGGGGATGTAAAAATAGGAGAAGGAGGAATAGACACCATTGTATTTCCTGAGATTTTGTAATCTCAATTAGAATATATTTACAGTGTATGCTTTTGCAATTTCCTCAGATTTCATACCCTCCACCAGACTATATTTCAAAGTGCATATTCTTGAACTGTATATAGTTAGAATGAGCTCTAACAAAATTTCTGTGGTTGTATTAGGAATAGGGCCTTTCGATCTGAGAGAGATTCTGGGTTTAGAATGTTGAACATCAAATCTTGAGGATTTCTCATTTCTCTGAACTAGGCTCCCTTCATATTCAATGTGAAAAATGATGTTCCATTTTTCTTAAATAAGAACTAGGGACAAAGTCATCACCTATCTTATTAGGCTATTCCTGATAACATGTTCCCAAAAATATAAATGCTTAAAAATGTAGAAAAGGCTAATATTTCAAAATCAAACCACTAGTTCCATTTATGTCTATTTAATATTTTATCTCCTTATGGCTACCAACTAACATTTATTTTAAGGTTTTAGTGTAAACTATTCATAAATAAAGTAGCCTAACAGTTAACATGTCAATTGGATATCAATAGTGCTATGTCTTAGAACCTTGAGAATTACTAATTTTTCAGAACTAGGCTCCATTCACATTTAACGTGAAAGATGATGGACCCCACAGTTAAACAATATTCAAGGTTAAAATTCAAAGAGGTGATAGTAATTCTAATTCCATAAAACATTCTCTCCAAACTTTGGTCTTGCTTCTTCTTGAGCATCGTATGGTCTGTGTGTTGTATAGTGGGTATTCCAAACTTTTTGCTTAATATCCACTTGTCAGTGAGTACATAACATGTTTGTTCTTTTGTGACTGGGCTATCTCACTCAGGATGATATTTTGCCCTGCCATATGAAGAAGAGAAATATCAACCAACCAGACCCCAGAACTCTCAGGGACTAAACCACCATCCAAATACTACATATGGAGGGACTCATGGATCCAGCTGCATATGTAGCACAGGATTGTCTTACCTGACATCAGTGGAAGGGGAGGCCCTTGTTCCTGTGGAGGCTCAATGTCCCAGTGAGGGGAAATTCTAAGGCAGTGAGGTAGAATTGGGTAAGTGGGTGGGTGGGGTACACCCTAATAGAAGCAGTGGGAAGGGGGACAGAATAGGGGGGCTGCAGAGAGGAAACTGGGATGGGTGATAACGTTTGAAATGTAAACAAAGAAAATAGCCAATAAAAATAAAATAAACATAGAAACAAACAAATAAATAAATAAATTTATAGAAAAAAATACATTTTACAGGTAAATGATAAACATGGCTACAAGAAGAAAAAACAAACAGGGGAATTGGATTGTTTTAATGGGCTCAGTTATACCAACAATCATGATACAATTAGAAGATTGTAACAAATATTCAAGAACCTTCTATATGAAAAATAAAGAATATGGAGTTTTTATTCCTCTAATTATTGTATATTTTATTACAGTAAGGTAATGCTGAATTATTACTTACTAGTGAGCTAAAATTTTCAGTTACAATTGTTAATTAAAAATTAGAAATGGAAATTGCAGGTGAGGGAAGAATAAATTTTCTCCTGGGTAAATCCAACTAGTAGATTATCTAATCTCAAGAAATCAGGCTTAAACATATGTAAATAGAGGAAAGACTAAATGAGCATAATACTTCATGCATATATATACATATATGTATAGATATGTGTGTATATGTATATGTGCAAGTGATATAATTAAAGTACTTATGCATAAAATTTTCAAACAAATAAATTAAAAATGAAATGTACTCATATTTGACAAAAATAATTATCCATTTGAAAAGAGCAGGAAACACAGCACAAACAGGTTGACTACACTGCTCTCTCTCCCCTCTCTTCTACTATATCTCTGGTATGGCAGCTGATTGCCATGGAGTGTCTCCTTTGTTCAGTCTGCTGGCACTCCTTTGAAACTCACCTGATCTCAACACCAACTGCTTACAGTGATACTGTAGCCACATGTGTCCTTCTGTTCTCCCTCCTTTCTCCTCCCATACAACTAGTTTAAGCCATATTCATCCTCCAAGCCTTGGACAGAACCTATATCTGAAATGTAGACTGATCAGTCTCCTTTACCCCAGATTACCTGCAGTATATCCTAACACCTGCCTAGGCTTAGTTTTCCACCTGTATGCATACACAACTTGTATGTCTCTGAAAACTTACCTGCTCAGGCCATGCTAACCTTCAGATTGTGTCCAGGCAACACAACAAAGGCAACCTAGAATCTCAAATCAGACAGAGCTAAGAAGAGAACTCAACATATTTAGAACTCACCATAGCCAGTCTCTGTCTCTGTCTCTGTCTCTCTCTGTGTTTCTGTGTCTGTCTGTCTGTCTGTCTGTCTCTGTCTGTCTCTGTCTGTCTCTCTCTCTCTCTCTCTCTCTCTCTAACACACACACACACACACACACACACACACACAAACACATGCACACACACATACATGCACAAATTTATACACTGTGTATGGCCTAAACTGTACATTTCCCCTAAAATGCAAGGTTATAAAATTTGTCTAGAAATAACCTAGATGAACCCCAGTACACAGAACTTGAAATAATAATAATTAACTTTATCAAAAGATTAAAGATATTTGCATAAAACATAAGCAATTAGCTCAGTAAACTTAATGTGAATAGTAATAAATACCTTAGTGATGCACAAGAAAAAAAATATATGGTTGAGTAAACTGAACAAAAGAGATTATAGAATTTGAAAATGGTTTCAATATAGAGATGAATCTATTGAAGAGAATGAAGTGAAAATGAAGGTGGGATTCAAAATCTTATTAACCAAACTGGAAAGCTCAGTAAATAGTTGGATATTTACTCTTACCACTATCAATAAAGGTATTACCAGTCAGTAGCTGCTGGTAGTAAGTGAAGCATTTTTTTGTTTGGTTGGATTTTTGATTGTTGTTATTGTTGATTTTTAACAGTATAACCACTGTTAGGTTGACCATACTTCCATAGAAGGTCATACATCAAAGATCATTTGAGATTCTTAATTTGATCTTAATCAGAGAAAACAAATGTGCTTAAAAATAGATGGGTATAATTGGAGGGAATGTTAATTGAAAGGGGTGAATATTGCAAAATATTGTTTGGAGCTTTCAAGAAGCTAATAAAACTTGTAAAAAATTACACTATAACTCTGGTATCTATTTATCTACCTAGTCATAGTTTGCTATAAAAGTAGCTCTTTTGTAAATAAGATGTACAGAAATGTCTAGTCAACCTAGAGAGCATGCCAACAACATACAGATAAAATAATTTGATGCAAGTCTATCTTGCTGAAACAATAAGTTTTGTCATGGTTATTACTTACATGAATATGGGTAAGGAGCTACCTGCAAGAAAATGAGTGTATCTGAGAGAGATGCATTGTTAGAAAGTCCAGCCAGAATGGGACTCAGGAAAAATATGAATTGCTATAACCCAATAATCAACGTTCAGGAAGTGTGGTTTGAGAGACTCCTCTCTAGCATTAGTGTGCTATTATGGTTCTATGGACTAGTCTATGTGACTCTTATAAAGTTCTGAGCTCAGGAACCTAGTAAGTTTCATTGACATCCTGAATCTTAAATTTATGACACATCTGAGCATTGTAATTTTATTTACTTCTTGAGTCTTATAATCTCCCGAATCTCCCAAGCAAACAATATCACAATTCAGAGGAAATATTTACTACACAGCAGATAACACATGAAGTGTGGGGCAGTATTGGGTATTCTACTATCTAGGATTACAGTCTAGATTTTTAAATTAAAGCCCCCAATTTTTGTGATAATATATCCAACATTAGCTGTATATTGTCTGAATCCAAAAGGAATACACAGAAAATACATATAAAGAATATTCCCAGAACTACAATAGACTTTACAGTTAATTGACTAATCCCAGTGAAAGCACTGCTTTTCCAGCAACTTTCTTGAATGCATTCTTGACTTCTTTATTTCTCAGGCTATATACAAGAGGGTTCAGCATGGGAATGACCATGGTGTAGAAAACAGATGCCAACTTGTCAGTGTCCATGGAGTGATTGGAGCTGGGTTGTAAGTACATGAAGATAATTGTTCCATAGAAGATGGAAACAGTGGTAAGGTGGGATGCACAGGTGGAAATGGTCTTCTTCCTGCTCTCAGCAGAGCGCATTTTCAGAATTGCAACAAAAATTAGTAAGTAAGAGGACAATATAACTAATAGAGTAAAAGCAACATTGAATGCTGCCAACATAAAGAGTATAATTTCATTTGTGTAAATACTGGAGCAAGAAAGAGCTAATAGTGGGGGGATATCACAGAAAAAGTGATTGACTACATTAGAATGGCAGAAGGAGAGTTGAAATGTGAAGGAAACATGAATGGAAGATTGTAAGAGTCCACTGACATAAGATCCAGCAAGAAGCAGGACACATATCATAGTTGTCATAGTAGTGGAGTAATGCAAGGGTTTGCACACTGCTGCATAACGGTCATAGGCCATTGAGGCCAGGATAAAACTCTCCGTAATAACAAAGGCTACAAAGAAGAACATCTGGGCAGCACATGCATTGTAGGATATGATCTTATTTTCTATGAGAAACCCTTCCATCACCTTGGGGGTGACAGCTGAGGCATAAACACAGTCCACCAGAGAGAGGTTACTGAGGAAAAAGTACATTGGAGTGTGGAGTCGGGAGTCCAGCAGAATCAGCAAAATCATCCCAAGATTCCCAAACAATGTTGTCAAGTAAGTGAGAGTAAAGATGATAAATAAAGGAGTTTGCAGGAGTGGTGCATCTGTTAACCCAACAAGAATAAATTCAGACAGTTCTGAAATATTCTGAATCATTTTTATATGGGAATTAAAGCAGACTCCTAGGATGAAATAAAAAAAAATATTGTATTTGGACATCAGCAAGCGATTTTAAGTAAGTTCACACTCTCTTATTCGTGTGACAGCTTCCTTTCTACAGTGAAATGGTCTAAACTTAATTCTGGGTGGAAATGACATAAAGTGAGTTATTTACCTGGTAGTGAGTCAAATTGAAACTGTTACTTTATTGCTGCCAATGTGTATCCCTATTATAAATATAGGTCTTATTTCTTTTTTTTTGGTAAATGAAAATAGTTTTTTTTTTTTTGTAACACACAAAGAACTGATTTGTTTCTTTTTTCAAAAATCTTATAAATGTATTTTCTGAGATGTGCCTCAGCATCTTTAAAACAAGTGTAATATAGGTACATGTAATTATTCTTTGCCTTTTGTTATTAACAAACCCGATCTATTGTGTTTCCTGTCTCTAATACTTCCATTAGGTTTAACATACTAGCTGTGCCAATGCAGTAATTTTAGGTGCCTCAGCATGAGTACTCAGTTTTATAACTAATTTGGTAAGATCTTTCATTATTTTTTTTCCTTTTAACTTTGAACTAAACAATAACTTCCTGATTTATGAAACATGTTTATTGTAAAGTTTAACGATATCACAGTTATCATTTATTTGACTAACTAAGGTCATAGTTTTTGAAAAGTTAGAATTATTTTTAAATGCTTTCATTACATCTAATGGGCTTTATTTTATTTTACGTGTGCTCCTATTTCTATTGCTGCAACACAAGTTTGTTATTTTTGTGTAAACACTAAAGTATAGCTATCTTTGCTCTTTCTACACAATGTGTAACCTCAAATATAGTATATTACAAGGTGCATCTTGTTGTACCATTACTGTGGTGGATCATGTGACACCTGAAAATGCAACTATAATTTCATATGAGGCTCCTTAATAGAGAGGTACTTCCAATTTGAAAATCTTAGGCATACTTATTTCTCTGCATTAATAATTCAAGGCATGAGATAATATAACATTATTCATTTAAATAACCAATAGGCAAATCATCATTTCTCTTCATGGGATATACCTGTACTTACATTAAAATGAATGTGTAATTTTTTGCAAGTAAGTAGGATGGTACCTATGCAAAATCATGTAAGTCATAGCCATTACCTTTCCAATGCTTGCTTAGCTTTTCCTGGTGTCTTCTGAATGGCAGCTCATAATATTTCTGTCTAAAAGTTGATGCTCTCAGGAAAAGGAACCTAGTAAATGATATATTAAATGGATGTTGAAAGTTCTACAACCTTCTGAAATTAAAAGTGGGATGAGGTTCTCAGATCCTGTAGAATATTTTAAATATTAGAAAATTAGAACATGGTCTCCCTCTAGAATTAAACCATCATTCCAGGATAAAAAAGTCTTTAGAGTGGAATTCTGGCTGCTCTAATGCATCATTGTTGTAAGAAGAGCTATGGGACACGAGTGAGAAGATTATAAATAATAATGGCTCTCTGGCCCTGCTTCTTCACCTTTTAGATATTATCTTCAATCTTTTCTGTTTGCACCTATGAATCAAAACAAACATAGCATGGTATGTTATATCCATTTCCAGTTCTGCTTACCTATATTTATGTATTTTTAATACTTACTGTTGTCCTAGGAAAAGAAAAATAGGAGTAAAAAGGAAGGCTGTGAGATATTTCATATCGAGAGCACTGACCCAGCATACATAACCAGGAAAGCGTCTTGTTCTCCTCCTCCACAGCTAGAGCTCTCCTGAGAAATGGATTTTTGTCTTATAATATTGCCAATATAATAATATAACCAGGATCTATACATGTATCTCAGGGGTCAAAATGCACATGAGTAGGTGTCTCCTTAGCATAATGAACTCACATTGGCTTTTAGCCTAACCTTGATGGATATTGCAGAAGATAGTGTTTGCATATTGTTTAACAGTTCTTAAGAAGACTTTGGGGAATATATACTTATATGAAAAAGCCTTCAGTTATCAAACACAGGTGTCCACATCCAGGTTGAACAGAGAAACAACAAACAAAAAAACAACTTAAAAGTCCATTAATTTTTTTCCTTGAACAATTTTAGCAACTTATACAAGCATTCTGATATCAATTTTCCTCAAAAGTTTAGAGTTGGGACTTTTATTCTTTCATTTTAAGCATTATAAAGACAATACTCATGTTATTCTTATCACATAAAACATTATTTGGATATATCTGTTTCTCTATTTTTTTACTTTAATTTATTTTTCTTTTAATTGTTCAGCTTATATCCTGCACATTGACCCCCTCTTTGACCCAACTTCTTACAATCCTTCCCCTACACCTCCTCCCATTCTCTTCTGAGCAGGTGGTGACCCCTGGGTATCCCCTACCCTGGCCTTTCAAATCTCGGTGAAGCTAGACTTTTCCTCTCCCACAGAGGACAGTCAATAAAGCCCAGCTAGAAAAAACACATCCTACATACAGGCAATAGCTGTTGGGATAGTTCATGTTTCTGTTGTTTAAGACTCACATGGAGTCCAAGCTCTACATATGCTACATATGTGTAGAGAAGGATAGCTCCATCACAGCCCTGTATATTTTTTGGTTATTAGTTCATACTCTGAGAGCCCACAGAGTCCAGGTTACTTGATTTTATTAATCTTCCTATGAAATTCCTATGCCTTATGGAATGCAATCCTTCCTCCTCTTCTTCCATAAGAGTCACCAAGCTCCTTGAGACTCCCTACATTCTTCTCTAGGGCTGGCCAGGCGACTTTTCCTAACAGGACTATTCACATATTCTCCAAAAACTTCTAGAACTTGCTTGAGTCCCACCCACCCAGTGTCCTAGCCAAGTGTCCAACCTAAAAGAGGATTCTGCTACATCATATCTGAATTCCTCCAAGTAATATGGAACCCTATATTCTAGATATTGACTAGAAAGCAAATCATGAACACCATCTCAATCCCTTCTGTCCATGTGACTTTACTTCACCCAATCCATTTCCAATTTCCAGGCTCAACCTGTTGGGTTCTTTCTGCCATTCCCTCCACTATATTTCCTGGGCTTCAGAGAGAGTATATCAGTGTATTTTTGAGGATGCATGCTTCTGAAGTACTGTTGTCCTTGAAAGTGACATAGTGGAGGAAACACTGCAAATATGTGGTATGGAACAATAAAACTTTTACACCAACTGCACCTATATCCGAGGAAACATTTTCTTATGGAGAGAATCTTCTTTCACATCTGTGGAACTCTGCTGTGGAACATAATCCAATCTTGTGCTTTACATTCTAAATTGAGAGGTGACAAGATTTGCAAATACCTTATTGGGAGCAATGATATGGGAGTTGCTGTCTCTAGAGTTTCATGATCCTACACCAGCCATCCAAACTAACACTTCAGAAGCCTGTTCACATTTTGTCTGGGAGGGTTGATGTGTATGTTCAGGAAGAGAATTTCAGAGAATAGAGCCTGAAATTATCAAACTTGCTGTGCTACAGACAACTTAGGCAGAAAAATAACGTCAAACAATTAAAATCTCATAATATATGATAGCATACTTTTTGCAATTATTATTATTATATATTTATTACATAAAATATTAACTTTAATTATATTTGATCATATTCTTCCTCTTTAAAGATATAGCTGTCACTCAAGAGCATTTGAATGACCTAAGCATAAAATTTTCGTTCATCTTTTTTCATGTAAATTTCTTTTATTCTTTTATTTTTATTAATATTTTTATTATATATTTCCTTTATTTACATTTCAAGAATTATCCCCTTTCATAGATTCAACTTTGAAAATCACCTATCACCTACCCCTTACCACTGCTCCCCAACCCACCCAGTCTCTTTCCTGGTCCTGGCATTCTCCTATATTGGGGCATAGGGCTTTCATAGTAGCAAGGCCTTCTCCTCCCATTGATGACCAACCAGGCCATCTTCTGCTACAAATATAGCTAGAGCCACAAGTTACACCATGTGTTTTATTTGATTGGTGGTATAGTTCCAAAGAGCTCTGAGGGTACTGATTAGTTCATATATGTTTCTGCTAAGGGGCTTCAGTCCCCTTCAGATCCCTGGGTTTTTCTCTGGCTCCTTCACTGGGAACCTTGTGCTCCATCCAATGGATGACTGTGAGCATCCACTTCTGTGTTTGCCAGCCACTAGCAGAGCCTCACAGAATACAGCTATATGAGGCTCCTATCAGCAGGCTCTTCTTGGCATCTGCCTAGTGTATGGGATTGGTGGTTGTTTATTGGGTGGATTCCCCAAGTGGGGCAGTCTATGGATCGTCAGTCCTTCAGGCTCTGTGCAAAACTTTGTTTTTGTAACTCCTTCCATGGGTATTTTGTTCCCCATTCTAAGAAGGAACAAGTGTCCATACTTTGATCTTCCTTCTTCTTGAATTTCATGTGTTTTGCAAATTGTATCTTGGTTATTCTAAATTTTGGGGCTAATATCCACTTATCAGTGAGTGCCTATCATGTGTATTCTTTTTTAATTGGGCTACTTCACTCAGCATGATAGCCTCAAGATATGTCCATTTGAGTAAGAATTTCATAAATTCATTGTTTTTAATAGCTGAGTAGTACTCTATTGTGTAAATGTACCACATTTTTTGTATACATTCTTCTGTTGAGGGACATCTTGATTCCTTCCAGCTTCTGGCTATTATAAATTAGGCTGCCATGAACATGGTGGAGCATGTGTCCTTATTACAAGTTGGAACATCTTCTGGGTATATGCAAAGGAGAGAAATTGCTGGATCTTTGGTAGTACTATGTACAATTTTCTGAGGAACAGCCAGTCTGATTTCCAGAGTGGTTGTACCTGCTTGCAATCCCACCATCAATGGAAGAGTGTTACTCTTTCTCCATATCATCACCAGCATCTGCTGTCATGTGAATTTTGGATCATATCCATTCTGACTGGTGTGAGTTGGAATCTCAGGGTTATTTGATTTGCATTTTCCTGATGATTAAAGATGTTGAACATTTTTTCAGGTGCTTCTCATCCATTTGGTATTTCTCAGTTGAGAATTCTTTGTTTAGCTCTATACCCCATTTTTCAATATGGATATTTGATTTTCTGGAGTCCGGCTTTTTGAGTTCTTTATATATACTGGATATTAGTCCCCTATCAGATTTAGGAATGGTAAGATGCCTTCCCAATCTATTGGTTGCCGTTTTGTCGTATTGTCATTGTCTTTCACCTTACAGAACCTTTGCAATTTTATGAGGTTCCATTTGTCAGTTCTCAATCTTACAGCACATGCCATTGGTGTTCTGTTCAGGAATCTTTCCCCTGTGCCCATATCTTTGAAGCTTTCCCCCCACTTTCTCTTCTATAAGCTTCAGAGTCTCTGGTTTTATGTGGAGTTCCTTGATCCACTTATACTTGACCTTTGATTTGTTGTTGTTGTTGTTGTTGTTGTTGTTGTTATTAAAAAAATAAAATCAACTTTTGTTTTTACAACCACAAACAGTCTGCTTTAATTTTTTTCTTAGTGGCCAGCCTCATGACACCTTGCAAGTGAACTCAGTGGAGGGTCCTACAGTCCCTAGATGCCTCTCCACACCACAGGCGCCCTAGCACACCAATGAACTTGGAATCACTTGTGAGTGGACCACAACATCTGTTCCAAAACAACCATGAGGAGCTTGTGTCAGCAGGAACAGGGATACTGAAAACCCGGCAGACCAGCAGCTGAGGTTTATTCTGGTGAGCACTAGCCCAGACCACCTAGGGCACAAACAAGGCAGATGGTCCCAAGGTCCCCAGAGGACTCTCGACACTTCAGGTGTCCTAGCACACCCATGATTGTGGGATCACTGCTGAGTGGAATAAAACATCTGTTTCAAAACAACCCAGAGGGGCTTATGCCAGCAGGAACACTGACACGGGAAACCAACCCTACCAGCAGCTGTGGTTCATTATGGTCGACACCAGCCTTGGCCACCTTGGGCACAAGTTCAGCAGACAGGCTCACTGTCCCCACAGGACTCTCCACACCACAGGCACACTAGCACACCCAGGATATTAAAGTCCCTGAGGAGAGTCAGCCTCCAGAGAGGGCTTTGACCCAGGGCCTCAGGTGAGATTGCCATCTTGTATCACAGGTCTTTCAGAGACCAGTCTGCACAGAAGAGCACATGGGCTACAGAAGCAACAGAGCTTCTTGGATAGGGTCCCTCCGGGCCTTAAAACTCAGCCAGGAGTTGGATCTGAGCTCAAGACCTCTGTGTGCCTTCCCTGAAAGAGGAGAGATTGCCTTCAGAGTGTTTTCTAACCACTGAGACTCAGGAGAGATTTGGACTCCCTGGAGTGCTGATAGAGGCTAACAGAATCATAGGAGGAACAAGCTCCAGACAGACACAGCTAGAACATCTAACACCAGATATTAACAGATGGCAAAAAGCAAACATAAGAATCATTCTAACAGAAACCAAGACCACTTGGCATCATCAGAACCCAGAATGCAAACCACACCAAATCCTGGATACCACAACACACCTGAAAAGCAAGATTCAGATTTTAAAAATCATATTTCATGATGCTGGTAGAGAATTTTAAGAAGGGCATTAATAACTCACTTAAATAAATACAGGAGAACACTGCTAAACAGGTAGAAGTCCTTAAAGAGGAAGCACAAAAATCCCTCAAAGAAATACAGGGGAAAAAAAACTGCGAACAGGAAGAAGTCCTTAAAGACTAAACACAAAAGTCCTTTAAAAAATTACAGGAAAACACAAACAAACAGATGATGATGGAATTGAACAAAACCATCCAAGATATAAAAATGGAAGTAGAAACAATAAAGAAAACCCAAAGGGAGACAACTCTGGGTATAGAAATCCTAGAAAGAAATCAGGAACCATAGATGTGAACATTAGCAACAAAGTACAAGAGATGGGAGAGATAATCTCAGGGCAGAAGATTCTTTAGAAAACATGCACACAACAATTAAAGAAATTGCAAAATGCAAAAAGATCCTAAATCAAAACATCCAGGAAATGCAGGACACAACGAGAAAACCAAACCTAAGGATAAAAGTATAGATGAGAATGATGATTTTCAACTTAAATTGCCAGTAAATACCTTCAACAATATTATAGAAGAAAACTTCCCTAACCTAAAGAAAGATGCCCATGAACATACAAAAAAATCTACAGATTCCAAATAGACTGGAACAGAAAAGAAATTCCAGCAACACATAATAATCAAAACAATAAATGCACTAAATAAAAATAGATTATTAAAAGCAGAAGGGAAAAATATCAAGTAACATATAAAGGCAGAAATATTAGAATTACACCAGACTTCTCACCAGAGTCTATGAAAGCCAGAAGATCCTGGACAGATGTTATACAGACCTAAGAGAGCATAAATGCCAGTCTAGGATACTATACCCAGCAAAACTCTCAATCACCAAAGATGGAAAAACCAAGGTATTCCATGACAAAACCAAATTAACACAATATCTTTCCATGAATCCAGAACTTCAAAGGATAATAAAGGGAAGGATCCTATGCTCTAAAAAAGCAAGAAAGTAATCCTTCAACAAACCTAAAAGAAGAGAGCTGCAAGAACAAAATCCCAACACTAACAACAAAAATTACAGGAAGCAAAAATTTCGTTCCCTTAGTATCTCTTAATGTTGATGGACTCAATGCCCCAATAAAAAACCATAGACTAACAGACTGGCTACATAAACAAGACCCAACATTTTGCTGTATACAGTAAACTCACCTCAGGGGAAAAGACAGGAACTACCTCAAAGTAAAAGGCTGAAAAACAATTTTCCAAGCAAACGGTCTGAAGAAACAAGCTAGAGTAGTCATTCTAATAATGGGATAAAATCAACTTCCAACCCAAAGTTATCAACAAAGACAAGGAGGGGCACGTTATACTCATGAAAGATAAAATATGCCATAATGAACTCTCAATTCTGTATATACATGCTCTAAATGAATGGTATTCACATTCAATAAGGTAACTTTAGTGTAAAGCTCAAAGCACACTTTGCATAGCACACAATAATAGTGGGAGACTTCAACACCCCACTATCATCGATGGACAGATCCTGGAAACAGTAATTAAACAGAGACACATTGAAACTAACAGAAGGTATGAACCAAAGGGATTTAACAGATATCTACAGAACATTTTATCCTAAAACAAAAGGATATACCTTCTTCTCAGCACCCCATGGTACCTCCTCCAAAATTGACCATATAATCAGTAATAAAACAGGCCTCAACAGATTAAAAAAATATTGAAATTATCCCAGACATCCTATCATATCACCACAGACTAAGGGTGATCTTCAATAACAACATAAATAAAAGAAATCCAGCATTCACATGGAATATGAACAACACTCTACTCAATAATAGCTTGGTCAATGAAAAAATAAAGAAAGATTAAAGACTTTTTAGCACTTAATGAAAATGAAGCCACAACATACCCAAAATTATGGGACACAATGAAAGTATTCCTAAGAAGTAAAATCATAGCTCTGAGTACTGCCAAAAAGAAACTAGAGAGAGTATATACTAGCAGCTTGACAGCAGACCTAAAAGCTCTAGAAGAAAAGGAAGCAAAATCAAACAAGAGGAGTAGATGGCAGGATATATTCAAACTTAGGGCTGAAAACAACCAATAGGAAATGAAAAGAACTATACAAAGAATCAACCATACCAGGAGCTGGTTTTTTGAGAAACAAAAATGATAGGTAAACCACTAGCCACACTATCTAGAGGGCACAGGGACAGTATGCTAATTAACAAAATCTGAAATGAAAAAAGAGACATAACAGCAAAACACCAGGAAATCCAAAACATCATAAGATCCTATGATAAAAGGCTATACTCAACAAAACTGGAAAACCAGGATGAAATGGACAATTTCCTAGACAGATAGCAGGTACCAAAGTTAAATCAGAGTCAGATTAACAATCTAAAAAGTCCCATTTCCCCTAAAGAAATAGAAGCAGTCATTGTCTCCCAACCAAAAAATGCCCAGGAACAGATGGGTTTAGTGCAAACTTCTATCAGACCATCAAAGAAGACCTAGTTCCAGTTCTTTTCAAATTATTCCACAAAGTAGAAACAGAAGGTACTCTACCCAATTCATTCTTTGAAGCCACAATTACTCTGATACCTATACCACATTAAAAGCCAACAAAGAAAGAACACTTCACACCAATTTTCTTTATGAATAATATTCAATAAAATTCTTGCAAAACTAATACAAGAACACATCAAAACGATGATCCATCATGATCAAGTTGGCTTCATCCTAGGGATACAGGGATAGGTTAATATACAGAAATCCATCAACAATATAATATATAAAAAAGTCTTAATTTAGCCAGTTAGAGAAAGAGGATCACTCCTCCATTGTTGGTGGGATTGTAAGCTTGTACAACCACTGTGGAAATAAGTCTGGCACTTCCTAAGAAAATTGAACATAGTACTACCGAATGATTCCACAATACCTCTCCTGGGCATATATCTAGAAGATGTTCCAACCAGTAAGAAGGACACATGCTCCACTATGTTCATAGCAGCCTTATTTATAATAGCCAGAAGCTGGAAAGAACCCAGATGCCCCTTAACAGAGGAATGGATACAGAAAATATGGTACATCTACACAATGGAGTACTACTCAGCTATTAAAAAGAATGAATTTATGAAATTCCTAGGCAAATGGATGGACCTGGAGGGCATCATCCTGAGTGTGGTAACCCAATCACAAAGAACTCACGTGATATGTACTCACTGATAAGTGGATATTAGTCCAGAAACTTAGAATCCCCAAGATATAAGATACAATTTGCAAAATAAAAGAAACTCGAGAAGAACGAATACCAAAGTGAGGACACTTTGTCCCTTCTTAGAATTGGGAACAAAACACCCATGGAAGGAGTTAGAGAAACAAAGTTTGGAGCTAAGACGAAAAGATGGACCATCTAGACACTGCCATATCCGGGGATCTATCCCATAATCAGCTTTCAAATGCTGACACCATTGCATACACTAGCAAGATTTTGCTGAAAGGACCCTGATATAGCTGTCTCTTGTGATACTATGCCGGGGCATAGCAAACACAGAAGTAGATGCTTATAGTCAGCTATTGGATGGATCACAGGGCCCTCAATGGAGGAGCTAGAGTAAGTAACCAAGGAGCTAAGGGGATCTGCAACCCTAGAGGTGGAACAAATATATGAACTAACTAGTATCCCCTGGAGCTCATGTCTCTAGCTGCATATGTATCAGAAGGTGGCCTAGTCAGCCATCAGTGGAAAGAGAGGCCCATTGGTCATGCAAACTTTATGTGCCTCAGTACAGGGGAATGCCAGGGCCAAGAAGTAGGAGTGGGTGGTTGGGGGAGTGGGTGGGGGAGCGTGTGGGGGACTTTTGGGATAGCATTGGAAATGTAAATGAAATAAATACCTAATTAAAAAATCAAATCATAAGGCAAAAAGCACATGATCATCTCATTAGATGCTTGAAAGCATTTGACAAAATACAACACCCATTCATGATAAGACTCTTGGAAAAGTAAAGAATTCAAGACCCATAATAAAAGCAATATACAGTAAGCCAGTAGTCAACATCAAACTAAATGGAGAGAAACTTGAAAGAGTCCCACTAAAATCAGAGACTAGACAAGGCTGCCCAGTCTCTCCCTACCTATTCAACATAGTATTTAAAGTCCTAGCCAAAGCAATTAGACAACAAAAGGAGATCAAGGGGTTACAATTTGGAAATGAAGAAGTCAAAATATCCCTATTTGGAGTTGATATGGTAGTATACATGACTGACCCTAAAAATTCAACCAGAGATCTTCTAACCCTGATTAACAGCTTAAGTACAGTAGCTGGATATAAAATTAACTCAAAACAAACCTGTGGCCTTTTTCTACACAAAGGAAAAACAGGCTGAGAAAGAAATTAGGGAAACAACACCCTTCACAATAGTCATAAATAATAAAAAAATAGTTTGGTGTGACTCTAACTAAGGAAGTGAAAGATCTGTATGAAAAGAATTTCAAGTTTCTGAAGAAAGAAATAAAAGAAGATGTCAGAATGGTTTCCCATGCTCATGTATTGGCAGGATTAATATAGTAGAAATGGCTATCTTTCTGAAAGCAATCTACATATTCAATGCAATCTCCATCAAAATTCCAACTCAATTCTTCACTGAGTTAGAAAGGGCAATTTGCCAATTGTTCTGGAATAACAAAAAACCTAGGATAGCAAAAACTATTTTCAACAATAAAAGAACCTCTGGGGGAATCACCATGCCTGACCTCAAGCTGTACTACAGAGCAATTATGATAAAAACGGCATGGTACTGGTACTGTGACAGACAGGTAGACCAATGGAAAAGAATTGAAGACCCAGAAATGAAACAACACAAAGTATCTAAAACTATCCAGTGGTAAAAAGAAAGCATTTTCAACAAATGGTGTTGTCTCAACTGGTGGTTACCATGTAAAAGAATGAGAATCTATCTGTTCTTATCTCCTTGGACAAAGCTCAAGTCTAAGTGAATCAAGGAACTCCACATAAAACCAGAGACACTAAAACTTATAGAGGAGAAAGTGGGAAAAGCCTCGAAGATATAGACACAGGGGAAAAACTCCTGAACAGAACAGCAATGGCATCTGCTGTAAGATAAAGAATCAACAAATGGAACCTCATAAAATTGCAAAGCTTCTGTGATGCAAAAGACACTGTCAATAAGACAAAAGGACCACCAACCAATTGTGAAGGGATCTTTACCAAACTTAATCTGATTGGGAACTAATATCCAATATATAAAAGAACTCAAGAAGCTGGACTCCAGAAAATCAAATAACGCCGTTGAAAATGGGGTACAGAGCTAAAGAAAGAATTCTCAATTGAAGAATACTGAATGGCTAAGAAGCACCTGTAAAAATGTTCAACATCTTTAATCATCAGGGAATTACAAATCAAAACAACCCTGAGATCCCACTCACACCAGACAGAATGGCTAAGATAAAAAATTCAGGCCGGGTTGTGGTGGTGCATGCCTTTAATCCCAGCACTCAGGAGGCAGAGGTAGGTGATTTCTGAGTTTGAGGCCAGCCTGGTCTACAGAGTGAGTTCCAGGACAGCCAGGACTACACAGAGAAACCCTGTCTCAAAAAACCAAAAAAAAAAAAAAAAAATTCAGGTGACAGCAGATGAAGGCAACGACTCCTCCATTCTTGGTGGGTTTGCAAACTGGTACAACCACTCTGAAAATCAGTCTGGCTGTTTCTCAGAAAATTGGACATAGTACTACCAGAAGATCTAGCAATACCTCTCCTGAGCATATTCCCAGAAGATGTTCCAACTCGTAATAAGGACACATGATCCCCTATGTTCATAGCAGCCTTATTTATAATAGTCAGGAGATGGAAAGAACCCAGATATCCCTCAACAGAATATGGATACAGAAAATGTGTTACATACACACAATGGAGTACTATTCAGCTATTAAAAGCAATGAATTTATGAAACTATTAGGCAAATGGGTGGATCTGGAGGATAACATCCTGAGTGAGGTAACCCAATCATAAATGAACACACATGCTATACACTCACTGATAAGTGGATATTAGCCCAGAATCTTAGAATACCCAGATATTATTTTCAAAACACATGAAACTCAAGAAGGAAGACCAAAGTGTAGATACGTTGTTCCTTCTTAGAATGGGGAACAACGTACCCATGGAAGGAGTTACAGAGACTGCCCCACCCAGGGATCCATCCCATAATCAGCCACCAAACCCAGACACTATTCCATATGCCAGCAAGATTTTGATGACAGGATCCTGATAGAGCTGTTTCTTGTGAGGTATGCCAGTGACTAGAAATACAGGAGTAGATGCTCACAGTCATCTATTAGATGGAACAAAGGGCCCCCAATGAAGGAGCTAGAGAAAAAACCCAAGGAGCTTAAGGGCTCTGCAACCCTATAAGAGGAACAACAATATGAACTAATAAGTACCCCAGATCTTGTGTCTCTAGCTGCATATGTAGCAGAAGAGTGCCTAGTTGGCTGTCATAGGGAAGAGAAGCCCTTAATCTTCCAAAGATTATATGCCACAGTACAGGGGAATGCCAGACCTTGAAGCAGGATTGGTTGGTTTGGGGAGCAAGGTGGGTATAGGGGACTTTTGGGATAACGTTTGAAATGTAAATGGAGAAAATATCTACTAAAATTGCTTTTGAAAAATTTCTTATTAATATTAATGTTAGAAATATCAATATTTTATGGATAGAGTTAGAGTTTCTAATTTGATGATATAATCGAAATACATATAATGAATGATCATTTTATATCATTTTGTATATTTATTGCCTTATATATCTATCATTTTGGGCGTTGAGAACATTAAAATTTTAACTTTCCATTTTAAAAATAATACAGTAATATATTATATAGGTAAAGTACAAAGATCATTTATTTTCTTGAAAAATTATGAGAACTGATTATTTATAAGATCTCAATACTCACGGTGAAACTTTCAGTAGCCTTAGAATCAGAGCTCCTTAACACACTGAAATCTGCCTGGGAGTTTATTTTCAGAGATGCATACCTAAGCAAAACTTGAATATGTAACATTAATGGGGAAATTAATTTTAAGAAGAGGAAATTATTTAAACTCAGATTTCTCAAATAGAGAAAGGAAAGTACTCTAAGAACCCTGAGTTAAGAAGCCTGATATGCAGCCTTATTTATAATATCCAGAAGCTGGAAAGAACCCAGATGCCCCTCAACAGAGGAATGGATACAGAAAATGTGGTACATCTACACAATGGAGTACTACTCAGCTATTAAAAAGAATGAATTTATGAAATTCCTAGCCAAATGGATGGACCTGGAGGGCATCATCCTGAGTGAGGTAACACATTCACAAAGGAACTCACACAATATGTACTCACTGATAAGTGGATATTAGCCCCAAACCTAGGATTCCCAATATATAAGATACAATTTGCTAAACACATGAAACTCAAGAAGAATGAAGACTGAAGTGTGGACACTATGCCCCTCCTTAGAATTGGGAACAAAACACCCATAGAAGGAGTTACAGAGACAAAGTTTGGAGCTGAGATGAAAGGATGGACCATGTAGAGACTGCCATATCCAGGGATCCACCCCATAATCAGCATCCAAACGCTGACACCATTGCATACACTAGCAAGATTTTATCGAAAGGACCCAGATGTAGCTGTCTCTGGTGAGACTATGCAGGGGCCTAGCAAACACAGAAGTGGATGCTCACAGTCAGCTAATGGATGGATCACAGGGCTCCCAATGGAGGAGCTAGAGAAAGAACCCAAGGAGCTAAAGGGATCTGCAACCCTATAGGTGGAACAACAATATGAACTAACCAGTACCCCGGAGCTCTTGACTCTAGCTGCATATGTATCAAAAGATTGCCTAGTCGGCCATCACTGGAAAGAGAGGCCCATTGGGCACGCAAACTTTATATGCCCCAGTACAGGGGAACACCAGGGCCAAAAAGGGGGAGTGGGTGGGTAGGGGAGTGGGGGTGGGTGAGTATGGGGGACTTTTGGTATAGCATTGGAAATGTAAATGAGCTAAATACCTAATAAAAAATGGAAAAAAAAGAAGCCTGATATGACAAATAAAAAGTACTCAAAGAAGAGTCACAACACATTGTATGTGCTTTTGTGTGTGTGCATCTGTGTGTGTTCTTCCAAGACCTGCCTCTCTCTCTGCATGTGTGATTCTCTCTCTGTCTCTCTCTCACTGTCTCTCTCTCTCTCTCTCTCTCTCTCTCTCTCTCTCTCTCTCTCTCTCTCTTTCTCTCTCCCCAAAATATGTTTTATAGCAAGGGCAAATGTTAAAGAATTTTGTTTCAGTAAACAGTTATAAGTTGGATTTGAAGGTAATATTATTCAGAACAGTAGGGTAGGAAGAACATTCAGATGTATCATATTAATGCTATGTAGGCACATTATAGTTACTGTCTTTGAGAGTTTAATTGATGTGTCTCTGTAAATGTACCCTTTGATATAAGTAAGTAGAATTCACTTAACCTCTTTGACAAGATACCTTTGAAAAGCACATTTTGTATCTAAAACTCATTGGTCTTTATCAGCAAAGTTCCCTGCCCTTTTTCCACAGCAAAAGCAGATTAGATCTTTGGCCTAGCCTCCTACATCATTTAAACATTTCCCCCCATTCCCGTAAATTCTTATCTTTCTTTTACCAAATGAGTGTTATTAGTCACTTTTATGTTGCTTTGATAAAGCATCATGTTTAGGTTTATTGTTCCAAGGTGTTAGACTCCACAGTGGTGAAGAAAACACGGTTTGTGCACATAAACATGCACAAACAGAGAGAGAGAGAGAGAGAGAGAGAGAGAGAGAGAGAGAGTCTCACACATGCATACCAAATAAATAAAGTATAATTTGAAAAATGAAAATCAGTTATTTTAAGTATTTGTAATTGAAAATATCATTGACATGGGGGATTAGCTTTTTAAAAATGTCATATCAGTTGTTACACTGTAATTCTGTAGCATTATAATCTTGATTTTGCAATTGAATTACTATTTATTTCTATAAAGCATAAAAAAATCTACTTTAAGTTACTTATATCTAGGGTCCTAGCTGCAGCTGAATCCTGGGAGACAATGCGTCACAGTAAGAAATACCTTTCCCCACAGTCAGATCCGTACCTGAGCTACCACGGAAATAGGAGGTGGTCTTACAGTCTGGAACATGAAGGTTGACTACAATACCGATCCTGAAGGGAGTCTTACCACAGAGATCACAGTCCAGAAGCCATGAGGAGGATCTACCAGAGGAGATACCGGGAACTCCATGACTGTGATACATATATGTGTGAAGATCAAAGCCCATCCTTTGGAGGGGACTGCTATGGGTCTTCACGTTCTCAGCATTGGAGACAGTCACAAGAGAGGGGGCTATAACATACATACCTGCAAGCATACTGACCACTGTCACAAATGCTGTCCCAGGTCTTCTAGCAACACCTCTTCGACAAGACAACCTAGCAGTAAGCGCAGCAGCAATATTATGCAATGTGACAAGGAGGGACACTCAGTGTGCCGGGTCTGTAATTGACTCCAAGAGTGATATGAGATCATGGAGAACCTGGGTGAAGGCACTTTTGGCAAGGTGATGGAGTGCTTGGACGATGCCAGAGGGAAGTCATAGTTTGCCGTGACATCCATAGTACTCGAAGGCTGCACTGTAGAAATCAATGTTCTCAAGAAAATCAAGGAGAAAGACAAGAAAAATAGGTTCCTTTGTCTGATTCTGATGTCTGATTGGTTCAACTTACACATTCATAAGTGCATCACTTTTGAGCTCCTGGGCAAGATCACATTTGAATTCCTGAAGGAATATAACTTGCAGTCTTATCCACATGGACTACCAGCTCTGTCATGAACTTAGACTTCTACATGAGAACAAGCTGAACCACACAGACTTGAAGCCAGAGAACATCTTGTTTGTGAATTCTGAGTTTGAAACCCTCTACAATGAGCGCAAGAGCTGTGAGGAGAGGTCACCGAAGAACGCCAGCATCTGAGTAGCAGTGTCACATTTTACTACAAACATCACACCACCATTTTGACCACCTGTCACTGCCGACCAACTTTAGTGATCCTTGATTTGGGCTGGGCATAACCCTGTGATGTCTGGTGCATTGGGTGCATTCTTTTCCAGTACTGCCATGGCTTTACAGTTTTCCAGTCCCATGAAAATAGAGGACACGGGGTTATGATGGAGAATATCCAAAGACCTATCACAGCACACATAATCCACCATACCAGGAAGCAAAAATACTTCTACAAAGGGGTCCTGGTATGGGATGAAAACAGCTCTGATAGGCAGTATGGGAAGGAGAACTTCAAACCTTTACAGAATTAGATGCTCAAGGTTTCTGTGGAACATGTGCAGCTGTTTGTCCTGATGAGAAAGATATTAGAGTTTGACTCTGCTTAGTGACTCACACTGGCAGAAGCTTTGCTGCACCCCTTCTTTGCTGGCCTGACCCTTGAAGAGCAGTCCTTCCACAGCAGCCATAACCCCAGCAAACTAAGAGATGGAGAGCTGGACTGGGCTGCTGACCCCTTTCCTTCAGCCTCTCCCACTGGCCTCAGAGCCAGAGCTACCAATGAACAGTCCAATGTGAAGGAAGGCAGAAGCCAGCAAGGAATTGCTGGATGTGGTGCTCAGCTGCCCAAAAGCAGATTGAACCCAAGCTACTTATATTGTATTGTAAAGTTATAATCAAGTTTTTCTTACTGTTTGTAAAAAAAAAAAAAAAAAAAAAAAAAAAAAAAAAAAAAAAAAAAGCTATTTACTTATACCTAAAGAAAGGACTTAAGCTGGGTGGTAGTAGCACACACCTTTAATCCCAGCACTTGGGAGGCACTCGCAGGCAAATATTTGAGTTAGAGGCCAGCCAGGTCTACAAAGTGAGTGCCAAGACAGTCAAAGTTACACAGAGAAATATTGTCTCGAACAAAGAAAGAAAGAAAGAAAGAAAGAAAGAAAGAAAGAAAGAAAGAAAGAAAGAAAGAAAGAAAACAGAAAGAAGAGTTATAGATACTATGTGTAAAGGAGTACAAGAAGAAATATACAAGAAATAATTTAGGAAAACTTGTTCTGAGACTACTAATAAGAACAAAAATTAATGGAAAAACTAACAACTATTTAATTGAAGTCTCCATTGTTTAGAAACAATCTGTAAATAATTGATCTAAATTTAGACTTTGATTTCCCCACCGATTTATTGAATGCACTCTTGACACCATGTACCTCAGGCTGTAGACAAGAGAATTCAGGATGGCCATGGTATAGTTTTGTCTGTGTCCATGGAATGACTTGAATTGGCCTTTAAGTGCATTGAGGTGATTGTTCAAGAACAGATAGACACAGTGGTAAGGCAGGATGCATAGGTGAAGTAAGCCTTCTACTGTCCATCAGCTGAGTGCACACTTAGGATAGTTATGAACATAAGATATAAGTAGTTCAAGGTAATGAACATAGCGACAACAAAATCCAATAAAGTCAATATAAAAACTAGAGTCTTAATTTTGTGGATAGTAGAATGAGAAGGGGGGTGATATTGTAGACATCAAGGGAAGGGGCAGTGTTTAAAAAGGAATGCCTCATAATTGTTACTACCACAAAACTGAAAGAATCAACAGTTAACCAGATGGCTAAAGACAGGCACAAGAACATATGCAAGAGAAGCCAATAAAAGTTAGCACCATCAGAATCCAGTTTTTCTACCATAGAAAGCCCTGGGTGTTCTAACACACCTGAAGAACAAGATTCTGACCTAAACTTCTATCTCATGAAGATAATGAAAGCCTTTAAGTAGGATATAAATAATTCCCTTAAAGAAATACACGAAAAATCAATGGAAGCTCTTAGGGAAGAAAGAAAGAAAATCCTTAAAGTAACTCAAGAAAATACAATCAAACATGGAAAGAAATTGAAGAAAATCATCCAAGACCTAAAAGTAGAAACAGAAACAATAATGAAATCATAAGTGGAGGCAACTTGGGATATTTAAAACCTATGCAAGAGAGCAGGAACTACAGATGCAAGCTTTACCAACACAGTGTAAGAAATGGAAGAAAGAATCTCAGGCTTAGAGGATACCATATAATATATTGACCCATCAGTCAAAGAACATGCAAAGTGTAAAACGTTCTTAACCCAAAACCCAGGTTATTTGGGGCACAATAAAAGAGACCAAACCTAAGAATAATAGGAATTAAAAAGGGTGAGGATTCCAAATTCAAAGAGCCAGAAAACATCTTCAACAATATCATAAAAGAAAACCTAAAGGAATCAAAAGATATGTGGAAGGACACTTCATGCTCATCAAAAATAAAATCCACCAAGGTGAAGTCTCAATTCTGAATGTCTATGCCTGAAATGCAAGGGCAACCACATTCACAAAAGAAACTTAACTGAAGGTCTAAACAATAATGAAGAATTTACACAATTTTGGAGACTTCAATACACTAGTCTTACCAATGGACAGATCATTTAAACAAAAACTATACAGAGACACAGTGAAACTAACAGAAGCTAGGAACCAAATGGATTTAACAGACATATACAGAACATTTCACACTAAAATAAAAGAATATACCTTCTATTCAGCACCTTATCATATGTTCTCGAAAACTGACCATATATTTGGACACAAAACAAGCCTCAACAGAAAGAAGAAGATTGAAATAATCCCATATATTCTATCAGATCATGATAGAATAATGTTAATTTTCAGGAACAACAATGACACAACAACAACAACAATAAAAAATAAAACAGAAAGCCAACATACTCATAGTAACTGAACAACTCTATACTAAGTGATCTCATAAAGAAATTGGAGTATAGCTTGAGGTCAGGGATGGTGATTCCCCCAGAAGTTATTTTATGGTTAAGAATTGTTTTCACTATCCTGGGTTTTCTGTTTTTTCCATAGTAAATTGAGAATTGTTCTTTCCATGCCTTTGAAGAATTGTGTTGGAATTTTGATGGGTATTGCACTGAATCTTCAAATTGTTTTTGGTAGGAAGGTCATTTTTACTATGTTAGTCCTTCAAATCTATTATCATGGGAGAACTCTTCATTTTCTGGGATCCACTTTGATTTCTTTCTTGAGAGAATCGAAGTTCCTATAATACAGGTGTTTCACTTGTTTGGTTAGAATTAACACAAGGCATTTTATATTAATTGTGACAATTGTGAAGGATGTACTTTCCCTATTTTCTTATTCAGCCAGTGTGTCGTTTCTATAAAGGAAGGCTAATGATTTATTTGAGTTAATTTTATATCTGACCATCTTTCTGAAGTTGATCAGCTCTGGAAAATCTCTGGTGGAATTTTGATGGTGTTTATGTCTACTATCATATCATCTGCAAATAGTGATTGACTTCATCTTTGCCAATTTGTATCCCCTTAGTCTCCTTTAGTTGTCTTCTTGCTCCAATTAGAACTTCAAGTACTATATTGAGTAGATAAGCGGAGAGTGTGAAGCCTTGTTATGCCCTAGGTTCAGGAGGATTGCTTCAATTATCTCTCCATTTAATTTGATATTAGCTGTTGGATTGCTACATGTTCCTTTTTGTTATGTTTATGTATGGGCCTTGAATTCTTGACCTCCCCAATACGTTTAACATGAAGGGGTGTTGTATTTTGTCAAGTACTTTTTCAGCGTCCAATTATATGATCTTTGTTTGTATAGTGGAATATGTTAATGTATTTTCATATATTGAGCCATCATTGGATCTTTGTGATCAAACCTACTTTTCATGGTAAATGGTGGTTTTAATGTGTTCATAAATTTTTATTTTGAGAATTTTACTTAGTAGTTTTGCATTAATAATCATAAAAGAAATTGGTCTAAAGTTTTCTCTCTTTTTTATGTCTTTGAGTGGTCTAGGTATCAGAGTAATAGTGGCATCATAGAATGAATTAGGTGGTATTTTTTTCTGTTTCTATTTTATGGAATTGTTTGAGGAATGTTGGAATTAGCTCTATTTTGAAGGTCTGGTTGAGTTCTGCACTAAAGCCATTTGGCCATGGGCTTTTGGTTGTTGTTGGAAGATTTTTAGTGATTTTTCCTACTTCCTTAGGGGATATGGGCCTATTTAGATAGCTTACCTGCTCGTGATTTGACTTTGGTACATCGGCTTTTTCTAGAAATATCATCCATTTCCTCGAGATTTTCCAGTTTTGTTAAGCATAGACTTTTTGTGGGATCTTATGATTGTTTGAAGTTCTTCAGTTTCTGTTGTTATGTGTATCATTTCATTTCTGATTTTGTTAATTTGGATATTATCTCTGTGCCCTTTAGTAGATTTGGCTAGGGGTTTATCTATCTTGTTGATTTGCTCAAAGAACTAGCTCTTGGTTTTGTTGATTCTTTTGATCAGTCTCTTCCTTTGTATTTGGATGATATAGGCTCTGAGTTTGACTATTTCCTGCAGACTACTCCTTTTGAGTGTTTTCTTTGTCCTTTGTGCCAATATAGTGTAAAGTATCTTCTATACCAGAAATTCTTTCTTCTATCTCTTGTATTGTGTTGTTGATGCATTCATCTGAGTTCCTGACATCTTTTCTAGGGTTTTGGTTTCCAGGGTTGCCTCCATTTCTTTTTCCTTTATTGCTTCTACTCCCATATTTAGGTATTAGACTGATTTGTTCAATTCCTTCAATTGATTGTGTTTTCCTGTTTTTTTTTCTTTAAGGGATTAATTTGTTTCCTCTTTAAGTGTTTCTAGCTGTTTACCAGCGTTTTCCTGTGTTTCTTTCAGTGAGTTATTTATATCCTGCATAAAGATATCTATCATCTTCATGAGATAGAATTTTAGGTCAGTATCCTGGTTTTCAGTTGTGTTGGTGTATACAGGGCTTCTTGTGGTTGGAGAACTAGTTTCTGATGATGTCAATGTATATTGGCTTCTGCTGCTTCTTATGGTCTTGAGCTTCTATCTCAATTTCTAGTTATCTCTTAGTTAACTGGCTTGGGTGTCTCTGACTGACACCTGCCTCCTGTGTCCCTGAGTTGCTGCAGGTCTCCTGGAAGGCCTGTGTCCCTGACTGTAGCAGACCTCTTAGGAGATCTTCAAACTCTGATGTCTTCAGTGGGGCATGCATGATGGTGATCTGTTGGTTTAGCTACAGCAGCTTTCCTAGGAGGTTTCAGAATGTCGTGTATTCAGACAAGTTGCTGATTTGTTGTCCTGCATGCAGCAGATCTGTTGGGTGGCCTTCAGACTGTGTGGTCTTTAGAGTAGCATAGAAGGTGAGAATCTTCCCTGGAGGAAGGCCCAGGCTTGAAAGGGGTGGAGTTTGAGGAGAAGAGGGTGTGGGGATTGGTCTGAAGTCCATTTGGCTCCTTGTGTTTCCCATGTGCTGCAATTATTTTGGAGGGTCCCTTACCTGTTGCCAGGCCTGCAGAAGATGTCCTGGAAGGCCTTCAGACTGTGGGGTCTTCAGAGGAGCAGACAAGCTGATGATCTCCTTTGGCAGAAGGAGCAGGCTGGGTATATACATACTTTATAATTAAATACCTATTGCCTATTTATGTAGGAAATGTGTATAGTCATGTTGGAAAAATTTGTCAACCAGCACAGAAAACCCAAAATTTTTCTTCTGAGTCTGTCTCTTGAGACAAAAATGCATGTCTTTAACAAGATGATTCTTTCTAAGAAACATCGCTTTATTGTTTTAAATAATTTGAACAATTTCATTGTCATTGAAATAAAGTCAAATAAGTCATTTTCCATGATATTTCTGAAAAAATAATATTCAAAACAAAATTTGAGAAGAAAATAGATTGAAACTTCAAACAAAAGAATAATTGGACAGAAGCTAAATAAACTATTATAGGATGGTAGAATACAGGAGAATTGCTTGAATGGTAACACCTATACTCACTGAGCAGTGAAATACAGGTCAATCTAAGTTTGAATGTCATCATTAATTTAATCAGACTGTAGACCATCCTAAATCCAGGAAAAGAAAAATTTAAGTGAGCAAAGGACCATATTTACTTAGATGTTAATGGCCTCCATCTGCAGCCTTCTAGGTCAGAATCAAGTTACTATTTCTCTGTGCATATATTATTTCTCAGAGAGAAAAATTATAGGAGAGCCTAACCATTTGTTCTTTCTTTCAGAGCAACACAGAACAAACTCCATTTCTATGTAAATGATGTTTTATGGTTTGTTGATTTTTTTTTTCTTTAGCCTTTGTTTATTTTCTTGATTGTGGTTTCTTTTTCTGTGTAAGAGAGTGAACCGACACAAAGTAGGGTTGATAAAGAGGTCGGTAGAATCTAGGATTATTTAGGAAGGATTAGTATGAATAAAATATATTGTATAAAATATATAATGAAAATTAAGTATAATACTTTTGGAAACAAGACTTTTTAAAGTTTAAGGAAATGATAGCTACAAGCGTTAGTCAGAGTTATATTGTGATAAAATAACACCATGACTAGAGCAAATTTACAAATGAAGAAAATTTATTGAGACTATTATCCTCATGTAAGGAAGCATAGTGGTACTCAAATAGAGATAGTAACTTAGTGTTACAACTCTTGATCCAAAAACAGCTGAAAGAAATATCCAGTGGAACTGAATTAAACTTTAGAAAACTCAAAAGCCTACTGGAAATGACATACATCATCCAACAAGACCATACCTCCTAATCTGTGTCAAATAGTACCACTCCTTAATGAACAGGCAATCAAATATTTGGGCCAATGGGGCTATTTGTAATCAAATGACTACAGACTCTAATTTTATTTATACATATTGAATATGTAAATAGTAAATTACCATGTAATACTAAATTAGTGTTACAATTAATCTAAAATTAATAAATAATTTGGGATTATATGATGTGTAAATAAGTATACTGCTTCAGAACTTATTGTATACATTATTTGACTATTCAAATATTTTGTTTCATTGAATATGATAAAGCTATTGTTGTTTTGAAGAAATTGCTTATGTGCTAAGTACATTGAAAAATAAAAATTGGGAGATCCTTGTTCATTGTAATAATTCATAATATGTGACTAATAAATCTCTATGCTTTCATTTTAACCTCAATATTTACTTTTTGGAAACTGTCACATACATAAACCCTTCTCAGACAAATAACTTAACAAACATGGAGCTATTTATTTATAAAGTGGAAGTGTAATTTATACCTGGATAAAATTTTACTAAGTAGATATTTTTAAACATTCTAATTTTCTAAACTGTGGATATATAAAATAACTTTTCAACTAAAGAAATTGATGATATGAAGACTGACTTTATTTTATGTCCAACAAATAATATTTTACATTGTATTATAGCATAGAATAATTATATGTGTTTTGGTGGATTTTATGTCATCAGATGAATAATCCTGCAGAAAGTTTGCCTCATCAACAACCTTTATGAATGTGCTCCTCAGACTAGAGACCACAGATTTCATTAAGAGGATAATTACATTGTAGACCAAAGACGCAATATTATCTGCATCCATAGAGTGAGTAGAGATAGGTTACAAATACATGATAATGACAGTCCTATCAAAGAGGAAGACTGCAGTGAGATGAGAAGTACAGGAGGATATTGTCCTCTGGTACCCATCACCAGAACAGATATTCAAAATGCTAATGAATTATAAACAGATAATAAAGAGGTCAAAATGAGGAAAAGTGCAAATATAACATTAAAGTTTGAAATAAGACTAAAAAAAATCTCAGTGGACCTAGGATTGAGCCAGACAATGCCCCTGTCCCCTGCCCCTACAGAAATAACAATAGAAATGATCCCAACAATAATTGCTGAGAGTGATACTGTAGCCTCATGTGTCCTGTTCTCCCTCCTTTCTCCTTCCAGTCCATTAGCTTAAGCCACATTCATCCTCCAAGCCTTGGACACAACCTATATCTGAAATGTAGACTGATCAGTCTCCTTTACCCCAGATTACCTGCAGTATATCCTAACACCTGCCTAGGCTTAGTTTTCCACCTGTATGCATACAAACTTGTAAGTCCTTGAAACCTTACCTGCTCAGACCATGCCAACCTTCAGATTGTGGCCAGGCAACACAAAAAAAGGCAACCTAGACTCTCAAGGAAGACAAAGCCAAGAAGAGAACTCAACATGCTTAGAACTCATCATAATAAATTTCTGTGTCTCTCTCTGTGTCTCTGTGTCTGTGTCTATTCTATCTCTGTCTTTGTCTCTCTGTCTCTGTTGCTCTGTCTCTCTGTCTCTCTATGTCTCTGTCTCTCTCTGTCTCTATCTCTGTCTCTGTCTGTCTCTCTCTGTCTGTCTCTCTCTCACACACATACTCACACAGATTTACACAATATGTAAGGGCAAAACTGTACATTTCCTCTGAAATGCAAGGACCTAAAATTTGTCTAGAAATGACCTGGATGAACCCCATTACACAGAACTTGAAATAATAATAATTAACTTTATCAAAAGATTAAAGATATTTGCGTAAAACATGAAGAATTAGCTCAGTAAACTTAATGTGAATAGTAATAAATACCTGAGTGATGACCAAGAAAACAAAAATGTATGGCTGAGTAAACTGAAAAAAAAAAAAAAAAGAGGTCATAGAATTGAAAAATCAATATCGAGATGAACTTGTTGAAGGGAATGAAGTCAAAATGAAGGTGGGATTCAAAAAATTATTAACCCAACTAGAATCCTCAGAAAAGAGATGGGCATATACTCTTGCTACTATCAATAAAGTTATTACTAATTAACAGCTGCTTGGTGTAAGTGAAGCTTTTTTCTTTGTTTGATTGTTTGGATTTTTGTTTGCTGTTATTATTTTTTTAACAGTTTAGCCACTGCTAGGTTGACCATACTTCCATAAAAGCTCACACATAAAAGATCATTTGAGAATCATAAATTTGATCTTAATCAGAGAAAACAAATGTGCATAAAATAGATGGGTATAAATGGAGGGAATGTTAATTGAAAGGGAGTGAATATTGCAAAATGTTATTTGGAGCTTTCAAGAAACTAATAAAACTTGTAAAAAATAACATTATAACCCTGGTATCTGTTGATATATTTATCTACCTAGTCATGGTTTGCTATAAAAGTTGCTGTTTTGTGAATAAGATGTACAGAAATGTCTAGTCAACCTAGAGAGCATGCCAACAACACACAGATAAAACTATTTGTTGCAAGTCTCTCTTGCTGAAACAATGAGTTTTGTCATGGTTATGACTTTCATGAGTATGTGTAAGGAGCTACCTGCAAGAAAATGAGTGTATCTGAGAGAGATGCATTGTTAGACAGTCCATCCAGAATGGGTGGCCACTCAGGAAAAATATGAATTGCTATAACCCAATAAGCAACGTTCAGGAAGTGTAGTTTGAGAGGCTCCTCTCTAGCATTAGTGTGCTACTATGGTTCTATGGACTGGCCTATGTGACTCATAAAGTTCTGAGCTCAGGAACCTAGTAAGATTCATTGGCATCCTGAATCTTAAATTTTTGACACATCTGAGCATTGTAATTTTATTTACTTCTTGAGTCTTATAATCTCCCAAATCTCCCAAGCAAACAATATCACAATTCAGAGGAAATATTTACTAAACAGCAGATAACACATGAAGTGTGGTCAGTATTGGGTATCCTAATATCTAGGATTACAGTCTAATTTTTTAAATTAAAGCCCCTAATTTCTATGATAACATATCCAACATTTGCTGTATATTGTCTGAATCTAAAAGGAATACACAGAAAATACATATAAAGAATATGCCCGGAACTACAATACACTTTGTAGTTAATTGATTAATCCCAGTGAAAGCACTGCTTTTCCAGCAACCTTCTTGAATGCATTCTTGACTTCTTTATTTCTCAGGCTATATACAAGAGGGTTCAGCATGGGAATGACCATGGTGTAGAAAACAGATGCCATCTTGTCAGTGTCCATGGAGTGATTGGAGCTGGGCTGTAAGTACATGAAGATAATTGTTCCATAGAAGATGGAAACAGTGGTAAGGTGGGATGCACAGGTGGAAATGGCCTTCTTCCTGCTCTCAGCAGAGCGCATTCTCACAATTGCAACAGAAATTAGTAAGTAAGAGGTCAATATAACCAATAGTGAAAAAGCCACATCAAATCCTGCCAACATGAAGAGTATAATTTCATTTGTGCGAATACTGGAGCAAGAAACAGCTAATAGTGGGGGGATATCACAGAAGAAGTGATTGACTACATTAGAACGACAGAAGGAAAGATGGAATGTGAAGGAAACATGGATGGAAGAGTGTAAGAGTCCACTCAAGTAAGATCCAACAAGAAGCAAGACACATATCGTAGTTGTCATAGTAGTGGAGTAATGCAAAGGTTTGCACACTGCTGCATGACGGTCATAGGCCATTGAGGCCAGGATAAAATTCTCAGTAATAGCAAAGGCTACAAAGAAGAACATCTGGGCAGCACATGCATTGTAGGATATGATCTTATTTCCTGTGAGAAAACCTTCCATCACCTTGGGGGTGACAGCTGAGGCATAAACACAGTCCACCAGAGAGAGGTTACTGAGGAAAAAGTACATGGGAGTGTGGAGTCTGGAGTCCAGCAGAATCAGCATTATCATCCCAAGATTCCCAAACAATGTTGTCAAGTAAATGAGAGTAAAGATGATAAATAAAGGAGTTTGCAGGAATGGTGCATCTGTTAACCCAACAAGAATAAATTCTGATAGTTCTGAAATATTCTGCATCATTTTTTATGGAAATTATAACAGACTCCTAGGATGAAATAAAAAAAATTTTGTATTTGGACATCAGCAAGCGATTTTAAATATGTTCACATTGTCTTATTCATGTGTCAGCATCCTGTACAGTATGAAATGATCTCATCTGAATTCTGGGTGGGAATGACCTAAAGGAAGTTATTTACCTGGAAATGGGTCAAATGGAAACTTACTTTATTGCTCTCAATATGCATCCCTATTGTAAATATAGGTCTTATTTCAGGTTGTCAGGTTGTTTTTTTTTTTTTTTTTTGGTAAATGAAAATAGATTTTTCATTAACACACAAAGAACTATTTTGTCTTCAAAAATCTTACAAATGTATTTTCTGAGATGTGCATCAGAATCTTTGAAACAAGTACAATATAGGTACGTGCAATTATTCTTTGTTTTTTGTTAGTAACAAACCCTATCTGTTGTGTTTTCCATCTCTAACACTTCCATCAAGTTTACCATACAAGCTGTGGCTATGAAGTAATTTTAGGTGCTGCTTCATGAGTACTCAGTTTTATATCTAAGTTGCTAAGCTCTTTCATTACATTTTTTCCTTTTAAAATTGAACTAAATGATAACTTCCTGATGTATGAAACATGTTCATTATAAAGTTTAAATATATCAGTTGTCATTTATTTAACAATCTAAGGTCATAGTTTTTCAAAATTAGAATTATTTTAAATGCTTTCATTACTTCTAATGAGCTTCATTTTCTTTTACACATTTTTGCTATTTTCTATTACTGCCACACAAGTTTGTTATATTTGGGTATGAGGGAGAATAAGGTAAACACTAATGGATAGCTATCTTTGCTCTTTCTACATAATGTGTAACCTCAAATACAGTATATTACAAGGTGCATCTTTTTGTACCACTACCGTGGTGGATCATGTAACTCCTGAAAATACAACTGTGATTTCATATGAGGTTACTGAATTGAGACCTACTTCCAACTTGAAAATCTTAGGCACACTTATTTTTCTTCATTAATAATCTCTTATATTCATGGCATCAGATATTATGACCTTATTCATTTAAATAACCAATAGGAAAATCATCCTTTCTCTTCATGGGATATACCTGTACTTACATTAAAATGAATGTGTAATTTTTTGCAAGTATGTAGGATGATAACTATTCAAAATCATGTAAGTCACAGCCATTACCTTTCCAATTTTTGCTTATCTTTACCTCGTGTCTTCTGAATAGCAGCTCATAATACTTATGTCTGAAAGTTGATACTCTCAGGAAAAGGAACCTAGTAAATGATATATTAAATGGATGTTGAAAGTTCTACAACTTTCTGAAATTGAAAGTGAGATGAGGTTTTCTGATACTGTAGAATATTTTAAATATTAGAAAATTAGAACATGGTCTCCCTCTAGAATGAAACCATCACTTCAAGATCAAAAAGAATTTAGAGTTGAATTCTGGCTTTTCTGATGCATCATGGTTGTAAGTAGAGCAATGGGTCAAGAGTGAGATTATAAGTAAATAAATAATCATGGCTCCCTGGACCTGCTGCTTTACCTTTATAGATATTAAATTTACTCTTTTTTGATTGCACCTATGAATCAAAACAAAAATAACTTGGTATTTTATATCCATTTACAGTTTTGCCTACATATATTTACATATTTTAATACTTACTGTTGTCCTAAGAATAGAAAAATAGGAGTAAAACGGAAGGCTGTGTGATATCTCCTATCCAGAACACTGACCTAACACACATAACTAGGAAATCATATTGTTCTCCTCCCTCCACAGCTAGAGCTCTGCTGTGAAATGGAATTTTATCTTATAATATTGCCAATATAATAATATAACCAGGAGCTATACTTGTATCTCACAGGGGCGAAATACACATGAGTAGGTGTCTCTAGAGCATAATGAGCTCATATTGGCTTTTAGATCAACCTTGATGGAGATTGCAGAAGATAGTGTTTGCATATTGTTTAAAAGTACTTATGAAGACATTGGATAATATATACTTATATGAAAAAGCCTCCAGTTATCACACACAGGTGTCCACATTCACGTTGAACAGAGAAACAACAAACAAAAAACAACTTAAAAGCCCATTATTTTTTTCTTTAAGCAACCTTAGCAACTCATACAAACATTCTGATATCAATTTTCCTCAAAAGTTCAAAGTTAGGACTTTTATTATTTCATTTTAAGTATTATAAAGAAGATACTCATGTTATTCTTATCACATAAAACATTATTTGGATATATGCATTCTAATTTTTTTACTTTTAATTATTCAGTTTATATCCTGCATACTGACCCCCTTTTTGTCACAACCTCTTACAGTCCTTCCCCCATTCCTCCTACCCTTCTCTTCTGATCAGGTGGTGACCACTGGGTATCCCCCACCCTGCCATTTCAAGTCTCCGTGAGGCTAGGCATTTCCTCTCCCACAGAGGCCAGGCAATAACGCCCAGCTAGAAGAACACATCCTACATACAATCAACAGCTGTTGGGATAGTTCATGTTCCTGCTCTTCAAGACCCACATGAAGTCCAAGCTCTACATATGCTACATATGTGCAGAGAAGCCTAGCTCCAGCCCTGTATGTTCTTTGGTTATTGGTTCATACTCTGAGAGCCCCAAGTGTCCAGGTTAGTTGATTCTATTAATATTCCTACAAAATTCCTATCCCTTATGAACTGCAATCCTTCCTTGTATTCTTCCATAAGGGTCTTCAAGCACCTTGAGACTTCCTACAGTCTTCTCCAGGGCTGGCCGGGTGACTTTCCCTAACAACCTATTCACATATTCTCCACAAATCTCCAGACCTAGATTGAGTCCCACACACAGTGTCCTAGCCATGTGTGGCTATCCCTCCTCCCACAGGATTCTCCTACATCATATCTGAATTCCTTCAAGTTATATGGAACCCCATATTCCAGCCATGGAAAAGTAAGCAAATCATGAATACCATGTCAATCCCTTCTGTCCATGTGACTTTACTTCATGCAATCATTTTCCAGTTTCTAGGCTCAAGCTGTTAGATTCTTTCTGCCATTCCCTCCACTATATTTCCTGGGCCTCAGAGAGAGCATATGAGTGTACTTTTTAGAATGTATGCTTCTGAAGTACTGTTGTCCTTGAAAGTGACATAGTGGAGGAAAACCTGCAAATATGTGGTATGGACCTATACAACTTTCACATCAACAACACCTATATCCAAGGAAACATTTTATGATTTAGAGAATCTTCTTTCACATCTGTGGAACTCTGCTGTGGAACATAATCTAGTCTTGTGCTTTACATTTTAAATTTAGAAGTGACAAGATTTGCAAATATCTCATTGGGAACAATGATATGGGAGTGGCTGTCTCTAGAGTTTCATGATCCTACACCAGCCATCCAAACTAACACTTCAGAGAGAAAGAAAGAAAGAAAGAAAGAAAGAAAGAAAGAAAGAAAGAAAGAAAGAAAGAAAGAAAGAAAGAAAGAAAGAAAGGAAGATTTTCACATTTTGTCTGGGAGGGTTTGTGAGTATGTTGGGAATGAGAATTTCAGGGAATAGAGCCTGAAATTATCAAGACAGCTGGGCTACAGAGAAGTTAGGCAGAAAAATAACATCAAACTTAATTGAAATCTCATAATATATGGCAGCACACTTTTTTCTATCATTATTATTATTATTATTATTATTATTATTATTATTATTATTATTATTATATGGTTATTGCTTAAAATTTTAAATGTAAATATATTTGATCATATTCTCCCCATCTTTCAAGATATCTTTCACACAGGGCCTTTGTACTTCCGAAGCATAAATTTTTTTTCAACTTTTTTTTTTGTTGTTGTTAAAAAAATCTCCACTCTTGTTTTTAAAACCACAATCTGCTTTGGTTTTTTATTATTAGTATTAATATTAATATTAAAATATAATTTTTATAGATAGAGGTACAGTGTATAATTTGCCAATATAATGTAGACACATATGATGAATAATCATTTTTAGGTATAGTTTGTATATTTATTACCTTATATATCTATCATTTTGGGTTTTGAGAACATTAAACAGTTTAATTTCCATTATTAAAATAATACAATAATATATTACGTAGCTAAACACACAGATCATTTATTTCCTTGAAAAATGAAGAGAAATGATTGTTTATCAGATCTCAAGTCCCACAGTGAAACTTTCAGTAGCCTTAGAATCACAGCTCATTGACACACTGAAATCTGCCTGGGAAGTTTATTTTCAGAGATGTATACCTAAGTAAAACTTGGATATGTAATATTAATAGAGAAATTAGTTTTAAGAAGAGAAAATGATTTAAAGTCAGATTTTAAAGAGAGAAAAAAAAGTACTCTAAGAACACTGAGTTAAGAAGACTGATATGAGAAGTAAAAGCTTCTCAAAGAACAGTAGCATTACAGTGTGTGTGTGTGTGTGTGTGTGTGTGTGTGTGTGTGTGTGTGTGTGTTCTTCCAAGCCCCCCCCCTCTCTCTCCTACCCCAAAATATGTCTTATTGCAAGGGCAAAAGGGATTTTTGTTTCAGTAAACACAGTTAGAGGGTGGATTTGAAAGTAATATTATTCAGAAGAGTAAGGTATGCAGAACATTAAGATGTATCATATCAATGCTATGTAGCCTATGAAGAACATTAAGATGTATCATATCAATGCTATGTAGGCACATTATAGTTACTGTCTTTGAGAGTTTAATTGAAGTGTCTCTGTAAATGTACCCTTTGATATAAGTAAGTAGTTTACTTAACCTCTTTGACAAGATACCTTTGAAAAACATGTTTTGTATCTGAGACTCATTGATCTTACCAACAATGTTCCCTGTCTTTTTTCCACAGCAAAAGAAGATTACATCTTAGCTGTAGCCTCCTACCTCATTCATATCTTTCCTCCCATTACCATAAGTCCTTAAATGAGTGTTATTAGTCACTTTTCTGTTGCTTTGATAAAACATCATGACTAAAAAAAAATTATAGAGAAAAGAGTTTGTTTAGGTTTATAGTTCCAGGGTGTTAGATTCTACAGTGGTTGGAGAAAACACTGCTTATGCACATAAACATACAAACACACACATACACACACGCACACACACACACACACACGCACAAAGAGACAGAGAGAGACAGAGAGAGAGAGACTCACACATGCATGCCAAATAAATAAAGCATGATTTGAAAAATGAAAATGCATTATATTAAGTATTTGTAATTGAAAACATCATTGACATGTGGGATTAGCTTTTAAAAAGTCATGAGGATTCATTATGGTCGAGGCCAGCTGTGCACCATCTTGCACAGGAACCCCGCAGAAGATTCAAAAGTCCCCAAAGGACTCTACTCCACAGGGCATCTAGCAGAGCCAGGGCCTCGGGATCACTGGTGAGTAGAAAGCAAAATCAGTTCCAAAGAATCCTGGAGGGTCTTGTGCCAGCAGGAACTAGGACAAAGGAACCCTTCTGATCAGAGGCTGGGATTCGTCCTGGATAGGGCCAGCCCTGGCATCTTCCCTGTGAACCCAGTGGAGCTCGCCAAGGTCCCCAGAGGACTCTCCATGCCACAGACCACCTATCACACCCAGGACCTTGGGATTCCTTGTGATCACATGGGCAGCAGAAGCAACAAAGCTTCTTGGACAGGGTCCCTTTGGGCCTTTATCCTCAACCAGGAGGCAGAGGTGAGACTCAGACCCCAGGGCACCTTCACTGCCAGAGGAGAGTGGGCCTCTGGGGAGGGCTCTGACCCCAGGACTCAGGAAGTGGATCAGAGCTCCAGAGTTCTGGACACTTTCCCTGCTATAGGAGAGTTTACCTGCAGAGAGTGCTCTGACCACTGTTACTCAGGGGAGAGTTGGACTACCCAGGAGTGCTGACAGAGGCTAACAGAAAAACAGGAGGAACACGCTCCAGCCAGAGACAGCTATATCAACTAAGAACAGAGATTAACAGATGGTGAAAGACAAGTGTAAAAGTATTACTAACAGATACCAAGATTATCATCAGAACCCAGTATGCCCACCACAGCGAGACCTGGATACCCCTGGTGGTAGAGGATTTTAAGAAGGGCATTAATAACTCACTTAAAGAAATACAGGAGAACACTGCAAAACAGGTGGAAGCCCTTAAAGAATTACAGGAAAACACTGCTAAACTAGTAGAAGTCATTAAGAGGAAACACACACACACACACACACACACACATACACACACACCCTTAAAGAATTACAGGAAGACACAACCAATCAGGTAATGGAATTGAACAAAACCATCCAAGATCTAAAAATGGATTAGAAACAATGAAGAAAACCTAAAGGGAGACAACTCTGGAGATAGAAATCCTAGGAAAGAAATCAGGAACCATTGATTTGAGCATCAGCAACAGAATGCAAGAGATGGAAGAGAGAACCTGGGGTGCAGAAGATTCTATAGAAAACATGCACATAACAATCAAAGAAAATGCAAAATGCAAAAAGATCCTAATTCAAAACATCCAGAAAATCCAGGACACAATGAGAAGACCAAACCTAAGGATAATAGGTATACATCAGAATGAAGATTTTTCAACTTAAAGGCCCATTAATACCTTCAACAATATTATAGAAGAAATCTTCCCTAACCTAAAGAAAGAAATGCACATGAAATACAAGAGATCCACAGAATTACATATAGACTGGACCAGAGAAGAAATTACTCCCAACACTTTATAATCAGAACAAAGAAGGCACAAAATAAAGACAGAATATTGAAAGCAATAAAGGAAAAAAGGCCAAGTAGCATATAAAGGCAAACCTATTTGAATTACACCAGATTTCTCACCAGAATTTCTGAAAGCCAGATGATCCTGAACAAAGTTTATACAGACCCGAAGAGAACACAAATGCCAGCCCAGGCTATTATACCCAGCAAAACTCTCAATTACCGTAGATGGAGAAATCAAGGTATTCCATGACAAAACCAAATTCACACAATATCTTTCCATGAATCCAGCCCTTCAAAGGATAAATTGAAAACTCCAACACAAGGATGGAAATTACACCCTAGAAAAAGCAAGAAAATTATCCTTCAACGAACTTAAAAGAAGACAGCTGAAAGAACAAAACCCGAACTCTAACAACAAAAATAACAGGATGCAATAATTACTTTTCCTTTGCACTTCTTCATATCCATGGATTCAATTCCTCAATAAAAAGACATAGACTATCAGACTGGCTATGTAAACAAGACCCAACATATTGTTGCATACAGGAAACCCAACTCAGGGATAAAGACAGACACTACCTTAGAGTAAAAGGCTGGAAAACAATTTTCCAAGCAAATGTTCTGAAGAAACAAGCTGGAGTAGCCATTCTAATATCGAATAAAATTGACTTCCAACCCAAAGTTATCAAAAAAGACAAGGAGGGGCACTACATACTCATCTAAGGTACAATCTGCCAAGATGAACTCTCAATTCTGAATATCTATGCTCCATATGCAAGAGCAACCACATTCGTTAAGGAAACTTTAGTAAAGCTCAAAGCACACATTTCACCACACACAATAATAGTGGGAGATTTCAACACCCCACACTAGTCATTGGACACATCATGGAAACAGAAACACATTGAAACTAACAGAAGGTATGAACCAAATGGATTTAACAGATATCTACAGAACATTTTATCCTAAAACAAAAGGCTATACCTTCTTCTCAGCACCTCATGGTAACTCCTCCAAAATTGACCATATAATTGGGCAAAAACAGGCCTCAACAGATACAAAAGTATTGAAATTGTCCCATGCATTCTATCAGATCACCATGGACTAAGGCTGATCTTCGATAACATAAATAATAGAAAGACAGTATTCACGTGGAAGCTGAATAAGACTCTACTCAATGATACCTTGGTTGAGGAAGAAATAAAGAAAGAGATTAAAGACTTTTTAGAGTTTAATGAAAATGAAGCAAAAACATACCCAAACCTATGGGACACAATGAAAACAGTCCTAAGAGGAAAACACATAGCTCTGAGTACCAACAAAAAGAAACGAGACAGAACATACACTAGCAGCTTGACAGCACACCTAAAAGCACTAGAACAAAATGAAGCAAATTCACCCAAGAGGAGTAGACTTCAGAAAATATTCAAACTCAGGGCTGAAATCAACCTAGTAGAAACAAAAAGAATCATTCAAAGGACCAACCAAAGCAGGAGCTGGTTCTTTGAGAAAATCAACAAGATAAACAAATATTTAGCCAGACAAACTAGAGAGCACAGGGACAGTCTCCTAATTAACAAAATCAGAAATAAAAAGGGAGTCATAACAACAGAACGTGAGGAAATTCAAAATATCATCAGAGCCTGCAAAAAAAGGATATACTCAACAAATCTGGAAAACCTGGATGAAATGGACAATTTTCTAAACAGATGCCAGGTACCAAAGTTAAATCAGGATCAGAATAATGATCTAAACAGTCCCATATCCCCTAAAGAAATAGAAGCAGTTTTTAATAGTCTCCCAAACAAACAAACAAAAAAAGCCCAGGTATAGATGGGTTTAGTGCACATTTCTAATAGACCTTTAAAGAAGACCTAATCCCAATTCTCGTCAAACTATTCAACAAAATAGAAAAGGACTCTACCCAATCCACTCTATGAAGACACAATTACTCATATATAAACCACACAAAGATCCAACAAAGAAAGAGAACTTCAGACCAATTTCCCTTATGAACATCGATGCAAAAATACTCAATAAAATCCTCACAAACCGAACCCAAGAACACATCAAAATGATCATCCATCATTACCAAGTAGGCTTCATCCCAGGGATGCAGGGATGGTGTAATATACAGAAATCGATCAATGTAACCCACTACATAAACAAACTGAAAGACAAAAACCACATGATCATCCCCTTATATACTGAGAAAGCAATTGACAAAATCCAACACCACTTCATGATAAAAGTCTTGTAAATTTCAGGAAGTCAAGGCCCATACCTAAACATAATAAATGCAATATAAAGCAAACCAGTAGCCAACGTCAAAGTAAATGGAGAGAAACTCGAAGCAATCCCAGTAAAACCAGGGTCTGGACAAGGCTGCACACTTTCTCCCAACCTATACAATATAGTACTTGAAGTCCTAGCCAGAGCAATTAGACAACAAAAGGTGATCAAGGGGATACAACATCTAAAAGAAGAAGTCAAAATATCACTATTTGCACATGATATGATAGTATATATAAGTGACTCTTAAAACTCCACCAGAGAAATCCTAAACCTGATAAACAACTTCAGAACAATAGCTGGATATAAAATTAACTCAAAAAAAAATCAGTGGCCTTTCTCTACACAAAGGATAAACAGGCTGACAAAGAAATTAGGGAAACAACACCCTTCACAATAGTCATAAATAATATAAAATACCTTGGTATGAGTCTAAGGAAGTGAAAGATCTGTATGATAAGAACTTCAAGTCTTCTGAAGAAAGAAATTGAAGAAGACCTTAGAAGATGGAATGATCTCCCATGTTCATGGATTGGCAAGAATTATATAGTAAAAATGGCTATCCTATGAAAAGCAGTCTACATATTCAATGCAATCTCCATCAAAATTGTAAATCAATTCTTCGCAGAGTTAGAAAGGGCAATTTGCAAATTAATGTTAGATTAACAAAAAACCTAGGATAGCAAAAACTATTCTCAACAATAAAGGAATCTCTGATGGAATCACATGTCTGACCTCAAGCTGTACTATAGAGCAATTGTGATAAAAGTTGCATGGTACTGGTACAGCGACAGACAGGCAGATCTATGGAATAGAATTGAAGACCCAGAAATGAACCCACACACCTATGGTCACTTGATCTTTGACAAAGGAGCTAAAACCATCCAGTGGAAAAAAGACAGCATTTTCAACAAATGGTGCTGGCTTAACTGGTAGCTATCATGTAGAAGAATGAGAATTGATCCATTCTGATCTCCCTGTATGAAGCTCAAGTGTAAGTGGATCAAGGAGCTCCACATAAACCCAGAAACTCTGATACTTATAGAAAAGAAAGTGGGTAAGAGCATCAAAGATATGGGCACAGGAGAAAAATTTCTAACAGAACAGCAATGGCTTGTGCTCTAAGATATAGATTCAACAAAAGTGACCTCATAAAATTGCAAAGCTTCTGTAAGGCCAAACACACTGTCAATAAGACAAAAAGGGCACCAACAGATTGCAAAAGGATTTTTACCAATCCTATATCAGATAGGGGACTAATTTCCAATATATACAAAGAACTCAAAAAGATGGACTCCAGAACATCAAATAACCCCATGACAAAATGGGTCACAGAGCTAAACAGAATTTTCAACTGAGAAAAACTGAGTGGCTGAGAAGCACCTGAGAAAAGTGTTCAACATCCTTAATCATCAGGGAGATGCAAATCAAGACAACTCAGAGATTCAACCTCACACCAGTCAGAATGGCTAAGATCAAAAATTCAGGTGACAGAAGATGCTGGCGAGGAAGTGGAGAAAGAGGAAAATGTCTTCATTGTTTGTGGGATTGCAAGCTTGTACAACCACTCTGGAAATCAGTCTAGCGGTTCCTCAGAAATTTGGACACAGTATCACCAGAGAATCCAGCCATACTTCTCATGGACATATATCTAGAAGATGTTCCAACTGGTAATAAGAACACATGCTCTTCTATGTTCATAGCAGCCTTATTTATAATAGCCAGAAGCTGGAAAGAACCCAGATTTCCCTCAACTGAAAGATGGATACAGAAAATGTGGTACATTTACCCAATGGAGTACTACTCAGCTATTAAAAACAACGAATTTATGAATTTCTTAGGCAAATGGGTGGATCTGAAGGGCATCACCCTGAGTGAGGTAACCCAATCACAAAATAATTTACATGATATGCACTCACTGATAAGTGGATATTATCCCATAGACTTAAAATACCCAAGCAACAATTTGCAAAACACATGAAACTCAATTAGAAGGAAGGCCAAAGTGTAGATACTTCATCCCTCCTAGAATTGGGAACAAAATACCCATGGGATGAGTTACAGTTAAAATGTTTGGAGCTGAGACGAAGGATGAACCATCCAGAGACTGCCCCACCTGGGGATCCATCCCATAATCAGACACCAAACGCAGACACTATTGCATATGCCAGCAAGATTTTGCTGAAAAGACCCTGGTATAACTGTCTTATGTGAGTCTATGCCAGTGCCTGGCAAATACAGTAGTGGATGCTCGCAATCATCTATTTGATGGAACCTAGGGCCCCCAATGGAGCTGCTAGAGAAAGTACCCAAGGAGCCGAAGGGGTCTGCAGCCCTATAGGTGGAACAACTATATGAACTAACCAGTACCCCGGAGCTCTTGACTCTAGCTGCATATGTAACAGAAGATGGCCTCATCGGCCATCATTGGGAAGAGAGGCCCATTGGTCTTGCAAACTTCATATGCCCCAGTACAGGGCGATGACAGATATAAGAAGTCTGAGTGGGTGGGTAGGGGAGCAGGGTGGGGGTAGAGTATAGGGGATTTTTGAGATAGCATTTCAAATGTAAAGGAAGAAAATATCTAATAAAAAAATTGAAAAAAAAAACCAGAAATCTATTATCTTCATGAGATAGAATTTTAGGTAAGTATCCTGGTTTTCAGTTGTGTTGGTGTATACATAGCTTGCTTTGGTTTGAGAACTAGTTTCTAATGATGCTAAAGTATATTGGCTTCTGTTGCTTCTTACGGTCTTTGTGCTTCCATCTCACCATCTGGTTATCTCTTGGTTAACTGGATTGGGTGTCTCTGACTGAGTCCCACCTCCTGTGTCCCTGATTTTCTGCAGGTCTCCTATGAGACCTGTGTCCCTGGCTGTAGCAGACCTTGTGGTAGGTCTTCAGACTGTGATGTCTTCAGAGGGGCATGCATGATGGTGATCTGTTGCCCCAGCTACAGCAGACCTCTTAGTTTGTCTTCAGTCTGTGGGGTCTTCAGAGTATTATAGAAGGTGAGGATCTGCCCTGGAGGAAGGCCCAGGCTAAAATAGGGTGGAGTTGTACAAGGGGTAGGGTATAGGGATGGGTCTAAAGTCCACTTGACTCCTTGGGCTTCCCAGCTGCAGCAGTTATTTTGCAGGGCCCCTTACCTGTTGCCCTGCTTGAAGAAGATCTCCTCGGAGGCCTTCAGATTGTGGGGTCTTCAGAGGAGCAGACAAGCTGATAATCTCCTCTGATAGAAGGTGCAGACTGGGCATATACGTACTTCATAATTCAATACCTATTGCCTATTCATGTAGGAAATGTGGTTAGTCATGTTGGAAAAGTTTGACAACCAACACGGAAACCCAAAATTTTTCTTCTGAGTCTCTTTTGAGACAAAAATACATGTCTTTAACAAGATGATTCTTTCTAACAAGCATCGTTTTATGGTTTGTTGATTTTTTCACTTTAGCCTTTGTTTATTTTCTTGATTGTGGTTTTTTTTTTTTGTGAATGGACACAAAGAGGTCAGGAGTATCTAGGACTATTTAGGAAAGGAAAAATATGACTAAAATATATTGTATGAAAAATAATATAATGAAAATTAAATATAATACATTTGAAAACAAGACGTTTTTAAAGTTAAAGAAATGATAGCTACAAGCTTTAGTCAGTGTTCTGTTGTGATGAAATAAAATCATGACTACAACAAGTCTTATAAATGAAGATGTTTAATTGAGGCTTAACTGTACAGTTTTCAAAGTCAGGCTATTATCCTCATTTAAGGGAGCATGATGGCACTCAAATAGAAATGGTAACTTAGTGTTCCAAGTCTGGATCCAAAAGCAGCAGGAAGAAACACCCACTGGACCTGCATTGAACTTTAGAAAACTCAATAGTCCACCAGGAGTGGCATATTTCATCCAAGGTGACCACCCCTCCTAATCTCTGTCAATCAATACCACTCCTTAATGACCAAGGATTCAATTATTTGGAACTGTGGGGCCATTTCTAGTCAAATGACTACAGTATTCTAATTTGTTTTATACATGTTTAATATGTAAATGGCAAATTACCATGCAATATTAAATCAGTGTTACAATTAAAATAAAATAAAGAAATTACTTGGGGTCATATGGTGTATAAATAAACATACTTCTTCATAACATATTTTAAACATTATTTAATTAAATAATTTGTTCCATTGAATATGTTAATGCTATTATTATTTTGAAGAAACTGCTTATGTGCTAAATACATTGAAAAATAAAAATTGGGAGATCCTTGTTCATTGTAATGATTCATAAAATGTGACTAATAAACCTCTATGTTTTCATTTTAACCTAAATATTTACTTTTTGGAAACTGACACATATGTAAGCCCTTCTGGGACAAATACCAAACACTGAACTATTTTTTTTATGAAGTGGAAGTGCTATTTATACCTGGATAAAATTTCACTAAGTAGATATTTTTTAAACATTGTAATATTTTCTAAACTGTGGATATGTAGAATAACTTTTCAACTAAAGAATTTGATGATATGAAGACTGAATTTATTTTATGTCCAACAAACAATATTTAACATTGTATTATAGCATAGAATAATTATATGTCTTTTGGTGGATTTTATGTCATCTGATGAATAATCCTGAAAAAAGTTTGCCTCATCAACAAACTTTATGAATGTGATCCTCAGACTAGAGACCAAAGATTTCATTATAAAGATAATTACATTGTAGACTAAAGATGCAATATTATCTGCATCCATTGAGTGACTAGAGAGAGGTTACAAGTACATGATAATGACAGTCCCATCAAAGAAGAAGACTGCAGTTAGATGAGAAGTAGAGGAGGATATTGTCCTCTGGTACACCTCCCCAGAACAGATTTTCAAAATGCTGATGAATTATAAATAGGTAAGAGATCAAAATGAGGAAAAATGCAAATATAACAGTAAAGCTTGAAATAAGACTAAGAAAAATCTCACTGGAACTAGGATTGAGACAAACAATACCCCTCCCCCTTCCCCTACAGAAATAAGAAAAGAAATAATTCCTGATAATATTCTAGGATACTCATAGACAGGAGCCTGGCATAATCACAGAGAGGATGTACTCAGCAATTGATGCAAATAGATGCAGAGACACACAGCCACAAATTAGGTGGAAATCAGTGAATCTTGGAAAAGAATAAGGAGGGACTCCCAGAGCCAGAATTGTCAAGGGCACAACAAGAAGTCTCAAAGAACCAAGAAACCTGGAGTCATAGCAAGTCACTGTGACAGAAACCACATTCAGGAAGTCTGCATGGGTCTAATCTAGGTCCTCTACATAAATGTTATATTTGTGTAGCTTGAAGTCTTTGTAGGACTCATTAAAGAGTAAACATGTGATGTTTCTAATGCTTTTACCTAGGATTTTAGACAATTGACCTTCTACTGGGTTTGACATATACAGCCTTACTAGAAGGGGAGTCACCTATACTTATTGCAACTTGATAGGGATAGTAGAGCTGAGGGGGTGGGACTTAAAGGAGAGAAGGGAGAGAAAACAGTGTTACGTGGGTAATATATGAGAATAAATTAATAAAAACATACATTTTTCAAAAAGTAGAGAAATTAATTCTTCTGTGCTTACTGTGAATGTTCTAAGTTGGTTGAATTATCATGACATGGAGGCAGGATCATTACAGAGAACTAGGAATCCTGGGTTCAGGTTTTATACATATCATAATTATTTTTGTGCATTTTGAAATTATTTACTTCTGAGCTCAGTTTCTTCATCTGTGGGAAAAATGGTAAAACCATCTGTACTAATATTTCTGAAACTAGGAAAGGGAATAGCATTTGAAATGTAAATCAAGAAAATATCTAATAAAATTAACATTTAAAAATAATATTTCTGAGAACTGGATATGTTTTGCCTGCTTGTTTCATACTCATCATCACACATACACACAAAACTCTGGGAATGGTCATTGTGTGCTCTAAATGTATTAGAATTCACCTGAAAAAAATGGAAAGCAATTGCAGTCTGCTCAGAGTCTTATTCTTTAAAAAAATTCCACACAAGACTATGAAAATATGTCAGTGGCCAGTTTGGGAGCTAGGTGAAAATTGTACAAATATAGAATTCTCTCAGGGAACAGATGCCCTCTGAAGGTAGTGATTAATTCTCACTCCAATTACTCAGAAGAAAAGCAATTAAAATTCTATGACTTACATACTTGTGAAATAAGTTTAATATATCTATACTTGCTGGAACTATATATTTTTAATTTTTAATTTGAAAATTTTCATAATGTAAAGTTGAGACATAATATATAATGATCTATCATCCATGTTCCCCCTCCACCTCTTCCCATGACTACTGTAACACACTCCCAAAAAACTACATGCTTTTGTTTTTGCTGTTGTTGTTAGCCTTCTTGGTGTTGTTTTTTTTTTTTTTCAATAACTCATTAATGCAGTGAGTTTTATTTATGGACATGGAGCTATGTGCTGGAGAATGGGAAATGTAGAGTCGTCACATCCACAAAAAATGTTTCTTCTGCAGAAAATATTAATTTCCAATAGCTCCCAACTAAGCGCTGAGGCCTGGAGAATATCTAACAAATATATTGGGGTTGTTGTACTCACTTAGTTATATATAGTTCTTGTGCATATAACTATAGCTGCTGAATTCAGGATTATATTACCCATGTCATGTCCAGAAATTATCATTTAATATATTTTCTTCTCTTCCTCTGGCTTTTATATAATTTTATTTCCACTTCCTGTGTGTTCCCAGAGCCTAGGTAGTGGTAATAGGGTTAATATGCATGGTCTACTTTTATGTGAACACTCAGTCTCTTATTCTCAGCAATTTGACCAGGCATGCATATCTGTGTTGAATGTTCCTGCCCATTAAAAGAAGTTTTTCTGACAGAAGTTTATCTCTATATACCATCTTTCATTTATTTTCTGTATTTCCAATTTTGAATCCCAGTAACTATATATGTAACAAAAATTTTAGGTAATGAATAAGTAATATTTATTTGATCTTTTTCCTTATAGTCATAACACAACAAAATTTTTTTCCACTATATCATTACTACAAAATCATTTCCAACTTTACTAGCACAATAGTTAAATAGAAAGACCTGGTATAAAAAGATGGAACAATAGAAGTGTTTACTTTTTGGAGTTTTCCTGGCATTTAATAGGATGGATTGTCTAAAATGTTAACCACAAAATTTGCAATACCTTATGGAAATAAATGTAAAAAAATGTGTTTTACCTTTGTAAAAATAATAGGGAATTAATTCGTGCTTTATATTTGCCAGTCAATAGCAAGGGAACCACAGTGAATTTTTATCTGTGTCCTCATGTTGTTCATCTTTTCGGCAGGGATTAAAAGATATGTCATGCTTTGCCATCTAAAAGTATTTTTTGGAGTTCATATGATACCTATCTGTCTAATATTTTTCTTATTTCCTTTGAGAATTCTTCAAATTATTCTTTTAATTTACCTTCTAATCACTGCCCCACCTTGGTCCTCCCTCCTACAGTTACTCATCCCATTCTTCTCCCCACTCAACTTAGGGTGGTTGCTCTCCCCAGGGCTCCCCCTTCCCTGGGGCCTCTTAAGGATTAAGTATGTTTTCTTACACTGAGACCAGACTAGCAGACCTCTGCTATATATGTGCTAGCAGCCTCGGACCAGCATGAATGTGGACCTGTCTGCTGGAAAATGAGAAATATATAGTTGTCACATCATCAAAAAGTTGTTTCTCTCTTCTTCAGCAAATACCAATTTCCAATAGCTACTGATTAAGAGGTTACATCTATAATGATGTAACAGACTTTTGTGAGGTGCTTTTCTCACTTAGTCATGTATAGTTATTGTACAGACAGGTATAGCTGCTGAGTTAATGATTGCATTAATCATGTAACGTCTAGAAGCTATTATTTAACAGCTTTAATTTCCATCCTCTAGCTCTTATATTTTTAGATCTCCTCTTCACCAATGCTTCCTAAGCCAAAGTAGTGGTGGTAGGATTAATATAGATGTTCCATTTAGACATGAACAATTGGTCTCTTATATTCAGCAACTGAACCAGGTATGTATATCTGTACTGAATTCACCTGTCCATTGAAAATAGAAATCTCAGACAGAAGTTTTTCTATCTTACTTTTGTCTATCTTTTCCCGATTTCAATTTTTGAATTCCAGTAATTAAATATGAGCTACTAAATGTTTTGGATAATAAATAATTACAATTTATTTGTTCTTTTTTTCAAATACAATACAGGAAGTAGAGCAATCAGAAGACACATCATATTAGTCACTACTATTTCACGACATAGAGTCATACCTTTTATGACCTTATAGTAGCTATGGGATTCCTAAAAATCTAAGTCCTAGATGTTCCCATAAACAATCCACTCTTTAGTGATAGTCTGAATTTTCATTCTTCTTTTTCCTTAATTCCTTTCTCACTTATTTAACAGTTCTGTTACCAATTCCAAATAAGTGTATGAATTCAAATCATTGGCTTAGAGTTAGCATCTATGGGCAATACTTAATTCATATGCCAATATCTTAGTCTCTTTAATAGTCAGGTACATTGACCATCTTTTTAAATATACCATGGATAGAAAGATTCTTCCAGGTCAATAAGAGACATTTTATTAAAGGAAGTAGATAGAGATTTTGAGGTTGATATGATTGTCTTTTTACTTCCAAACCCATATAGAGCATCTTTTAAACTCTCCCATGTATATTTACTTACTTTCTTCCAAACTTATTGTTGTGATAGATATATTGATTGATTGATAGATAGATAGATGATAGATAGACTGACAGATAGATAGATAGATAGATAGATAGATAGATAGATAGATAGATAGATAGATCGGGGAGCCTCATCTATTTAATTTTAATTTTATATGTTTTCAGGGATGCTGATTTGATATTGGATTACTAATTTGTATGAATTTTTTATGTACAGGACTATTTTTCCTACTCTCAGCATTTCTTAGTTACCTGAAGTTTATGTGACATTGAGGCCACATGAAGTTTGCCTTACTCACTTTGGTATGTCTATTGGCTTTGTCCTTGTTCAGCTAATATTTAGGGAGTTGTGGTGGGACTTTATCAGTTTAGCTCCTGATTTTAAAGAGAAGAAGTGACTTACTCCTACTAACTAGCTATATTCACAGTACAAAAGAAGATAATTTTAGCTGAGAGAAACATTTTTGTATGTTTTCAATAACTACAAAAGAAAACTTGAGAAGTTTTCACAATTGGTAAATACTAAACATATGGAAAATGCTAATATCCTTTACTCAAAATCACTACATATTATATAATGGGACAATATGGGACAGTTTTCCTCATAAGTTGGTGAATATACAATTGTTACATATTAATAAATATATTACAGAAAAATAACAAAGTAAAATCTTAGTGTACATACATGGTGCTAAGATAGTTGTTTGATGTTCTATTGAAAACCAACTAGAAGTAAGGAAAAATAATATGCTGGAACCATGTGACAAAGCTAAATGCCAGAAGCTCAGGGTAGCTACTTGACTGAAATTGTAGAGGACTTTTTTCTATATTCACTTACTGTGACCCAGAAGTCACAGTAATAATTTTACTAACTTCCCTCTAAAAATCTTTTCCTTCATGTCATCACAAGGACTCTCCACCAAATTCTAAAACTCTTGATAACTCCATTAAGGTGAAAATGAATGGCCGACATGGGAACATAAGCCTCCAGAGATATCTATTGCATCTTATGCCAATTCCCACGATGCATATGAGGAGCTTGCATCATCTTCCTTGATACTGGCAAGATAATGCACAGGCCAGGGTTCTTTAGGTACACCAGAGCTTATGATGTAGGGAAAAAAGATCACTGCTTACAGAGCTTTCCTGGGTATGCATGGCAGACCAATACTCAGTATTTTGTACACTTCTCTGTTTCTAGAACAATGGTAAGCAATAAAATATATAGTTATATAAAGTTATAATTATAAGGGGAACAAAATCAAGCCACTTTTTTTTCCTTGTGAAAAATTAGAAAATAATGGCAATAAATGTTGAATAGTTATTCTACAAAAACACTGAGTTATCGTTTCCATACTTCTTTCCACTACACTTCACTGTAGAGTTATGTATATACTGTATATATGTATAATTCATATTTTGATGATCAGTATCAGAAGATACCATTTAGAAGCTGGTAAGGTGAAATTGTAGTCAAAGATAAAGGAGATAACTGAATCTTATGGGGAAAAAAATCAGCTTGGCTAACCTTGTACTTCTCCTAATTTGAATAAGAATGAGGTTTACTGCTAGCAATTAATATGTCTCATAATTCCAGAAACAAATTTGTTCTTAGGTGCATTGATTTTCATTCTGTAACCAGTGGCAGTCATCTGATATATGAGCCACTGTGGAGGTAAGTAAATCAAATATGCTATATAATAGTGCTTGCTAAAACTTAGTTAGTCTCTATGGAAGAATGAAAAATGTTTTTCTGTGTTTGGTCTATTTTTCCAAAACACAAATCAAGAAGACATGGTTGTTGGTGTATAAGGGACAACATCATTCTATGTGAAAAAGACTGTGGCATGAATACTACTCAGATACGGTTTTGCTCATCAATTTTGAAAAACTGTTTCCTTACATTTTATACTTCTGAAAAAGTGAATGTATCATGTATTTCCACATAAAGTACTAACATGTAAAGAAGAAATAAGTAAGAAATCTCATGAATTGGAATTATAGCCTAGATGTGTTGAGATTAGATTCACAGGTAATTCCATATATTTAAGAAGGTAGAATGCTTTACTACAGAGCAATTGTGATAAAAACTGCATGGTACTGGTATAGAGACAGACAAGTAGACCAATGGAATAGAATTGAAGATCCAGAAATGAACCCACACACCTATGGTCACTTGATCTTCGACAAGGGAGCTAAAACCATCCAGTGGAAGAAAGACAGCATTTTCAACAATTGGTGCTGGCACAACTGGTTGTTATCGTGTAGAAGAATGCGAATCGATCCATACTTATCTCCTGGTACTAAGGTCAAATCTAAGTGGATCAAGGAACTTCACATAAAACCAGAGACACTGAAACTTATAGAGGAGAAAGTGGGGAAAAGCCTTGAAGATATGGGCACAGGGGAAAAATTCCTGAACAGAACAGCAATGGCTTGTGCTGTAAGATCGAGAATCGACAAATGGGACCTAATGAAACTCCAAAGTTTCTGCAAGGCAAAAGACACCATCAATAAGACAAAAAGACCACCAACAGATTGGGAAAGGATCTTTACCTATCCTAAATCAGATAGGGGACTAATATCCAACATATATAAAGAACTCAAGAAGGTGGACTTCAGAAAATCAAATAACCCCATTAAAAAATGGGGCTCAGAACTGAACAAAGAATTCTCACCTGAGGAATACCGAATGGCAGAGAAGCACTTGAAAAAATGTTCAACATCCTTAATCATCAGGGAAATGCAAATCAAAACAACCCTGAGATTCCACCTCACACCAGTCAGAATGGCTAAGATCAAAAATTCAGGTGACAGCAGATGCTGGCGAGGATGTGGAGAAAGAGGAACACTCCTCCATTGTTGGTGGGAGTGCAGGCTTGTACAACCACTCTGGAAATCAGTCTGGCGGTTCCTCAGAAAACTGGACATAGTACTACCGGAGGATCCAGCAATACCTCTCCTGGGCATATATCCAGAAGATGCCCCAACAGGTAAGAAGGACACATGCTCCACTATGTTCATAGCAGCCTTATTTATAATAGCCAGAAGCTGGAAAGAACCTAGATGCCCCTCAACAGAGGAATGGATACAGAAAATGTGGTACATCTACACAATGGAGTACTACTCAGCTATTAAAAAGAATGAATTTATGAAATTCCTAGCCAAATGGATGGACCTGGAGGGCATCATCCTGAGTGAGGTAACACATTCACAAAGAAACTCACACAATATGTATTCACTGATAAGTGGATATTAGCCCCAAACCTAGGATACCCAAGATATAAGATATAATTTGCTAAACACATGAAACTCAAGGAGAATGAAGACTGAAGTGTGGACACTATGCCCCTCCTTAGATTTGGGAACAAAACACCCATGGAAGGAGTTACAGAGACGGAGTTTGGAGCTGAGATGAAAGGATGGACCATGTAGAGACTGCCATAGCCAGGGATCCACCCCATAATCAGCATCCAAACGCTGACACCATTGCATACACTAGCAAGATTTTATTGAAAGGACGCAGATGTAGCTGTCTCTTGTGAGACTAGGCCGGGGCCCAGCAAACACAGAAGTGGATGCTCACAGTCAGCTAATGGATGGATCATAGGGCTCCCAATGGAGGAGCTAGAGAAAGTAGCCAAGGAGCTAAAGGGATCTGCAACCCTATAGGTGGAACAACATTATGAGCTAACCAGTACCCCGGAGCTCTTGACTCTAGCTGCATATATATCAAAAGATGGCCTAGTCGGCCATCACTGGAAAGAGAGGCCCATTGGACTTGCAAACTTTATATGCCCCAGTACAGGGGAATACCAGGGCCAAAAAGGGGGAGTGGGTGGGCAGGGGAGTGGGGGTGGGTGGATATGGGGGACTTTTGGTATAGCATTGGAAATGTAAATGAGTTAAATACCTAATAAAAAATGGAAAAAAAAAAAGAAGGTAGAGATTATATCATGTAAATTTCATTTTTGAAATCTTATGCTGATTTAAAAAAATCCATACATTCCTTACAGTGGATGATCCTGATACAAGTTCCAATATATTGTATATACTATGTGTATTTTATACAAACACATATGTAATTATTACAAATAGTAAAAATGATCATTATATAGTTTAGTGTAGCATACAAAAGTTTATTTAATACTTATGGAATTGTACCCCACAGTCATATTAACACTTGTCTTATCAAATAAGATCAGTGCTCATCTGTATTATTTCCATATGAATAAACTGCCTGAAGTTCCCCAGGATGCATTTAATCATCTTATATAAAGTGTATTTCTCAGGAAAAAAATGTTTAAAGTTTACAATTCCATTGACATTAGCATATTCTTTCTTTATTCTAGGAACTTGTTATGATAATTGCCAAATAACTTTGATGGAGAATATTTCAGAGGTTACTGAATTTATTCTCATGGGGATAACAGATGCCCCAGAGCTTCAGATTCCTTTGTTTATTATCTTCACTCTCATTTATTTGATCGCACTGTTTGGAAATCTTGGGATGATCATGTTGATTCTGCTAGATTCCCGACTCCACTCTCCCATGTACTTTTTCCTCTGTAACCTCTCCCTGGTGGACTGTGTTTATGCCTCAGCTGTCACTCCCAAGGTGATGGAAGGGTTTCTCACAGGAAATAAGATAATATCCTACAATGCATGTGCTGCCCAGATGTTCTTCTTTGTAGCCTTTGGTGCTATTGAAAGTTTGATCCTTGCCTCAATGGCCTATGACCGTCATGCAGCAGTGTGCAAACCCCTGCACTATACTACCATTATGACAAGTACCACCTGTATTCTAATTGTCACTTGCTGCTACATGTGTGGGATCTTACAATCCTCTATTCATGTTGCTCTTGCATTTTGTCTTTCCTTCTGTAATTCCAACGTGATTAATCACTTTTTCTGTGACATTCCCCCACTGCTGGACATCTCTTGTTCTGATACCTACACAAATGAGATTACAGTCCTTATCTTGGGTACTTGTGATGGTATTTTAACTCTCTTGGTTATCTTAAACACTTACTTGCTTATTTTCATTGCTATCCTGAGAATGCGTTCAGCTGAAGCACAGAGGAAGGCATTCTCTACCTGTGCATCTCATCTCATCACTGTATTCATCTTCTTTGGGTCAACCTTGTTCATGTATTTACAGCCCAGTTCTAATCATTCCATGGACACAGACAAAATTGCATCTGTGTTTTACACCATGGTGATTCCTATGCTGAACCCTGTAGTATACAGTTTAAGGAACAAGGAGGTAAAAAATGCATTTAAGAAGGTTGTTGGAAAATTAATGACTTCACTTCAGTTAGTCAATTAATTCCAAAGTATTTTTAAAGCATATGAAACACTGAGTCTTTGGTTTTGATGAATAGTTTATTTGTAAATATTATTTATCTATGATTTCATTCAATTGTTACTTTATGAAGAACTGTATACTCTTGCATTGAGAATATAATAAATTTATTTTGAATTTTAATTGTATCTTGCTAGAAATATGATGTCAATTTAATATTTATATCAAGATTATAATGTTTTGAGTTCACATACAACATTACTTTTTAAAAAATTTTTTTGTTAAATCTGCTTTGTAAGTCAAATTAATATGTGCATGATAACTGTTATACTTTCAATTACTTTATCATTATCATTATTAGTTATCATCATTTCTTTTTTATACATAAAGTTACTTAAATTTCCCTCTACATTCTTCGCTCCAGATCATAGTATCTACTTCTCCTTGATCCCTTGTAATTTATCGCCTCAGTTTTCATTAACTGTTGAAGTTCAATATATATGATATGAATCAACTTTTTTCAAACATTAATACTAAAAAGAACTATGGTGAGATTTTTTGAAAATGTTCTTTTTTTCCAGTGGATGGTTTTAGCTCCCTTGTGAAAGATCGGTGACCATAGGTGTGTAGGTTCATTTCAGGGTCTTCAATTCTATTCCATTGATCTACCTTTATGTTGCTGTACCAGTACCATGCAGTTTTTATCACAATTGCTCTGTAGTACAGCTTGAGGTCAGGCATGGTGATTTCCCCAGAGTTTCTTTTATTGTTGAGAAATTTTTGCTATCCTAGGTTTTTTTTTGTTATTCCAGATGAATTTGCAAATAACATTACTTCATATAGTTTGTTGACAAAACAAAAAAGTCTTGAATCATGAGGTTAAAATAATTTCAGTGTTGGAATTTCCATAAAAAGTGGAAGCATATTTTCTTACTCTAACTAGTAATGAATTCCAGAGATGAGTACAGACTGCGGCCAACAAAAATTAATCTACATGATAAGTAGTATACATCATGAATTCTATAATGTTAAGTAACAGGATAAGTACTCTCTGATCAATGAAGTAGTATTTTACATGTTCACAAAAATCTCATGACCTATTAAGTGTACAAGTAACAATTCATTTTAAAATATCTATTCCATATCATATAACATATAGTTTTTTAGCCACATCTAATGCCTACTTGGCACAGTTATACTTTCCATCACTTTGTTTCTGTTGTTTCTAGTACATAAATAACTGAAATTCAACAAAGGGAAGTTTATAACAGGATTATGTATGGTAACAGGTGCCATCAGAAGGACAGACTTTTCTTCATCACTAAATAATGTCTTGAGTTAAATGCAGCCATCAAACTCAAGAACAGTAGCAATGGGAAGTTCTTATTTGCAGGATGCAGAAGGAATGTTTGATAAGGGAACCCGATATCAGAGTGGAACTGCATTAATTGTGATTATAGAAACTGATATCCAGATGGAAATGTGCATTCCTGAGGACAGTAACTGCTCTCTATGAGTACTGTTGTTCAACAAAAGTGACAAATTGATTATTTAATTAGTGAGTAACTATAAAAGGGAATGAATGAGTGGGAGAGTGAGAAGAATCACAACAGAGACTGGATGAATGTGTAAACACCATTTGGATTCCTTCTGAGTGATCATAGGACTCTGAGTCTGGTTATTTGCCACAGACCCTCTTGGTCCCTCCTCTGCATAGAACTGGTCTCTAGTTGCAGGTAGACAAGGAGTCAGTGAATAAATGACAGACAGATGCAACACAGGAGATTTTGTAGAATCTGAATGTATTATTACAAAGTGAACACCAGCCTTATATAATACAGAAAATAAAGTCAGTAGGATGTCACAGCAGGCAAAGTACATTGAAGTTATCTGACACAAAACAAATGAATGACTTCAAAAGGACTTATAGGAACCAGGTAATATTTACAGTAAAGATAAAACCATCCTGCCTAGGGTCAGCTTAATAACAGGTAAGGATTTCATACCCTAGTCACAATTTGTGCTACTCCTTTGAGCCTTGTGAAAGCTAGCACCAGGGTGTTCTGCTCTAGAAGACCTTCTCATGAATAACGCAATACCATAACCCCACTATTTCCTAGGCCTTGATAAATTCTTGTATGAGTGCAACTTGACTCTTTTTTAAGTATCTGTGGAGAATCTCCATTTGTCAGAAGAATTCACCAACTTGCTTCTAATATGCAATGTAGCCTGCTATACTTGGCTATAGTGAAGATTCCTGTCTCAGTGGGATGCCATAACTTTCTCATGGTAAACCCACCTATTAGCTAGACCATTGTGTATGCCGTTGTTTGGGTAAGACTGGCTACTAAGTAATAAGTACTAAGTAATCACTCTGCAGAGTAGACCTGAGCTATTCTAGCTGGGTTCTTTGTAATGCCTAATTAGTTTCACTGTCTCTTCCAAGCTCCTCAGCTTCAAGCATTTTCTAGGACATTGGAACACTGGTGGAGGCTTACCTATGTCAGAATTCAATCCTTAAACATTCAGTAAATTCTCTAAACTGAATGCTGAAACTGTTTACAGCTTAAGAAAACTAACAAAAAATTCTAAGTTTGAGTCAAACCAGCAACACTAAATATTCAGATGCTTGTTGATAATGGGAAAATCTCTACTGGTGAAAACATATGAGAATAATACAACCCATTCTCCCACCTACACTGCCTGGTGGCCATAAAGTAATTAGAAGTCATGAAAAACAGCATCTACAGGATAGTGGTATGGTGCTATATAATGACAAAATTCATTTATGTTTTTCAAAACGACCTCATATGTGAGGTTGTCACTGTTGTGAAAACAAGGTCATTAGTACCAAATGCCTTCTCTGAGGTAGTCACACTAGGAAGGCAAATATGTATAAAACATCAATGGCTGCCTCACAGTAATAAGAAAATTGTTTCATTAACTCTTCACTATTAAATCTCTTCCATCTATATTAATGTAATATCTAAAACCAAACACTTCATATATATATAAGAAGGGAGAAATAGAAACATTAACATTGTGGTGTTGGCATGACATTTAATAGAACAGTTTATGTGAAGCCTTAAGCAGAATGTTTGCTCTCCTGTGTGGAAATAATATTTAGAAATTGTTTTACCTCTAGTAAAAATAATATAGAATAAGTCCGTGCCTCTTTACTGCAAGTTTACCAAAATGTTTTGTATTCATCTTCATGTTGGTCAGCTTTTCAGAAGAATTTACAGATGGGTCCATGCCTGGTCAACCAAAGATACCTTCTTGTGGAACAAGGATACTTCTCTCTCTAACTCTGATAACCAAAACACTTAATGTTTGTTAGACTCCAAGTCTTCATATACAGAGCCATCTCCTTTCTATCTACTTTGAATATTCAAGATGTGCAAAGTTGAAAACTAGATATGTCTTCTCACAAGAAGTACTTAATACAAACAAACAAAAATGATCTGGAAAGTTTCCTTCCACTGGGCTAAGCATAAAAATGTCTATGCCGTGTATTTTTTAAAGCTCTACTATTTCAGTGAAGATAAATTCACATATATCTGTAGTGCAGAGAGTCTAAAAATTCACCATCATGAAAACTGATCCCATTTTGCACTAATTTTTGGGATAGAACAAAGAGTTGAGCTCTGATATCCATGGGAAAACAAGGAAAAGGAATATTCAGCAAGAACAAGTATTGTCTTTTTTACAGGCCACAAATAAAGGCTAAATGAAATAACTGAGTGCATATGTACTTTGTCTTCATAACCTGGCCCTGTTCCTGCAGAAATAGAAAGAAACTGAGTCATTCATTAGGCAAGATAACAGGACAAGAGCAGCTCAGAAAATTTCTCTATCTTCGATATGGTATTTGCTAGAATAAAGAGCTTAATTCATCATAAATTACAAAATTAGTTCTTGGATATGGTCTATACAAAAGTATTGAACACTATTCATCAACTTGTCATGAACCCTCCTAAAATAATATTTTTCTCTGAAAAAATAACCAAGAAATGCAATAAGCACCATGAATCCTAATCAAGTGGAAAAAAATACACCATGTAAAGAGAAAATAAAACAAAATACAATCTTTAAAACTTTATTATAAACACTATAGTTATAGGTTTGTACATATAAATTACACGATCTTCAAGGTATGTCAGTTACACAGTTTATAGAGAGATTGATTATGACATTCTTGGGAACCCTTACTGTTGTTTAATCCTCATATCTCCTTCATCTATATCTATGCCCCTCCCAACACAGGTTTTCCTAAACATCTATGTTGTCTTTAAAATAAGTTTGAAGATAAAGTATTTATTTTTCATGAAAAAGCACTTAATTGTTATGATATGATTGCACTAGATATCAGGACTTGATAAATGCTACTCAAATTCATTTCTTTGAACCATATATCAGGTTCATTCCTTAATAAGTTTCACATGTACACTGTGTTCTGGCACTAACAAAAGCATTTACATATTTTTCCCAATTTTTTATTACATATTTTCTTCATTTACATTTCAAATGCTATCCCGAAAGTCCCCTATACCCTCCTCCCCCCCCCCCAGCCCATCTCCCCTACCCACCCACTCCCATTTCTTGGGACTAGTGTTCCCCTGTGCTGGAGCATATAAAGTTTGCAAGACCAAGAGGCCTCTCTTCCTAATGTTGGCCAACTAGGCCATCTTCTGCTATATATGCAGCTAGAGATATGAGCTTGGGGGTTAGTGGTTAGTTCATATTGTTGTTCCACCTATAGGGTTGCAGATCCCTTAAAAGCCTTGGGTTCTTTAGCTCCTCCATTGGGGGCCCTGTGTTCCATCCTTTAGATGACTGTGAGCATCCACCTCTGTATTTGCCAGGTAGTAGCATAGCCTCACACAAGACAGCTGTATCAGGGTCCTTTCAACAAAAACTTGCTGGCATGTGCAATAGCATATGCTTTTAGTGACTGATTATGGGATGGATCCCAGGGTGGGGCAGTCTCTGGATGGTCCTTCCTTCAGTCTTAGCTCCAAACTCTGTCTCTGTAACTCCTTCCATGGGTTTTTTGTTCTCCATTTTAAGAAGGAATGAAGCATCCACCTGTTGGTCTTCCCTCTTCTCGATTTTCTTGTGTTTTGCAAATTGTATCTTGGGTATTCTATGTTTCTTGGCTAGTATCCACTTATCAGTGAGTGCATATCAAGTGGCTTCTTTTGTGATTGGGTTACCTCACTCAGGATGATATCCTCCAGATACATCCATTTGCCCAAGAATCTCATAAATTTATTGTTTTTAATAATGAGTAGTATCCAATTGTGTAAATGTATCACATTTTCTGTATCCATTCCTCTGTTGAGGGACATCTGGACTCTTTCCAGCTTCTGTCTATTATAACTAAGGCTGCAATGAACGTAGTGATGCATGTGTTCTGAGAGAAAGCAAAGATTATATCCTACAGGTATGTGTTTCCTAGCTGTTTTTTTTTTTTTTGGTAGCCTTTTTGTAGCCTTTGATAGATATCAGTTTACATCACTTCTAGTTATATTCTGTCCATCAGGCAAAGGAGTTTGCAAAATAAGCTGTATTCTTCTGCTACATTTTCAGCAAAAGAGATTCTTCCATAATCACCAACTAACTGAATATTTAGTGTCATTGTATGTTTTAATCAATCTCATTGTTTTTCTCTATTATTTTTTTAACTATGAAATCAGTTTCAGGGTTCAAGATATAGGATATGCTAAGGAATTAAGCTATGGGATTAATTACTTAAAAATTACAAAACTTAAATTCAGCATTGTACAGGAAGACAGCATATTGTTCAGTAATCTCACAACTTTCCCATTAAGCACATGAAATAACCAGTCTCAGACTCCAGTGATCACTCAGAAGAATTCCAATTTCATCTTTGCTCATTCTTTCCGTCTCTGTAATACTTCCTTTCACACACACACTAATTCACTGTCTTTTGGAATTATTCCTTAAATAATTAATTAATTTACTTTTCATTTAGCTTTAGTTCTCTTATGGAATATGTGCTTCATATTTCCTATAAAGAGTAAGCTTAAAATAGGAATGATAGAGAGTATTCTTCTCAGAAAGACATAATTTGATCTGGATATCAGTTCCAGTGATCATAATTAATATAGCTCTACAGTAACTCTGTCCTTAATTTCCTTCTCAAACATTCCTCTGAATCTAATAAAAAAGAACTTTAAGTTGCTATTGTTTTAAATTTGACATTTCTGTATAAATCAAAGTATTATTTAGTAATTAAGGGAAAATCTCATTGTCATTTTCATTCTTCTAATGAGTTCTATCTCCACAAATATTCTAGATTTATCTAGATTTTTCATTGTCTTTATTCAGTATTATCTTCACTAAAAAGGACAAAGCACAGAGATGAAAGTTATTGCTTTGCAAAATAGGCATTAGACGTGGATAAATACTGTATAGAATGCAGGACAGGAATAGGTAATTTCGAATTAATGTTTTGTTACTTAACCATTTAATAATTTTTCAGCATTTCACAAATATTTTCTTCAAAAAAAATACTATTTAAATGATCAAAGGATTCCATATGCTATTACTTACAACTACGTAAGCTATAAACTACACTGCTTATCCTATAAATTAAGATCCTATTTGTTTAATGCAACCTCTATTTCATTTCTGGAATTCAGTATTAGTTAGCTTTGGATAATATGATTTCCTTCATTATGGAAAATAATCTATTTCTGAGATTATTCTAACCTCAAGATTCAAGATTCCTGTATGACCAAGACCATACAAAATGATGGTATTTAAACTGAAATATTTGGACTCTATTTAAGAAGATCTCAGGATAAAGCTTTATAGTATTCATATGAGAGAATATTTGAATTATGTCAGTTAAGAATATTATACACTGTTTGAAATTTAATTATTAATGAAATAAAAGGCCTTGAATTATAAAAAGAGTAAGCCAAGCAAAGTATATACTATGAGTTGAAGGGAAGAAACAGAAAGGGAAAATTACATAATTATACTTCAAAAATATAAATAATAATAATAATAATAAATTAAGTGAAAATACAACTTTTATCACACACAAATAAAGTGGAACTAAAACATATTTTATAAAATCTTGTGAAACATTATTGCTTGGGAATTTTGAGCTCTATAATCTTCATTTAACTACTAAATTGATATTTTAATCATGGCAAAATATACACCAATTTCACTAAATATTAATGAAATGGCCAATGCATGAAGTCAAAGTTCTCATTAAAAAAAAGGCAGTTGAAAGAAATCATAGACAAGAAATACTTACAAATGAATTATTCTTCAAAGTTTAAAATAAAACATTTCACAGGCTTGAGAAATATTTTAGAATTAATGGACTAAATGAAATGAAGACATTAATCTTTCAACAACTTTCTTAAATGCATTTTTTACCTCTTTGTTCCTCAGGCTGTAGACCACAGGGTTCAGCATAGGAATGACCATTGTATAAAACACAGATGCAATTTTGTCTGTGTCCATGGAATGATTGGAACTGGGCTGTAAGTACATGAATATAAGGGAACCAAAGAAGATAGACACAGTGATGAGATGAGATGCACAGGTAGAGAAGGCCTTCCTCTGTGCTTCAGCTGAACGCATCCTCAGGATAGCAATGAAAATAAGCAGGTAAGTGTTTAAGATAACCAAGAGAGTGAAAACAAGATCTAATGTAGCCAAGACGAGCAGTGTAATCTCATTTGTGTGGGTGTCAGAACAAGAAATGTCTAGCAGTGGGGGAATGTCACAGAAAAAGTGATTAATTACGTTGGAATGACAGAAGGAAAGAGAAAATGCCAGAGCAACATGGACAGAAGATTGTAAGATCCCACAAGTGTAGCACCAAGTGACAATTAGAATGCAGGTGGTACTTGTCATAATGGTAGTATAGTGCAGGGGTTTGCACACTGCTGCATGACGGTCATAGGCCATTGAGGCAAGGATCAAACTTTCAATAGCACCAAAGGCTACAAAGAAGAACATCTGGGCAGCACACCCATTTAATGATATGGTCTTACTTCCTGTGAGAAACCCTTCTATCACCTTGGGGGTGATTGCTGAGGCATAAACACAGTCCACCACCGAGAGATTACAGAGGAAAAAGTACATGGGAGTGTGGAGTCGGGAGTCCAGCAGAATCAGTATGATCATCCCAAGATTCCCAAACAGTGCAATCAAATAAATGAGAGTGAAGATAATAAACAAAGGAATCTGAAGCTCTGGGGCATCTGTCAAGCCTACAAGAATAAATTCAGTAACCTCTGAAATATTCTCCATCAAAGTAATTGATGACTAATTATGACAAGTTCCTGGAATAAATAAAGAAATATGCTATTTGAATATTAATGGAATTCCAAACTATGACCAAGCACTTTTATTCATTAACTTTTTCTGGTGAAGGACATTGTATATTAGGTGATGAAATAATGCTATAGTACATCAAGTATTTTGCTCATAAGGAAGTGATACACATGTATACTCAGAATATATGATACCAGGGGTGCCTAATACAACTGCAGGGCTCAATTCTCTTCTCATTAAATAGAGTGAATTATACTGCACTAAATCATATTGTATTCATTATTATTTCCTGTAATACTTGCATGCATTTTTGTATGGTATAGTCCTTGAAAGTTAGTAGATATGAGGAAAGTGTGAATTTTGTTTATTTGCATAAGATTTGGATAATGGATTTTAAATATCAAATATATTCCCTCACTACCTTAAGGATATGCAATTATTGGAGAATCTGATCCTAACACATGCAGTCTTTGTTCCCTAAATGATGAGAGTTCTTAGTTGACTTGTCCGTTTTAAATATTACAACTTAAAAGAAACTGGGTCATATCTTCATATATTTCCGGAGGAAAACTATAAGTGAACAACTTTCCAAATTGATGAGGAAATCTACACCTACTTAGTCTCCATTAAATTTTACATAGACTGATGTCATCTCTTACCAGACATCAACATGTCTGTAGGATTTATGTTTGAAATAACGGACAGAAAACAAGAACATTGGCTTGATTCTTCCATAGAATCTTGGCACAATTTTAGCAAGACATATGGCATACAATTAACTGATTTACTCACCTACACAATGTGCCATATTCAGATGATTGCTACCGGTTACAGTATGAAAAGCACTCTACTCACAAATCCTCTGTTTCTGGAATGTTTAAAAATATTCTCAACTGTAAACGTCATTCTTATTCAACACAGAGGAAGATATATAAGGATAGCCAAGATGAATGTGAATTTTCCCACAACTTACAGGTTCTTCCTATGTATTTCTTTTTGTCTAGTCATCAATTTCACCTCTTCTAAAGATAATCTTCTGATACTGAACATCAAAATATAAATAATGTAGAACAGTGTGGTGTGCTAAAAATAAAGCAAAGTAGAGATGATAACTCAGTTGTTTTTATGGAATGACTAATCAACGTATTATCACATTTCCTGTTCAGTATTTCACGTAGAAAAAAAAATGTCCTGATTTTGTTTCCCTTACAGTTCAAACTTCCTATTACTGTTTATTTTAGTACTTACCATTGTTCTAGAAGCAGACAAGTACACAAAAGTCTTGAGGTATGAAAAACTTCATTTCTAGAGTATTGGTCTGCCATTCACACCCAGGAAAGCCCTGTGAGGGATACTTGTCTTCCCTTCCTTCACAAGCTCTGCTGCACAGCAGAACCCGGGCCTATGTGCGTTTTTGTTAGTATCAAGGCAGTTGTTGCAAGTTCCTCACATGCCTCCGGGGTATCAGGGTAAATAGTACATATCTCCGGAGGCTTGTGATTCCATGTTGGCCATTCATGTTCACCTTAATGGAATCATCAATAGGTTTGGGACTTTACTGGAGAGTCCTTAAGAGGACATGAAGGAACAGATATCTATAGGGAAGTTATTCTAATTATCAGGATAACTGGGCCACAATAAGTTAGACAGGAAAAATAAAAGGCTTCAGAATCTATGGTTCAGGCATCTACTCTGTGCTTCTGGCATCGTCACATGCATCAATTTTTTTTCTTTCTAGTTGGTTTTTAATCAAAGATAGATGTCTTGTAAGATTTTTCTGTCATTTCATTTTATAAATTTTTCAACATACACACATATTCTTCATCTTGTGAGAGGGAATGTGATAAGTTTTCACATATATACTCACACATATACACACACACAAACACACACATGTATATTTTATGTTACACACACATATGTATTTATATACACACAAATATATATATATATATATATATATGTATGTATGTACATATATGTATATGCATACACACACATACATGTGTGTGTGTGTGTTTGTGTGTGTGTGTGTATTAGCTCTGGGTAAATCAGGGAAATTTGTATTTTCCATATAATTTAACATTTTCCAGTAGTGAAAATATCCAAAGTTTTCTTTTGTATTTATTTAAAATACTCACCATACATTTTTTTTCAACTAAAATGGACTTATTTCATAGTACAGTTATAGCTAATGCTTTTTTCTCTTTAAGTCTCGAATTTATAACCATAAACACTCAATATGACTGCCAAATATGAACTGAACAAGAACAACAACAGCAGGCATATCAAAGTAAAGAGTCAAAGACTGTGAGGACCCAACCTCATAAAAAATTAATTACTGGCAACTAAGTAGTGCTGAGAGTGGGAGAAATTATCTTTTCTGGGAAAAGTACACGAATTAGTTATCCATTACCAAATCACTAGCTAAAAGAGCATATATATATATATATATATGATCATTATCAGAGAACTAGGAATCCTGGGTTCAGGTTTTATACATATAATTATTTTTGTGCATTTTGAAATTATTTACTTCTGAGCTCAGTTTCTTCATCTGTAGGAAAAAATGATAAAACCATCTCTACTAATATTTCTAAAACAAGGAAATGGAATAGCATTTGAAATGTAAATCAAGAAAATATCTAATAAAAATTAACATTTAAAATAATATTTCTGAGAACTGGATATGTTTGGCCTGCTTGTTTCATACTCATCCTCACACATACACACAAAACTCTGAGAATGGTCATTGTGAGCTCTTAATGTATTAGAATTCACCTGAAAAAATGGAAAGCAATGGCAGTCTGCTCAGAATCTTGCTTCTTTAAAATAATTCCACACAAGACTATGAAAATATGTCAGTGGCCAGTTTGGGGAGCTAGGTGAAAATTGTACAAATATAGAATTCTCTCAGGGAACAGACTCCCTCAAGGTAGTGATTGATTCTCACTCCAATTACTCAGAAAAAAAGCAATTAAAATTCTATGACTTACATATTTGTGAAATAAGTTTAATATATTTATACTTTCTGTAACTATATATTTTTAATTTTTAATTTGAAAATTTTAATAATGTAAAATTGAGATATAATATATAATGATATAACATCCATGTCCCCACTCCAACTCTTCCCATGACTACTTTAACACACTCCCAAAAAAATACATCCTTTTGTTGTTGCTGTTGTTAGTCTTCTTGGTGTTGGTTTTTTTTTTTTTTCAATAAATCATTAACGCAGTGAGTTTTATTTATGGTCATGGAGCTATGCATTGGAGAATGGGAAATGTATAGTCATAACATCCTCAAAAATGTTTCTTCTGCAGAAAATATTAATTTCCAATAGCTCCCAACAAAGTGGTGAGGCCTGGAGAATATCTAACAAATACATTGGGGTTATTGTACTCACTTAGTCGTGTATAGTTCTTATGGAGATAACTATAGCTGCTGAATTCAGGATTATATTACCTATGTCATGACCAGAAATTATTATTTAGCAGATTTCCTTCTCTTCCACTGGCTTTTATATATTTTCATTTCCACTTCCTGTGTATTCCCAGAGCCTAGATAGTGGTGATAGGGTTAATATGCATGTTCTATTTTCATGTGAACACTCAATCTCTTATTCTCAGCAATTTGACCAGGCATGCATATCTGTGTTGAATGTTCCTGCCCATTAAAAGAAGTTTTTGCTGACAGAAGTTTATCTCTATATACCATCTTTCATTTCTTTTTTGTATTTCTACTTTTGAATTCCAATAAAGATTTATGTACCAAACATTTTTGGTAATGAATACGTACTATTTATTTGATCTTTTTCAAATACAATGCAAGAAGAAGAGCAATGAGAACAAACATCACATTAGCTTTGAGACTGATAATAAGACTAAACCCTAAGTGTTCCCATAAACAGCTCACTTCTCAGTGATAGTCTGAATTTCTATTCTTCTCTTTTCTTAATTCCTTTCTCACTCCTTTATCCGTTCTGTTACCCACTTCCAAATAAATAAATGAACTCAAATCACAGGCTTGAGGTTAGTATCTAGGGACCTTACATAATTCTTTAGACAAAATCTAATGCTCTTTAATAGTTAGGCGACTTTTACATCTGATCAAATTTACCGTGGAAAGAATTATTCCAGGTCAATAAGAGCCATTTTTTTTTAAAGGAAGTGAATGGAGTTTTGAGGTTGATAGAAAAAAATTGTCTTTAGACTTCCAAACACAATCACATGTGAAACAACACTCCCCTTCACGCAGAACATGTACCTGCACAAATAGTACTGGTCTGATTGATGAGTAACACTGGGTACATTGCACATGCTCTGGTTCATGACTCCACACCCATATACATATGATAGGAACTCAATAAACTTATTATAAGTAATGGAAGATGTCATAAAGTTTGGTCATTCTGGCAGAGATCTGGTGAGACATAGAGAATGGAAGAATGGGATAGATATAATAATTTATTGTGTATGTTTTTGAAATTTCTCACCCTATCCCCAATTTATCCTCCCTAACATATTCTCCTTGCAAGTTTTTATTCTTTCTCTTTCTCTTGTATTCTTTTACAAATGTGTCATTATTGAAGGGCATCTATGTACCACTTTCTTTTCACAAATATTACACTGAAGCTTGGAGACATTGAATTGGCCAACCCAGACAATATGTCATCAGGAAAAAGGAATAAGATTTGGAATTAAATGACAAGACCTCAGCACAGATTTGTAACTATTATTGCCATCATTGACAAAGGAAAGAGAAGTTTACTGTGTAAATTCAAACCAGAGATAACTATGTATAAAAGAAATGGTCCTGTATCATTTATTTTTTTATTTTTGAGATTATGTTATTACACAATATCCCTCTTTCCTTTAGTCCCATTTAAAACTCCCATATACTCTTACTTGTTTCCTTCCCAACAAAAGTGTATGTACACACACACATACACATATATATGTATATGTATATGTGTATATATATGTATATATATATATATATATATATATATATATATATATCAAGATCTAATTGATTTTACATGTATATATGATTTCAGGGCTGCTGATTTGATATTGGATGACTAATTGGTGTGCTTTTCTGTATACTAGACTATTTCCCCTAAACTTAGAATTCCACAGTTGCCTGTAGTTGGTATGGCATTGAGCCCTTCTGATATTTGGTATGTCTTTAGCATTTGTCCTTGTTTAGGTAATATTTACATAGTTGTGTTAAGACATTTTTGAGTGTAGCTCATGATTTTAAAGAGAAGAAAAGAGTTACTCCTACTACTTAGCTATAGCCATACTACAGAAGATCATTTTACCTGAGAGGAAAGTAGTGTCTGTTTTAAATAACTACCAAAGAAAAGTTTAGAAGTTTTCACAATTAGTGAACATTAGACATAGAAAATGTTAATTTCCACGATTTACCACAAATCACTAGCGTATATCCATATGACAATATGGCATTCCTCCTCACAAGTTGATGAAAATGTAGTTCTTACATGCTGATACATTTGGACAAGAAAATGACATTGTAAACACTTAGAAGACATCCATTGTTCTAAAACAGACCTTGTTTGATGTTTTATTTAAAAAACCAACTAGAAGGAAAGAAAAACAATGCTCTTACCATGTGAGAACCTAAATACCAAAAGCACGGGCTAGATGCCTGACCCTGAAATTGTAGACGGCTTTTTTTTTTCTTGTTTAATTTACTATGACCAAGATGACACAATAATTAGAGCAAGTTCCCTCGAAAAATCTGTTCCTTCATGTTCTCATGAAGACTCTCTACCAAAATTCTAATCTTGATGACTCTGTCAAGGTCAGGATGAATGGCCGACAGTGGGTCACAATCCTCCAGAAATATTGATTACTTACCCTGATTCCCATAAGGTATGGGAGGAGCTTGCATCATCTGCCTTGATACTGACAAAAGCATATACAGGGCAGATTTCTGCTGTATATGAGAGCTTGGAAAGAGGCAAAGGAGAGCATTCCTCAGAATGCTTTCCTGAATGTGGATGGCACACCAACATCTGGTGCATGATGTTTTCATACCCCAATTCTAGAACAATGGAAAGTACTAAGTAATAGAAAGAACAAAATAGAAAATAATGGCAGTAAATATTGGATAGTTATTCTACAATCACACTGAGTAACCTTCCTCATTTTGCTTTATTGCTTTTTCCCCTCATCACACTTGTTTTACATCATTCATATTTTAATTATTAGTATCAGCATTTTCCCTTTTGAATTTGTTAAGACTGTGTCTATACACAAAGGAACCAATAGGAAAAACCTATAAGTTAGAACCAAAAAAAAAAAAAATCACAATCAACTTGGTTTTCTTTATGCATCTTCTCCTGCCTTTTATAGGACTGATATTTAGACTTTAGATTATGTATCAGCATTCCAGAGTCATCACTTTTCTTGGGTGCAGTGTCTTTCATTCTGTAACTGGTAGCAGTAATCTGTCTTATGAGCCACTTTGCAGGAGAATAGATCAGATTTACTATGTAATACGTCTTACTAAAATGCACCAAATCACTTTAGAAGAATCAGAATAATTTTCTAGTTTAATCTGTGGTCTACCAAACACAATAAAAACATGATGATGGTAGGTGAGGGAGGATTTCAGTCTATGTGAAAATGATTGGCATGGAGAGAAAGCATGTATATTTTTCCTCATCAATTTGGAAAAGATTCTCCCTCATATTTTTCCTGCTGAATTATATGAAGATATCATCGAGTTTCATCTAAGGGGTAATATTTAAAATGGTCAGCTAAGGGTACTCATGAATTAGAGAGAAACTAGTTGTGCCATGATAAAACTCCCAGACCATTGAATTATCTTTAAGGTAGTGGAGATTATATTAGATATGTAGAATACATTATCCAGTCTCATGCTAATATACATGGTCACATATACCTCAAACATTTTAGTGATGATTGAAATTTCAATGTCTTTACTAGAAAACATGGATGAAAGTATTACAAGTAATAATAATCACTATCATATGTTTCAGTGCCATACATAAAACCCGATTTAATGGAAATGGAATTAAGGCTCACAGTTTTCTTAGCCTCCTTTGTTATCAAATAAGCTCAGTATCATTCTGTACCACTTCCATATGAGCAAAATACTTGATGTTCTATAGCATTATTTCATCATCTGATGTACAATGTCCTCCAGTAGAAAAAGTTAAATGAATAAAAGTGTTTGGTCATAGTTCAGAATTTCATTGATATTCAAATAGCATTTTTCTTTTTTTATTCTAGAAACTTGTCATAATTAGTCATCAATTAATTTGGTGGAGAATATTTCAGAGGTTACTGAATTTATTCTCGTGGGGATAACAGATGCCCCAGAGCTTCTGATCCCTTTATTTATTATCTTCACTCTCATTTATTTGATCGCACTGTTTGGAAATCTTGGGATGATCATGTTGATTCTGCTAGACTCCCGACTCCACTCTCCCATGTACTTTTTCCTCTGTAACCTCCCCCTGGTGGACTGTGTTTATGCCTCAGCAATCACCCCCAAGGTGATGGAAGGGTTTCTCACAGGAAATAAGATAATATCCTACAATGCATGTGGTGCCCAGATGTTCTTCTTTGTAGCCTTTGGTGCTATTGAAAGTTTGATCCTTGCCTCAATGGCCTATGACTGTCAAGCAGGTGCGTGAAAACTCCTCCACTATACTACCATTATGACAAGTAGTACCTGTATTCTCATTGTCACTTGCTGCTACATGTGTGGGATCTTACAATCTTCTGTTCATGTTGCTCTTGCATTTTGTCTATTCTTCTGTCACTCCAACATGATTAATCACTTTTCCTGTGACATTCCCCCACTGCTGGAAATTTCTCGTTCTGACACCCACACAAATGGGATTACACCCCTTATCTTGGCTACATTAGATCTTGTTTTCACTCTCTTGGTTATCTTAAACACTTACCTGCTTATTTTCATTGCTATCCTGAGGATGCATTCAGCTGAAGCACAGAGGAAGGACTTTTCTACCCGTGTATCTCATCTCATCACTGCGTCCATCTTCTTTGGTTCCCTTATATTCATGTACTTACAACCTAGTTCTAGTCACTCCCCAGAGGCAGACAAAATTGCATCTGTGTTTTATACCATGGTTATCCCTATCTATGTTCAACCCTGTGGCCTACAGCCTGAGGAATATAGAGGACAAGTGTGCATTTAAGAAGGTTGTTGGTAAGCTAAGAACTTCACTTCATTCTGTCAATTAATTTCAAAGTGTTTTTCAAGCATGTGAAACTTCAAACATCTGTATTTGAAAAACCATTTTCTTGTAATTATTCCTTTTCTATGATTTTATTCAACTGTTATTTTATTACAGAATATTCTTTCTTTCTTTATTAGTTATTTGATTAATGTACAGTGAATTTAGAGTATACCTTACCAGAAATAAAATTTTATTTAATATTAAATTCAAGAGTATAATTTTATTGTCATCTACCAAACTTACTGTTTATAGGAATCACTAAATGAGAATTCAAGAAACGAGGTTAAAAACTAAATTAACAAATAATCATAAAAGAGAATGAATGAATTGTTGAGTGAGAAGAAATATAACAGAGACTGAATAAAAGAACAAATATGAAACTGTACTCAGTCTGAGTGATCCTAGTGCTTTGGGGCTGGTTATGTTATGTGCTTAAAGAAGAGGTAACTGTGAGATTAGTGAACACTATCCTGACTTCCTGTACAGCCCTAGATTTATGTTGTTTACTTTTTCATATATGAAACCCAAAATTTTTTTCTCAGCATGTCCTCTAAGTTGAACTCTTAATAAAATTAGGGAAAAACGATGAAATTGAATCAAATCTATAAGAACACTAAGTACTTAGCTGTTAGCTTGTCATGGAAGAATCTCTACTGGTGAAAATTTAGCAGAGGGATACAGCATATCCAAAATACCCATTACCTGATGAACAGAATGTAACTGGAGCTGATGTGATCTGTTATCTCTTTACGGGATCGGGAACAAGGTTGAAAGCCAGGGGGAGGTTTTTTTGGTACCATCACTCCTGTTGTTCTCTCTCTCTCTTTTTCTTTTTTTCTAAACTGGCAGTAACCTTGGCAATGCTATCTTCAACTAATCCAGTTTTATCAACATATACGAAGCATTCTTCCTTAAGTGCAGCGCATAAGTTTCCTTGTTGTAGAAAGAGCAAATCTAATCCCCTTCTATTTTGAAGGGAAACTTCTGAAAGGGAAACCAAGGAATCAGTAAGATCATCTAGGCCCCTTTTTATATTCTCTGTATCTTGGCTTGTAACCTCATTGAGAAGATGATAATTGCACACATTCTGTTGACATGAAACAAGGGCTGCGATTCTGGTCCCAGTCCTAGCAGCACCTAGGACAAGAAGGACCGCAAGGGTCACCTCCGAGATAGGCTCTCTTTTGTGGCAGGATGGCAAGGAGGCACCTCAGTCCCAAAACTTCAGTAAGTAATCTGACCCATAAATACTAAAATTTCGAAAAAGCTGAACCAAGACACAATAATCTCTATTATTTATAATATTTTGTATAATAATGTACCGTGTAAGGCCCGTGGAACATGCCAAAAAGGTATCATTTGGGGCAAGAAGATAAGAATACCTATTTTTATTTATTCTAAACATATTATTGCAAATCTCTAGCAAGGGCTATGGCGGAAGCATACTTGGGCCCAACACACAACTTCCTACCCCAGAGAGTTCTGTTAAGGTAAACTGAACTAACTCGAAGGGAAGCTACCTAGCATCTGAAAGCAGGGTAAAATTTCCAAATAAGGCTATGCCCTCATAAAAGGGTGGGGAAGCAGAAAAGCACATCCAACAATCTTCAAATTCTGACGCATTATCTCTTTGTGTCTTATCCAACAAGGCTAAAGCAGAAGCATTCAATATAGACCACAGTAAATCAGTGGAAGAGGAGACCCCCGCAGGGGGGAGTGAGCTGAAACAGGGTCATAGCACGCCCTGAGGCAGGAACAGGGGGGCAGGTAACTGGAAGTCGGAGACTGTTTGGGGAATTAGGGTGATGTAATTGGGGATTAGGTCCTATAGATGCTTTATATTTGTTGGGGATTTCCTTTTGTAGTTTAATCTTGAATGTCAATCCCCAATCTGTGCCCTTTTTATATATGTGCAACCCCCAAGAGAATCCTCTCTTGGTCCGGTCAGCAGTCCTTGCGGCTGTTGTAAAGCCAATTTGTAATGGGTTGCACCACCCTTGTCTAGACGAATTGGGGGAACAATAGCTATTAAGGGGTTGTTTGCCAGGGGAGGTGACTTTGGAATTGGGGTAAAGTTGTTTAACTGTGACATAATCCCAAGAGGAGAATGGGGTCCAATAGGTATCCCCAGTGGTTTCACAGCCCCAAGAGGCGCAATAAAGATAATTTTCATAGTCACATTTATAATTTAGAGACCTATCTCGATGAGTTCCCGGACAGACATATATACCTCCAGTGTGTAAGGCCAGGGAAGCACGACATATATCACTGCTGCAACCTGGATCAATCTTTTTATCACCTGTGTTAACTGCTGTTAATTGAGGCATATAATAATCAGGGGTGCCCCAGATGGCATCTGCACCCAATGCGAGGACACAGATGTCTACTTCTAACTCGGGCCAATGGGGCTCGACACCAGTCTTGGAGCTGGATTTAGAGCAGCCCCAGTGGCCAGGTTAATAGACTTAGAAACTTGTTGAGAAAACACATCTACCTCATTACAAAGCTTGACCATACAATTTATATCTAAACTCTTGGTTTTACCTCTCAGGGCAGCCCTACATGCCGAATTGGCGTTTTAAAGAGCAAGTTGTAGGACCAGCAGACCCTCACTTTCCTCAGGTCCCAAAATTCTCTCAGCTGCTTCCTGCAATCTGGCAACGAACTGCGCATAGGACTCTTGGGGACCTTGTATAATCTTGGTTAGGGGCGTAGTTAGCGCCTCTGCAGCAGGGACAGTGTGCCACGCTCCCAGGGCCGCCTGTGCCATCTGGGCGAGAACACCAGGGGAGAGCCCTAATTGTTTTATGTTGGCAGTGAAATTGTCTTTACCGCCGATTTTATCAGCAGTCCAGGAGACTGTCTTACTATTAGGATTCTTTCTATTATTTGCAGCCAAATTTTCTCCTCTGTCCACAAACTCTGACTTCCAAGTTAAATATTGGCCTCTAGTGAGGACAGACTGAACAACTTTATTCCATTTATTGGGTATCAAGTAGGCTTCTCCTGTTAAACCTTCTAATATAGATACTGTGAATGGGGCATTAACCCCATAATTTTTGACTGCTGAATGAAGATCTTTTACATGTCTCAGTTTTAGCTTTTTGTAGATTGGTTGGCTGTTGGTGTTCAACCCTTCATCGGGGGACATGCCACCCACATTGGAATCAGAGTTTGTTTGATCCTACTCCTCATCACTCTCTGGTTCCCCCTGATCCTTATCAGAGGAGCCAGTGGGGGGGGGGTCCTCATGACCTGGAGCAGCCTGACGGGCTTGAGCTCGAGTGAGGACAGGAAAAGCCAATTTTTTATTCCCTTGTTTTTGAGAGGGACCTTTGCTGCCAGTTTGAGGAATTTTTGAGATGGGACCTCGAAGGTCCCCCAGGAAGGCTCTTTGTAGACTCTTGAGTCTCTAAACTGAGGTTTTGTAGCTCCTTTTGAAGCCCTAGAACATCTTTAATATTGGTGATCTGAGTCTGAAGTTCTCTTTTAGTTTGAAGTAATTGCTGAGCGGATGAAGGGGCCAGTGATACAGGCCAAGGATTAGGCTGAGGATTAGGGGGAAAGGGGGTCAAATAAGGAGGATGGTGGAAATTGAAGGGCTAGGTGGTAAGATAGGCACCAGGCCCGGGACCATAGTGGTCTTGTTCATGTTTAAAGGCTTCCTCATCCAATTCTGCCTCTGAGGCAGGATCGAGGGGTTCATTTGACAACTCCTTATACAAAATGGGGTGAATCCTTTTTGGTCTAACAGGGGTTTGAGCAGTAGCCCCTTTTCTAGAATCTAATATAATTTGGGGAGAAAGAGGGGAAGGCAGGGAGTCCTTAGGGACCGGGGCATCGATAATCGATGATGGCCAAGACTGATGATTCGCTGGAGGCTTAGTTTTGTTTTTGTGAGATGGTGATGGGGAGTTTTCTAAAAAAAATCTTCAGTAAGGGCTAGGAGGCAAGCACCCTCTCTGCCCTTTTCTCCCTGCTCAAGGAGGTCTCTGATGATTCCCCAATAACAAAAAAAGGGCTCAGGGACATCTCCTTGTTTTATTAAAGCATTGATATCTTTGCCTACCTTTTTCCAAGTTAAAGGGTGTATTGCAGAACCATTCAATACCAGCCATGTACATCTCTCATCCACAAAACAAAACAAAAAAAATTTATTAAATCCTTTTTCTTAACTCTTATCACTCTCTCCTAAAGACACCCCTTCATCTCTTGAATAAAAACTGTCTCTTTGGACAGAACCTTCCCCATGGTGAATGGGACAACAACTGAATGCCCAGGCTTACCTCTTGATGTCTGCTACACTCGAGAGAAGTGGCGGAGAACCGTCTCACTGTCTATGAGGTACCTCTTGAATCTGTTGTCTGGAGGGTGGTTGTACCTCGTGCCCCACGTCTGGCACCACTTGACCAGTCCAGCAGGCCCAATTATTCGAGGGTCTCGAGGGGACCTTCTCCTAAAAACCAAATGGGGGGAGGGAGAGACAAACACCAAGTGTAAGAACACACGGAAGCAGTCTGATTAGCATCAAGGTGTCACTGTGTTCAGCAAGGCTCAAGGCATAAATGCACAAGCAAAAGGGGAAGTACTTCTCAGCAAGAGGAATGGGGCAGTGGAAATGCACAAGCAAAGGAGGAAGTACTTCTCAGCAGGAGGGATGGGGCAGCAGAAATTTTTCTTTTGGCAACTACACAGGGAAGCAGGAACTTGTTGGTATCAGGATACATCTTGTGGTCAGGACATCCAGCACTGACTTAGGGCTGGAACATTCTGTGGTTGTTCTCGGAACGGTGTGTCGGTGGCCTGCTTTTGACCCCCTTTTCTTCTCAGGGAGAAAGGCCCAATTAAGAGATCAGGAAAATTGTGTTTTCTTAATAGCTCCCAACATCACACAGAAGTTTTTCTATCTTACTTTTGTCTATCTTTTCCCAATTTCAATTTTTGAATTCTAGCAACTAAATATGAGCTACTAAATGTTTTGGATAATGAATAATTACAATTTATTTGTTCTTTATTTCAAATACAATACAAGAAGTAGAGCAATCAGAAGACACATCATATTAGTCACTACTAATTAATGACATAGAGTCATACCTTTTATGACCTTATAGTAGCTATGGGATTCCTAAAAAAACTAAGCCCTAGATGTTCCCATAAACAATCCACTCTTTAGTGATAGTCTGAATTTTCATTCTTCTTTTTCCTTAATTCCTTTCTCACTTCTTTAACAGTTCTGTTACCAATTCCAAATAAGTATATGAATTCAAATCATTGCCTTAGAGTTAGCATCTATAGGCAATACTTAATTCATATGCCAATATCTTAATCTCTTTAATAGTCAGGTACATTGACCATTTTGTTAAATATACCATGGATAGAATGATTCTTCCAGGTCAATAAGAGACATTTTATTAAAGGAAGGAGATAGAGTTTTTGAGGTTGATAGGATTGTCTTTTTACTTCCAAACACATATAGAGCATCTTTTAAACTCTCCCATGTATATTTACTTGCTTTCTTCCAAACTTATTGTTGTGATAGATAGATTGATCGATAGATGATAGACAGATAGATAGATAGATAGATAGATAGATAGATAGATAGATAGATAGATAGATATATCAGGGAGCCTCGTCTACTTAATTTTACTTTCTTATGTGTTTTCAGTGATGCTGACTTGATATTGGATCACTAATTGGTATGATTTTTTTTCTGTGCAGGACTATTTTTCCTACTCTCAGCATTTCTTAGTTACCTGAAGTTTATGTGACATTGAGGCCTCATGATGTTTGCCTTACTCACTTTGGTATGTCTATTGGCTTTCTCCTTGTTCAGCTAATATTTAGGGAGTCATGGTGGGACTTTATCAGTTTAGCTCCTGATTGTGAAGAGAAGAAATGACTTACTTCTACTAATTAGCTATATTCGCACTACAAAAGGAGATAATATTAGCTGAGAGAAACATTTTGTATGTTTTCAATAACTACAAAAGAAAACTTGAGAAGTTTTCACAATTGATAAATACTAAACACATGGAAAATGCTAATATCCTTTACTCAAAATCACTGCGTAGAATAATGGGACAATATGTGACAGTTTTCATCATAAGTTGGTGAATATATAATTGTTATATATTAATAAATTTATAAAAGAAAATGACAAAGTAAAATCATAGAGTACATGCATGGTGCTAAGATAGTTGTTTGATGTTTTATTGAAAACCAACTAATAGTAAAGAAAAATGATGCACTGGAACCATGTTACAACGTTAAATGCCAGAAGCTCAGGGTAGCTGCCTGACTGTGAAATTGTAGAGGGCTTTTTTCTTTATTCACTTACTGTGACCCAGATGTCATGATAATTAGACTAACTTCCCTCTAAAAATCTCTTCCTTCATGTCATCACAAGGACTCTCCACCAAATTCCAAAATTCTTGATAACTCTCTTAAGGTGAAAATGAATGGCCAACATGGGAACACAAGCCTCCAGAGATAGTTATTGCGTCTTATGCCAATTCCCATGATGCATATGAGGAGCTTGCATCATCTTCCTTGATACTGACAAAATAATGCACAGGCCAGAGTTCTTTAGGTACACCAGAGCTTATGATGTAGGGGAAAAAGATCACTGCTTACAGAGCTTTCCTGGGTATGCATGGCAGACCAATACTCAGTATTTTGTACACTTCTCTGTTTCTAGAACAATGGTAAGCAATAAAATATATAGTTATACAAAGTTATAATTTTTTTTTTTTTGGTTTTTCGAGACAGGGTTTCTCTGTATAGGCCTGGCTGTCCTGGAACTCACTTTGTAGACCAGGCTGGCCTTGAACTCAGAAATCCGCCTGCCTCTGCCTCCTGAGTGCTGGGATCAAAGGCGTGCGCCACCACGCCCTGCCAAAGTTATAATTATAAGGGGAACAAAATCAACCCACCTTTTTCCTTGTGAAAAATTAGAAAATAATGGCAATAAATGTTGAATAGTCATTCTACAAACACACTGAGTTATATTTTCTATACTTCTTTCCACCACACTTAACTGTATAATTACGTATATACTGTATATATGTATAGTTCATATTTTGATGATCAGTATCAGAAGATGCCATTAGAAGCTGGTAAGGTGATAATTGTACTCAAAGATAAAGGAGGTAACTGAGTCTTATGGAAAAAACACAATCAGCTTGGCTAACCTTGTACTTCTTCTCCTAATTTGAATAAGAATGAGGTTTACTCCTAGCAATTAATATGTCTCATAATTCCAGAAGCAAATTTGTTCTTAGGTGCATTGATTTTCATTCTGTAACCAGTGGCAGTCATCTGATATATGAGGCAATGTGGAGGTGACTAAATCAAATATGCTATATAATATTGCTTGCTAAATCTTAGTAAGTCTCTATGGAAGAATGAGAAAAATTTTTCTGTGCCTGGTCTATTTTTCCAAAACACAGATCAAGAAGCAATGTTTGTTGGTGTGTAAGGGACAACATCATTCTATGTGAAAAAGACTGTGGAATGAAGACTAATCAGATACAGTTTTGCTCATCAATTTTGAAAATTTTTTTCCTTATATTTTATACTTCTGAAAAAGTGAATATATCATGTATTTCCATCTAAGTAATAATATTTAAAGAAGATCCAACTAAGAAATCTCATGAATTAGAATAATAGCCTAGATGTGTTGAGATTAGACTCACAGGTCATTCCATATATTTAAGAGGGTAGAGATTATATCATATATAAACTTCATTTCTGAAATCTTATGCTGATAAACAAAATCCACACATTCCTTACAGTTTATGCTCCTGATCAAAGTTCCAATATATTGTATACACTATGTGTATTTTATACAAACACATATGTAGTTATAACAAATGGTAAAAATGACCATTATATAGTTTAGTGCAGCATAAAAACGTTTAATTAATAGTAAGGGAATTGTACCCCACAGTCATATTAACACTTGTCTTATCAAATAAGATCAGTGCCCATTTGTATCATTTCCATATGAATAAACTGCCTGCAGTTCCCCAGGATGCATTTAATCATCTTATATACAGTGTTCTTCACAAGAAAGAAATGGTTAATTTTAGAATTCCATTGATATTCAAATAGCATATTTCTTTATTTATTCTAGGAACTTGTCATGATAATTGCCAAATAACTTTGATGGAGAATATTTCAGAGGTTACTGAATTTATTCTCGTGGGGATAACAGATGCTCCAGAGCTTCAGATCCCTTTATTTATTATCTTCACTCTCATTTATTTGATCGCACTGTTTGGAAATCTTGGGATGATCATGTTGATTCTGCTGGACTCCCGACTCCACACTCCTATGTACTTTTTCCTCTGTAACCTCTCCCTGGTGGACTGTGTTTATGCCTCAGCTGTCACTCCCAAGGTGATGGAAGGGTTTCTCACAGGAAATAAGATAATATCCTACAATGCATGTGCTGCCCAGATGTTCTTCTTTGTAGCCTTTATTGCTATTGAAAGTTTGATCCTTGCCTCAATGGCCTATGACCGTCATGCAGCAGTGTGCAATCCCCTGCACTACACTACCATCATGACAAGTACCACCTGTATTCTGATTGTCACCTGCTGCTACATGTGTGGAATCTTGCAATCCTCTATTCATGTTGCTCTTGCATTTTGTCTTTCCTTCTGTAATTCCAATGTGATTAATCACTTTTTCTGTGACATTCCCCCACTGCTGGAAATTTCTTGTTCTGATACCTATACAAATGAGATTACAGTCCTTATCTTGGGAACTTGTGATGGTATTTTAACTCTCTTGGTTATCTTAAACACTTACTTGCTTATTTTCATTGCTATCCTGAGAATGCGTTCAGTTGAAGCACAGAGGAAGGCATTCTCTACCTGTGCATCTCATCTCATCACTGTATCCATCTTCTTTGGGTCAACTTTGTTCATGTATTTACAGCCCAGTTCTAATCATTCTATGAACACAGACAAAATTGCATCTGTGTTTTACACTATGGTGATTCCTATGCTGAACCCTGTCGTATACAGTTTAAGGAACAAGGAGGTAAAAAATGCATTTAAGAAGGTTGTTGGAAAATTAATGACTTCACTTCAGTTAGTCAATTAATTCCAAAGGATTTTAAAAGCATATGAAATACTGGGCCTTTAGTTTTGATGAATAGTTTATTTGTAAATATTATTTATCTACTATTTCATTCAATTGTTACTTTATGAAGGAGAACTGTGTACTCATGCATTGAGAATATGATAAATTTGTTGTGAATTTTAATTGTATCTTGCAAGAAATATGATGTCAATTTAATATTTAAATCACGATTATAATGTTTTGAGTTCACATACAACATGTCTTCATTTTTTTTGTTAAATCTGTTTTGTTAGTCAATTTAATATGTGCCTGGTAACTGTTATACTTTCAATTACATTATTATTATCATTATTAGTTATCACCATTTCTTTTTTATAGATAAAATCATCTAAATTTCCCTCTACATTCTTTGCTCCAGATCATAGTATATACTTCTGCTTGCTCCCTTGTAATTTAACGCCTCAGTTTTCATTAATTGTTGAAGTTCAATATATATGATATGAACCAACATTTTTCTAACATTAATACTAAAAAGAAATGGTGAGATTTGTTGAAAATACTGTCTTTTTTCCACTGGATTGTTTTAGTTCCCCTTGTCAAACATCAGGTTTCCATAGGTGTGTGGGTTCATTTCTGGGACTTCAATTCTATTCCATTGATCTACCTTTATGTTGCTGTACCAGTACCATGCAGAATTTATACAATTGCTCTGTACTACAGCTTGAGGTCAGGCATGGTGATTCTCCCAGAGGTTCTTTTATTGTTGAAAATAGTTTTTGCTATCCTAGGTTTTTTTTGTTTTGTTTTGTTTTTTTGTTATTCCAGATGAATTTGCAAATAACATTACTTCATATAGTTTTGGTGATGAAAAAGTCTTGAATAATGAGGTTAAAATAATTTCAGTGTTGGAATTTGCATAATGACTGGAAGCATATTTTCTTACTCTAACTAGTAATGAATTCCAGAGATGAGTACAGACTGCGGCCAACAAAAATTAATCTACATGATAAGTAGTATACATCATGAATTCTATAATGTTAAGTAACAGGATAAGTACTCTCTGATCAATGAAGTAGTATTTTACATGTTCACAAAAATCTCATGACCTATTAAGTGTACAAGTAACAATTCATTTTAAAATATCTATTCCTTATCATATAACATATAGTTTTTTAACCACATCTAATGCCTACTTGGCACAGTTATATTTTCCATCACTTTGTTTCTGTTGTTTCTAGTACATAAATAACTGAAATTCAACAAAGGGAAGTTTATAACAGGATTATGTATGGTAACAGGTGCCATCAGAAGGACAGTTTTCTTCATCACTACATAATGTCTTGAGTTAAATGTACCTATCAAACTCAAGAACAGTAGCAATGGGAAGTTCTTATTTGCAGTATACAGAAGGAATGTTTGATAAGGGAACCCGATATCAGAGTGGAACTGCATTAATTGTGATTATTGAAAGTGATATCCAGATGGAAATGTGCATTCCTGAGGACAGTAACTGCTCTCTATGAGTACTGTTCAACAAAAGTGACAAATTGATTATTTAATTAGTGAGTAACTATAAAAGGGAATGAATGAGTGGGAGAGTGAGAAGAATCACAACAGAGACTGGATGAATGTGTAAACACCATTTGGATTCCTTCTGAGTGATCATAGGACTCTGAGTCTGGTTATTTGCCACAGACCCTCTTGGTCCCTCCTCTGCATAGAACTGGTCTCTAGTTGCAGGTAGACAAGGAGTCAGTGAATAAATGACAGACAGATGCAACACAGGAGATTTTGTAGAATCTGAATGTATTATTACAAAGTGAACACCAGCCTTATATAATACAGAAAATAAAGTCAGTAGGATGTCACAGAAGGCAAAGTACATTGAAGTTACCTGACACAAAACAAATGAATGACTTCAAAAGGACTTACAGGAACCAGGTAATATTTACAGTAAAGATAAAACCGCCCTGCCTAGGGTCAGCTTAATGACAGGTAATGATTTCACACCATAGTCACAATTTGTGCTACTCCATTGAGCCTTGTGAAAGCTTGCACCAGGGTGTTCTGTTCTAGCAGACCTTCTCATGAATAACGCAATACCCCAACCCCCCTATTTCTTAGTGCTTGATAAATTCGGGTATGATTGTAACTTGGCTGTTCTTTTAAGTATCTGTAGAGAATCTCCATTTGTCAGAAGAATTCACCAACTTGCTTCTAATATGCAATGTAGCCTGCTATACCTCGCTATAGTGAAGATTCCTGTCTCAGTGGGATGCCATAACTCTCTCATGGTAAACCCACCTATTGGCTAGGCCATTGTGCATTCCCTTGTTTGGATGAGACTGGCTACTGTCCTAAGTAATCACTCTGCAGACTAGACCTGAGCTATTCTAGCTCGGTTCTTTGTAATGCCTAATTAGTTTCACTGTCTCTTCCAAGCTCCTCTGCTTCAAGCATTTTCTAGGACATTGGAACACTGGTGGAGGCTTACCTATGTCAGAATTCAATCCTTAAAGGCACTTATAATAAAATAATACTAAACGGGAGCACATGTATCCATACACCAGACTAATGCGGGGATAGGGTATGAGTATACCGGTTATGAAAATACCAAGTTTTCAGAAGGTTAAGATTCTCTGAAACTCTTTGCCTCGTGAGTGCTTCCAGGCTTCTTGGCCTATCAAGCAGACTACAGGGGAGTGTGCATAGCAGATATTCTATGTTCTAAAAGAAGGGTCTAAGATTACTGAAATTCCTGTCTTCCTGTACAAAACTGAAATTTAAAGTATGTACTTTTGTATTGTGTAAAGATAGAACTTATCATTCAGTAAATTCTCTAAACTGAATGCTGAAACTGTTTACAGCGTAAGAAAACTAATGAAAAATTGTAAGTTTGAGTCAAACCATCAACACTAAATATTCAGATGCTTGTTGATAATGGTAAAATCACTACTGTTGAAAACATATGAGAATAATACAACCCATTCTCCCACCTCCACTGCCTGGTGGCCATTAGGTGATTAGAAGTCATGAAAAATGGCATCTACACGATAGTGGTATGGTGATATATAATGACAAAATTCATTTTTGTTTTTCAAAAATACCTTACATATGAGGTTGTCACTGTTGTGAAAACAAAGTTATTACTACCAAATGCCTCCTCTGAGGTAATCACACTAGAAAGGCAAATATGTATAAAACATCAATGGCTGCTTTCCAGTAATAAGAAAATTGTTTCATTAAATCTTCACTATTAAACCTCTTCCATCTATATTAATGTAATATCTAAAACCAAGCACTCCTTACAAATAAAAGAAGGGAGCAATAGAAACATTTACATTGTGGTGTTGGTATGACATTTAATAGGAAAGTTTATGTGAAGCCTTAAGCAGTATGTTTTCTCTCCTGTGTGGAAATAATATTTAGAAATTGTTTTACCTCTAGTAAAAATAATATAGAATTAGTCCGTGCCTCTTAACTGCAAATCTACCAAAGTGTTTTGTATTTATCTTCATGTTGGTCAGCTTTTCAGAAGAATTTACAGATGGTCCATGCCTAGTCAACTAAAGATACCTTCTTGTGGACCAAGGATACTTCTCTCTCTAACTCTGATAACCAAAACACTTAATGTTTGTTAGACTCCAAGTCTTCATATACAGAGCCATCTCCTTTCTATCTACTTTGAATATTCAAGATGTGCAAAGTTGAAAACTAGATAAGTCTTCTTACAAGAAGTACTTAATACAAACAAACAAACAAAAATGATCTAGAAAGTTCCCTTCCACTGGGCTAAGCATAAAATTGTCTATGCCGTGTATTTTTTAAAGCTCTACTGTTTCAGTGAAGATAAATTCACATATATCTGTAGTACAGAGAGTCTAAAAATTCACCATCATGAAAACTGATCCCATTTTGCACTAATTTTTGGGATAGAACAAAGAGTTGAGCTCTGATATCCATGGGAAAACAAGGAGAAGTAATATTCAGCAAGAACAAGTATTGTCTTTTTTACAGGCCACAAATAAAGGCTAAATGAAATATCTGAGTGCATATGTACTTTGTCTTCATAACCTGGCCCTGTTCCTGCAGAAATAGAAAGAAACTGAGTCATTCATTAGGCAAGATAACAGGACAAGAGCAGCTCAGAAAATTTCTCTCTCTTCGATATAGTATTTGCTAGAATAAAGAGCTTAATTCATCATAAACTACAAAATTAGTTCTTGGATAGGGTCTATACAAAAGTATTGTACAGTATTCATCAACTTGTCATGAACCCTCCTAAAATAATATATTTTTTGAAAAAATAACCAAGAAATGCAATAAGCACCATGAATCCCAATCAAGAGAACAAATATACCATGTAAAGAGAAAAAAAATACAATCTTTAAAACTTTATTATAAACACTATATGTAAAGTTTTTTACATATAAATTACATGATCTTCAAGGTATGTCAGTTACACAGTTCGTAGTGAGATTGATTATGACACTCTTGGGGACCCTTACTGTTGTTTAACCCTCATATCTCCTTCATCTATATCTATGCCACTCCCAACACAGGTTTGCCTAAACATCTATGCTGTCTTTAAAATAAGTTTGAAGAGAAAGGATTTATTTTTAATGAAAAAGCACTTAATTATCATGATATGATTGCAATAGGTATCAGGACTTGACAAATGCTAGGCAAATTCATTTCTTTGAACCATATATCAGATTCATTCCTGAATAAGTTTCACATGTACACTGTGTTCTGGCCCATAAAAAAAAGCATTTATATAATTTTTTCAATTTTTTATTACATATTTTCTTCATTTACATTTAAAATGCTATCCCAAAAGTCTCCTATACCCTCCTCCCCCCACGCCCTGCTCCCCTACCTACCCACTTCCACTTCTTGGCACTAGTGCTCCCCTGTGCTGGAGCATATAAAGTTTGCAAGACCAAGAGGCCTCTTTTCCTAATGATGACCAACTAGGCCATCTTCTGCTACATATGCAGCTAGAGATACGAGCTCTGGGGTTACTGGTTAGTTCATATTGTTGTCCCACCTATAGGGTTGCAGATCCCTTCAACGCCTTTGGTTCTTTAGCTCCACCTTGGGGCTTCTGTATTCCATCCAATAGATGACTGTAAGCATCCACTTCTGTATTTACCAGGCAGTGGCATAGCCTCACACAAGACAGCTATATCAGGGTCCTTTCAACAAAATCTTGCTTTCATGTGGAATATTGTCTGCGTTTGGTGGCTGATTATGAGATGGATCCCAGGGTGGGGCAGTCTCTGATGGTCCTTCTTTCAGTCTTAGCTCCAAACTCTGTCTCTGTAACTCCTTCCATGGGTATTTTGTTCCCCATTCTAAGAAGGAAAGAAGTATCCACCCGTTGGTATTCCCTCTTCTTGATTTTCTTCTGTTTTGCAAATTTTATCTTGTGTATCCTATGTTTCTGGGCTAATAGCAGTGAGTGCATATCAAGTGACTTATTTGTGATTGGGTTACCTGACTCAGGATGATATCCTCCAGATACATCCATTTGCCCAAGAATATCATAAATTCATTGTTTTTTAATAGCTGAGTAGTACTCAATTGTGTCAATGTATCACATTTTCTGTATCCATTCCTCTGTTGAGGGATATCTGGATTCTTTCCAGCTTTTGGCTATTATAAATAAGGCTGCTATGAACATAGTGGAGCATGTTTTCTGAGAGAAAGCAAAGATTATATCCTATAAAATATGTGTTTCCTAGCTGTTTTTTTTTTTTTGTAGCCTTTGATAGATACCAGTTTACATCACCTCTAGTTATATTCTGTCCATCAGGCAAAGGAGTTTGCAAAATAAGCTGTATTCTTCTGCTACATTTTCAGCAAAAGAGAGTCTTCCATAATCATTGACTAACTGGATATTTATTGTCATTGTAGGTTTTATTCAATCTCATTGTTTTTCTCTATTATTTTTTTAAACTATGAAATCAGTTTCAGGGTTCAAAGTATAGGATATGATAAGGAACTAAGCTATGGGTTTAATTACTTAAAAATTACACAACTTAAATTCAGCGTTGTACAGGAAGACAGCATATTGTTCAGTAATCTCACAACTGTCCCATTAAGCACATGAAATAACTAGTCTCAGACTCCAGTGATCACTCAAAAGAATTCCAACTTCATCTTTGCTCAATCTTTCTGTCTCTGAAATACTTCCTTTCACACACACACTAATTCCTTAAGTAATTATTCCTTAAGTAATTAATTAATTTACTTGTTATTTAGCTTTATTTCTCTTATGGAATATTTGCTTCATATTTCCTATAAACAGCAAGCTTATAATAGGGCTGATAGAGAGTAGTTATTCTTCTCAGAAAGACATAATTTGATCTGGATATCAGTTACATTGATCATACTTAATGTAGCTCTATAGTAACTTTTTCTTTAATTTCATTCTCAAACATTCTTCTGAATCTAATAAAAAAGAACTTTAAGTTGCTATTATTTTAAATTCGACATCTCTCTATAAATCAAAGTATTATTTAGTAATCAAGGGTAAATCTCATTGTCATTTTTATCCTTCTAATGGGTTCTATCTCCACAAATATCCTAGATTTATCTAGATTTTTCATTGTATTTATTCAGTATTATGTTCACTAAAAAGTACAAAGCACAGAGATGAAAATTATTGCTTTGCAAAATAGGCATTAGACATGGATGAATGCTGTATAGAATACAGGACAGGAATAGGTAACTTCGAATTAATATTTTGTTACTTAACCATTTAATAATTTATCAGCATTTCACAAATATTTTCTTCAATAAAAATGCTATTTAAATGGACAAAGGATTACATATGCTATTACTTACAACTATGTAAGCTATAAACTACACTGCTTATCCTATAAAGTAATATCATATTTATTTAATGCAACCTCTATTTCATTTCTGGAATTCAGTATTAGTTAGCTTTGGATAATATGATTTCCCTCATTATGGAAAGTAATCCATTTCTGAGATTATTCTAACCTCAAGATTCAAGATTCCTGTATGACCAAGACCATACAAAATGATGCTATTTAGACTAAAATATTTGCACTCTATTTAAGAAGATCTCAGGATAGAGCTTTATATTATTCATATAAGAGAATATTTGATTTATATCAGTTAAGAATGTTATACACTGTTTGAACTTTAATTATTAATGAAATACAAGGCCTTGAATTAAAAAAAGAGTAAGCCAAGCAAAGTATATACTATGAGTTGAAGGGAAGAAACAGAAAGGGAAAATTACATAATTTCTTCAAATATATAAATAGTAATAATCATAACAATAATTTAAGTGAATATACAACTTTTATCACAAACAAATAAAATGGAACTAAAATATATTTTATAAAATCTTGTGAAACATTATTGCTTGGGAATTTTGAGCACTATAATCTTCATTTAACTATTAAATTGATATTTTAATTCTGGCAAAATATACTCGAATATCACTAAATATTAATAAAATGGCCAATGCATTAAGACAAATTTTTCATTAAGAAAAAGGCAGTTGAAAGAAATCATAGACAAGAAATACTTACAAATGAATTATTCTTCAAAGTTAAAAATAAAACATTTCACAGGCTTGAGAAATAGTTTAGAATTAATCAACTAAATGAAATGAAGACATTAATTTTTCAACAACTTTCTTAAATGCATTTTTTACCTCTTTGTTCCTCAGGCTGTAGACCACAGGGTTCAGCATAGGAATGACCATTGTATAAAACACAGATGCAATTTTGTCTGTGTCCATGGAATGATTGAAACTGGGCTGTAAGTACATGAATATAAGGGAACCAAAGAAGATAGACACAGTGATGAGATGAGATGCACAGGTAGAGAATGCCTTCCTCTGTGCTTCAGCTGAACGCATCCTCAGGATAGCAATGAAAATAAGCAGGTAAGTGTTTAAGATAACTAAGAGAGTGAAAACAACATCCAATGTAGCCAAGACAAGCAGTGTAATCTCATTTGTGTGGGTGTCAGAACAAGAAATGTCCAGCAGTGGGGGAATGTCACAGAAAAAGTGATTAATCACGTTGGAATGACAGAAGGAAAGACAAAATGCCAGAGCAACATGGACAGAAGATTGTAAGATCCCACACATGTAGCAGCAGGTGACAATTAGAATGCAGGTGGTACTTGTCATAATGGTAGTATAGTGCAGGGGTTTGCACACTGCTGCATGACGGTCATAGGCCATCGAGGCAAGGATCAAACTTTCAATAGCAATAAAGGCTACAAAGAAGAACATCTGGGCAGCACACCCATTTAATGATATGGTCTTACTTCCTGTGAGAAACCCTTCCATCACCTTGGGGGTGATTGCTGAGGCATAAACACAGTCCACCAGGGAGAGGTTACAGAGGAAAAAGTACATGGGAGTGTGGAGTCGGGAGTCCAGCAGAATCAACATGATCATCCCAAGATTCCCAAACAGTGCGATCAAATAAATGAGAGTGAAGATAATAAACAAAGGAATCTGAAGCTCTGGGGCATCTGTCAAGCCTGCAAGAATAAATTCAGTAACCTCTGAAATATTCTCCATCAAAGTAATTGATGACTAATTATGACAAGTTCCTGGAATAAATAAAGAAATATGCTATTTGAATATTAATGCAATTCCAAACTATGACCAAGCACTTTTATTCATTAACTTTTCTGGTGAAGGACATTGTATATTAGGTGATGAAATAACTCTATAGTACATCAAGTATTTTGCTCATATGGAAGTGATACACGTGTATACTCAGATTATTTGATACCAGAGGTGCATAATATAACTGCAGGGCTCAATTATGTTTCATTAAATAGAGTGAAGTGTACTGCACTAAATCATATTGTATTTGTTATTATTGCTCATAATACTTGCATGCATTTTTGTATGGTATAGTCATTGAATGTTAGTAGATATGAGGAAAGTGTGGCTTTTGTTTATTTGCATAAGATCTGGAAAATGGATTTTAAATATCAAATATATTCCCTCACCACCTTAAGGATATGCAATTATTGGGGAATCTGATCCTGACACATGCAGTTTTTGTTCCCTAAATGATGAGAGTTCTTAGTTGACTTGTCCGTTTTAAATATTACAACTTAAAAGAAACTGGGTCATATCTTCATAGATTTCCGGAGGAAAACTATAAGTGAACAACTTTCCAAATTGATGAGGAAATCTACACCTACTTAGTCTCCATTAAATTTTACATAGACTGATGTCATCTCTTACCAGACATCAACATGTCTGTAGGATTTATGTTTGAGATAACGGACAGAAAACAAGAACATTGGCTTGATTCTTCCATAGAATCTTGGCACAATTTTAGCAAGACATATGGCATACAATTAACTGATTTACTCACCTGCACAATGTGCCATATTCAGATGATTACTACCGGTTACAGTATGAAAAGCACTCTACTCACAAATCCTCTGTTTCTGGAATGTTTAAACATATTCTCAACTGTAAACGTCATTCTTATTCAACACAGAGGAAGATATATAAGGATAGCCAAGATGAATGTGAATTTTCCCACAACTTACAGGTTCCTCCTATGTATTTCTTTCTGTCTAGTCATCAATTTCACCTCTTCTAAAGATAATCTTCTGATACTGAACATCAAAATATAAATAATGTAGAACAGTGTGGTGTGCTAAAAATAAAGCAAAGTAGAGATGATAACTCAGTTGTTTTTATGGAATGACTATTCAACTTATTATCACATTTCCTATTCAGTATTTCACTTAGAAAAAAAAAGTCCTGATTTTGTTTCCCTTACAGTTCAAAGTTCCTATTACTGTTTATTTTAGTACTTACCATTGTTCTAGAAGCAGACAAGTACAAAAAAGTCTTGAGGTATGAAAAACTTCATTTCTAGAGTATTGGTCTGCCATTCACACCCAGGAAAGCCCTGTGTGGTATATTTGTCTTCCCTTCCTTCACAAGCTCTGCTGCACAGCAGAACCCGGGCCTATGTGCATTTTTGTTAGTATCAAGGCAGTTGTTGCAAGTTCCTCACATGGCTCAGGGGTATCAGGGTAAATAGTACATATCTCTCGAGGCTTGTGATTCCATGTTGGCCATTCATGCTCACCTTAATGGAGTCATCAGTAGGGGTGGGACTTTAGTGGAGAGTCCTTAAGAGGACATGAAGGAACAGATATCTATAGGGAAGTTATTCTAATTATCAGGATAACTGGGCCACAATAAGTTAGACAGGAAAAAATAAAAGCCTTCAGAATCTATGGTTCAGGCATCTACTCTGTGCTTCTGGCATCGTCACATGCATATTTTTTTTCTTTCTAGTTGGTTTTTAATCAAACAAAGAAAGATGTCTTGTAAGATTTTTCTGTCATTTCATTTTATAAATTTTTCAACATACACATATATTCTTCATCTTGTGAGAGGAAATGTGGTAAGTTTTCACATACATACACACACATACACACACAAACACACACATGTATATATTATGCTACACACATATGTGTATATATATATATATATATATATATATATGTGTGTGTGTGTATGTATATATACACACATACACACACACATATATATATACACACACATACATATATTTATATGCATACACACACACACTTGTGTGTGTGTGTGTGTCTGTGTGTGTGTTTGTATTAGCTCTGGGTAAATCAGGGAAGTATGTATTTTCCATAATATTTAACATTTTCCAGTAGTGAAAATATCCAAAGTTTTCTTTTGTATTTACAAAATACTCATCATACTTTTTTAAAAATTAAAGTGGTCTTATTTTATAGTACAGTTATAGCTAATGCTTTTTTCTCTTTAAGTCTCGAATTTATACCCATAAACACTCAATATGACTGCCAAATATGAACTGAACAAGAACAACAACAGCAGGCATATCAAAGTAAAGAGTCAAAAACTGTGAGGACCCAACCTCATAAAAAATAATTACAGGCAACTAAGAAGTGCTGAGAGTGGGAGAAATTATCTTTTCTGGGAAAAAGCACACCAATTAGTTATCCACTACCAAATCACTAGCTAAAAAAGCATATATATATATATGTATATATATGCTTGTATGCAATTTGTATGTACACATATTTGGATATATTTTCAGGTAACAATAATCAGTGAAAAATTGGCAATGAATTTAAAAGATAAAGAGAAGAGCACATGTGAGTGTTTGAAAGAAAGAAATGAAATAGAAAAATTACGTAGTGATATTTTAATCTCAAAAATAAAAGAAAATGGCTTAAGTCTATTTATTTTCTACGTATTTACCTCTCATATGAAGTCCCATAGCAGAGATTTATTTCTTTTTTCAACAAGGCCATGGATAGTTATGAATCTGTGCTTGTGGTCCTGGATTTTATCTTCCAATATTGTTTCTGTTTCCTGTTCCAGTGTTGTCTTATCTACCCAATTTAGTTCCCCAAGCTTTAGTGTAATATTTGTTAAAAAAATATTAAGTGATTACCCCTGATATAGTGATTTTCTTCAAAAAAAGAAGAAAAACATATAATTTTTTAGAGGAGGATGTGATGAGGATAATGTTATGTGTTAAGTATTTTAAGCATGCACACAATACATTATTATATGAACCCTATAATTTCTCTCTCTAAGCTTACCCAGATCTTCTGCAACATGGCCAAGTTACATGCCTTCTTCCATTTATTTTAGGAACTCATTAAGTTTAATTAGTTCTGTTCAATATAGATGTGTGTGGAGCCAGGAACCAGAGCATGGTCAATGTACTTAAAGCAAAACTCCCAAAGAAATGTGATTCTTCCTTCCCATGAGACCTCTGTCAACTACTAGCATTTCTACAGTCATGGATCATGATGTTGTGTGAACCTGTGCATGTACATGTTCTGTGCGGTGTATGGTTGCTTCACATGGGACTATGTTTGGAATGCAAAAACCAGCTTCTGCAATCACCTTCTTTGAGAGGATGTAACTTATTGACCCAGAAGCATCCTTCTTTCCATGATATATTTAATCAGATGAGAAACTTACCTGCATATTAAAGATACATAAGAGTTTCTTGCATGAATTAGGTAAGGTCTCCAAATGTAAATAAACCTTAAGTCAGTGATTCAACATCATATCCTTATTTCAGATTTGATTGCAGAACTGATGAAAAAGTGAAAAGGGCATTAAGGGAAAAGAAGAATGCAAATTCACTTTTCCACTAAGGAGTGACTTATCTGTTGGAACACCTGGGACTTGGTCTTACTAGGAAAATCATAGCTAATATAAGGCCATAGAAGGCGTGACAGAGTGACATTAACCAATAGTGGATAATGTAGTACTTCTTGTTCTCCTTTCTGTATTTTATTTGATAAAGGAAAAAAGGGAATAACAATTATTCATCATCTACAATTTTTAGTATTCCATATATAGTTTTCAGGATTCAAGAATGAAAATGAAGACAGGGAAAGAGAAAATAATAACTAGAAAATCTTCTCTTTGAGAAACATTTTTTTCAGATGTTAGGGGCATTCAATACATGTATGCATGCTTAGTCCAAGTGCTGATAATAAAACACCGAGTGTTCAGAATGAAATAGAACATTTCTTTAGGTGCTTCTGGACCATTCAATATTCCTCAGTTGAAAATTCTTTGTTTAGCCCTGTACCCCAATTTTTAATAAAGTTATTTGATTCTCTGGAGTCTAACTTCTTGAGTTCTTTGTATATATTGGATATTTACTTTTTCTCAGATGTAAGGTTGATAACAATCTTTTCCCAATCTGTTAATTGCCATTTTGTCTGATTGACAGTGTCCTTTGCCTTACAGAATCTTTGCAATTTTATGAGGTCCCGTTTGTCAATACTTGATCTTAGAACATAAGCTATTGGTGTTTTGTTCAGAAAATTTTCCCTTGAGCCCATGTGCTTGAGTTTTTTCCCCACTTTCTTTTCTATAAGTTTCAGTGTATCTGACTTTATGTGAAGGTCCTTGATGCACTTGGACTTAAGCTTTGTACAAGGAGATGATAATGGATCGATTTGCATTCTTCTACACACTGACCTCCAGTTGAACCAGCACCAGTTGTTAAAAATGCTGTCTTCTTCCCATGGGATAGTTTTAGCTTCTTTGTCAAATATCAAGTGACCATGAGTATGTGGGTTCAATTCTGGGTCTTCAATTCTAGTCCACTGATCTTCCTGCCTGTCTCTGTACCAACAACATACAGTTTTTACCACCTCACACTAGTCAGAATGGCTAAAATATAAAAACTCAGGTAACAGAAGATGCTGGGGAGGATGTGGAGAAATAGGAACATTCCTCCGTTGTTGGTGGGTTTCCAAGCTGGTCCAACAACTCATGAAATCAGTTCCTCAGAAAACTGGACATAGTATTACCTGTGGACCCAGCTATACCATTCCTAGGCATATACCCAATAGATGCTCCAACACACTACAAAGACGCATGCTTTACTATACTCATAGCAGCCTTATTTATAATAGTCAGAAGCTGAAAGAACCAAGATATCCTTCAACAGAGGAATGGATACAGAAAATGTGATATGTTTACATAATGGTGTACTACTCAGCTATGATGAACTCATGAAATTCTTAGACAAATGGATGGAACTATAAAATATTAGCCTGAGAGAGGTAACACAGTCACAAGGAGAAAAAACAGGGTATGCATTCACTGAGAAGTGAATTAGCCCAGAAGCTTGAAATACTCAAGATACAATACACAGACCACATGAAGCTCAAGAAGAAAGAAGACCAAAGTGTAGATGTTTTAGTCCTTCTTAGAAGACGGAGCAAAATACTCACAGGAGCAAATACGATGACAAAATATAGAGCAAAGACTGAAAGAAAGGCCATCCAGAAACTGCCCCACCTGGGGATCCATTCCATATACAGTCACCAAACCCAAACACTATTTCAGATGCCAAGACGTTCTTGCTGAAAGGACCCTGATATAGCTGTCTCCTTAGAGGCTCTGCCAGAGCTTGACAAATACAGAGATGAATGCTTGCAGCCAACCTTTGGACTGAGCACAGGGTCCCCAGTGGAGAAGTTGGAGAAAAGGCTGAAGGAGCTAAAGGGCTTTGCATTCCCATAGGAAGAATAGCAATATCAACCAACTAACCCCACCCCAGAACTCCCAGGGACTAAGCCAAGAAGGAACCATGGATCCAGCCACATATGTAACAGAGGATGGCCTTGTCATGCATCAAGAGGAGGAGAAAACCTTGGTCCTGTGAAGACTGAATGAATGGATGCCCCAGTGTAGGAGAATTTGAGGACAGGTAGGCAGGAGTGATTGGGTGTGTGGGGGAACACCCTTATAGAAGCATGGAGATAGGGATGGGATAGGGAGTTTCTGGAGTGGGGACTGGGAAAGGGGATAACATTTGAGATATAAATAAAATATCCAATAAAAAAACAAAAAAACAAAAAAAAAATTTCAACGTAAATATTTGCTATGAAATACTCTAGATATACAGAAGAAAATTTTAGGTATGAGATTATAGTAATAGAGAAAAAAAAGAAATAGAACAAATATAATAATACTTCTACTTATTAGACTCAGGAAACTTTGTTGAAGAGCAGTTTTAAAGAATATCGAGCCAGAGGATGGGACTCTCTGTGAAATAGTATCCTCTGGATCCTCTGGGCATGCCATGGTACCTGTGCAACACCAAGTACGCAAAACATCGCACATAGATTTGGCAGATGACCGCTAGCACTCATGTCTTAGTTGAAAGCTGTTGGAAATTGATAGTTGCTGTAGGAGAAAGAAAAATTATTTTTTGAGGATTAGACAACTACATACTTGCCACTCTCCAGTGCATAGCTCCACACCCATACATATAGCTCATGGTATTTATTCAATTATCAAAAATGAATAATATTTTTAAAAAGACATAGAGTTGGGAGGGAGTTGTAGAAGAAAATATGAGAAGAGTTGTGAGAAGAAAGCGGAGGATCGGTAGGTAAATATGCTATTTCATTTTATACATATGTGAATTTCTCCAAAGTAAAAACAAACAGTTCCAGTAATTATAAATAGATTAAACTATTGCACATGTTTTACATGGGGTTTAATGAAAATAAAGCAGGATGGATATAACAACAGGGCTCCCAGTGGAGGAGCTAGAGAAAGTACCCAAGGAGCTAAAGGGATCTGCAAACCTATAGGTGGAACAACATTATGAACTAACCAGTACCCCGGAGCTCTTGACTCTAGCTGCATATGTATCAAAAGATGGCCTAGTCGGCCATCACTAGAAAGAGAGTCCCATTGGACTTGCAAACTTTATATGCCCCAGTACAGGGGAACGCCAGGGCCAAAAAGTGGGAGTGAGTGGGTAGGGGAGTGGGGGTGGGTGGGTATGGGGGACTTTTGGGATAGCATTGGAAATGTAAATGAGGAAAATACCTAATAAAAATATTAAAAAAAGGAAAATACCATGGAGTTCCTATGTACATTTAGCCACATAAAACAAGATTCATATACATTTGAAATACATCTGCATGCATGCTTGCCCTCAAAGGAATTATTTTTCCTGGAGAACTCCAAACCTATGCAAATTTTAACAGGTTCCTGTATAGGAAGGTCTATAATCCCATCCTGACTTCATATGAGAATACTTCAAATGGGCCAGAGACCAAGAAGTCTTTTTGAGCATTATGTTTTTAAACAGTTGTAATAATTTGTCTGTAAAATAATCTTCTTCAACATGGAGTATTTGTGTTGAGTCATCACACATGGCCAGAGGAAAATTCCAAGGTAATTATTATATTGATTTATCCTGATAAGATAGTCAAATATTAAAATTTTTAAATATATTCCTCTCAGCTAGTTTTTACCAATACTATTCCATGAAATATATGGGGAAATTTTTATTTTTCTAAAAGTTAAGAAACTTTATCTGATCTGATAAAATAAATTCTAATAATACTAAAAATAAATTTGATAAACATTAGACTTAAGGCAAGCATCTTAGTTCCTTGTTACTAATCCCATCATCATATCTTGATGCTTTAGCAGCATTAGAATTTGACTAAAATATTTTTTGAAAAATAACTACTTTTCCAAATGCTTTTGTACATTATTGAAAATGTGAAATTTTTGATTCTACACACATACATAGTCTTGTTTTCTGTTATCCTTCATCCTAATGGGTAAAATTTTATATCCAAAAAAAAAACCTATTAAAACTTTAATTGGCATGGAAACAATGAATCAGCTATATCATTCTAAAGATTTGAGGTCAGAGGTTATATTTGAACAATTTTTCCCTTAAAATTATGATAAGAGTAGAAGTAACTGAAAATTGTGGCATCACATGAATATTAAGATATTTATGAAATGGCTTCACTAATTGTCTTAAAATATATCAAGAGAACCTAGGGCAGATGATGCTGTGATTGGGTTGTTGTTAGATTCCTAATATTTACTGTAGTGTGAACTTCACTAAGTAAGGTAAGTGCATATCTTAGTATTCCAGAGTATCATTCTTAACATAATGAGGCCTTTATTCCATTTTTCAGAGTTTTCCACAATCTCATTCTCTTTTCATACAGAAATTACCATAGTGAAATGATTTTTAAAATCATATATACTGTGTGAATGGTTAAAGATAAACTGGAGGGTACTGGTTAGTTCACATTGTTGTTCATTCTACAAGGTTGCAGACCCCTTTAGCTCCTTGGGTACTTTCTCTAACACCTTCATTAGGGGCCCTGTGTTCCCCAGAGCTGTGTCTCTAGCCACATATGCAGCAGAGGATGGCCTAGTTGGCCATCAATGGGAAGAGAGGCCCTTGGTCTTGCAAAGATCATATGCCCCAGTACAGGGAAATGCCAGGACCAGGAAGCAGGAGTGGGTCAATTGGGGAGCAGGGAGGGGGAAGGGTATAGGGGGCTTTGAGGATATCATTTGAAATGTAAAGGAAGAAGATATCTAATAAAAATATCTAATAAAAAAGATAAATTGAAATTTTGAATAACTCTATACTAGATGTAGTCTGTTAAAATACTCATTTCCTAATCTACTGAACAACGCTCTCTCCCTCTCTCTCTCTCTCTCTTTTTATATATATATATATATATATATATATATATATATATATATTTGCACATATAAATATATACTCATATATATATATATATACATATGTAAAATACATAAATATGTTTAAATATGAAGACTTATATAATTTTAGATGAATATGTTCATATGCAGTATGAATTGAAATGATGTGTGATTTCTCTGTTTCAGTTATCTAAATATACAAATAACTTTGTAATAGTTTTGTCATACTCATCTTAAAAAGTTGAGGAATGACACTGCAAATGTCCACATTTCAAGCTCAGACACTCCTGTCATTCTGTCTTCACGTGACTTTGTTGTTGAGAATAATATTCATCTTAATGGCCCAATAAAAACAACAGACATCATGAACCACAATAAATATTTCTTCTGCCAACATCCATACTTTCAGCTATTCTGTTGCTATAATTTATTTAAGGTCAAACGTGGGATACAGTGTAGCAGGCCAGGCAAGGAAGGTTGAAGGACAATAGTTCTTAAAAAGAAATCTTTGAACATAAGTTAAGGTATGTATTCAAGGAATGGATAAACTAATCATAACTTGTTTTTTCACTGGTTGTGAGAATGGCTACTATGACCACTTATAGAGGAAATGGCAGACTATCAGCAGTCTACTAGAAGGAAAGGAGATATGAGAGAATATAGCTTGTGTGTAGAGGCAAATCACAAAGCCAGGGTGCCTAATTTCAAAGTTACCTCTTGCTTGAAGTCTTGTACTCTTACCTCTGCTAAACAAAAGGATTATCATCTTCCATTCAAACAGTAATAATATAACTATTGCTTATCAGCTTCTGCTCATTCATTATGTAATTTTAAACTTACAAGTATCACTTAGATAGGCACAATATAATTGATACATTATTTATGGATAGAGAAGTTGGTTAGAGACCAACAGCTCTAGTAAATAATAATGATGCTAAATGAATATTTATTCAACTTCTCACAAAGTATACATTATTTAACTTTATATCTTATCCTAAAAACAATCTTTGTTGGCTGAACTGGCCTGTAATGACACATTTGTTTTAATGAATATCATATTCAGTTATTTGTGAATTACTCTACAGTTTAATCTGAAGCATTAAGGTGTGTACACTAAAGGTAATGATTGAAACATCAGCTGAATGAACTTAAAATCAGTATATAAAGAGAACAGATGGGAAATGGCAGCTAAACTTATGTGACTTTCTGTGCTCTGTGAATGCCTATATAAACTTGAATAGTTTTTTTCAATATTTTTGCCTCATATATGTAGGGAAATTTAAACTAATCACTTTCATAGCATTGAAGATAAAATATATCTCTGCATATAATGTGTCAGGTATGTGAGCCTTTGCTCCTTTAGTTTTGTCCATCTCAAAGAACATCTGTGATCCAAGACAAAAAGCTATGAAGAAGAACATAGAAGAGAGTGAATTCATCCTCCTAGGACTAACCAAATCACCAGAGCTTCAAGTTCTTCTTCTTATGATACTCACATTTATCTACGCCATCACTTTGACTGGAAATCTTGGAATGTTCCTTCTGATATTGCTGGATGCTCATCTACATACCCCCATGTACTTCTTCCTTAGAAATCTGTCCTTGGTGGACTTGGGTCTTCCTCAACAGTCACTCCAAAGGTCATGGCTGGACTCCTTACAGGAAGTAATGTAATTTCTTACAATACATATGCTGTTCTGATGTTCTTCTTTGTATTCTTTGCCACTGTGGATAGCTACCTCTTAGCCTCATCTCAATGGCATATGATGGATATGCAGCAGTGTGTAAACCCTTACATTATACTACCACTATGACAAAAGGTGTCTGTACTTGTCTGGCCATTAGTTCCTATATTTTTGGCATTTTGAATGCTTCTATACAAATATATATTTGGCCTCCCTTTCTGTGGATATAATGTGATTAATCACCTTTTCTGTGATATTCCTGCAGTGAGAATTCTGGCTTGCTCTGATAAACATGTGAATGAGATGATTCTTATTCTTGTATCTAGCTTTCACATTATATTTGTTTTTCTTGTTATCTTGATTTCCTACTTACTCATATTTTTGTACATTTTGAAGATGCATTCAAGTGAGGGATACCATAAGGCTTTTTCCACCTGTGCTTCCCACGTCACTGCAGTTTTTACATTTTACGGAACTGTCACCATAGTGTACTTAAAGCCAAGTGCCAATCATTCCATAGACACAGATAAATTTGTCTCTGTGATTTATACTATGGTCATTCCCATGCTGAATCCTATGGTCTATAGCCTGACGAACAAAGAAGTTAAGAATGCATTAAAGAACATTTTTCAAAAGGCAAAGCTATATGTATATATGCTATATGTATGTAGTACCTTAATGATATCACTGATAAAATATTATTCCATTTCTCATTTTTTTGTTTTATTTTTGTTTTGTTTTGTTTTTATTGTTGTTTTCTTTTTTCAAGACAGGGTTTCTCTGTGTAGCCTTGGCTGTCCTGGAACTCACTCAGTAGACCAGGCTGGCTTCTAACTCAGAAATCAACCTGCCTCTGCCTCCCAAGTGTTGGGATTAAAGGTGATTGGATTTGATTACTTACATGTTAATGATCATATGGGATATTACAACAGACTTATATCTAGTATCATTTTTTCCTTTATCTGATGAATATAAGCACATATATATTTTGGGTCTTGTTAAACTTGGTATGCAATATTTATATGTATTTGAAAAAGTTTATATAATAAAGTTTATAAAAATAATAAAAGAAATAAATTTTAAATATATAGTTTATATAAAAATTACAATTGATTAAATGCATGAATATTCTTAAGATATGTTGATAGTTATAAAATTTACAATAAAAATAAATATTGACTTATTACTGATTTAGCTGGTAATGAAAATATAATATGACAAATTTTAAGGGAAAGTATTTTTAAAAGGGGAAAAATAAGTCATTTTTTATCACAAAGCTTATGATAATCATCCTTTTACATTTTCTAAAACAAAAACTAACAACATTCCTGTGGGAAGCCATTCTGGACTCCCTGGCCAGCCTGGACGGAAATCTGTGCCAGGCAGTAAACAAGCCCATATTTGGTGGATGGCTTGCCCTTAATCCCTGATTGGTTGAGCAAGCCTACCTGGTGAGGTGATGTGACCTGTGGTGATTGGTTGAGGCGTGGTTCTGGCTTGAGTGGATAAAAACACTTGAACCCCAAGAGGCGGAGGGGGAGTAAAGAGAGAAGCTGCCTGAGTAAACTGCTCTAAGAAGAACCGGTGGTTGCATTTTCCTTGCTGGTCGAGTTGGATGCGACACATTCCATTCAAAATAACAATTCCTTCTTTGTCTAAATGTTTAAACTAAAACCATTCCATTAATAACATTTTACTTGATGTTTATAATCTCTTAACTTTCCTATCCACTCAGTCAATTTTATTGACACTAAATTCGTTCTATTCATACATAACTCTATGCAGGCTTCTGGCTTAAAATTTTACCACTTGAAGATGTCTTTGCACAAAAAAAATCCTTCATTATCTTTAGTTTCCTAATTAAATATCTATCAGAAATAGATTTCTGAGGAATCTATGAACTGCTGAATGATACTCAAAACACAAATGGATCTTCTTTTCTCTGTCTAATTTACATTTCATAGTACATGACAATAAACATTTCTTTATATATTTCTTCATAAATTCATGTAACTTTCAAAACTTGAATGAATATTCTATGGTAGAAGATGCTAGATCTACTTGATTCATTGCTCTCTTAGTAATTTATACATTTTCTTTATCTCCACAAGCTGATAGTAGGGTCCTATGATTTAAGAGAAAACCTATTAAACAAATTGGACATAGAGAGGTTTAACTGGTACCTACACAGAACCTTCCCCTCTCCATAATAATGTCTTTAGTATTGAAAATACCATGTGGGCTACCAAAAGAGAAATGTAAACACCACCTCAGCTACAAAACCTTTGATTTATAATCTTTTCTGTATAGGGAAATAGTGGTATAAAGAGTAACTATGTAATATTTGAATTGACTTAAGGCCCACTCCATAAGTTAAAACCCACACCTGATACTGCTTGGGTAATTAAGAACCACAGATCACATAGCCCCAAAACTTACGGTGAAACCAAACAATGCCAGAGTAAAACAACAAAAAAGCAACAGTAAAGTGACTCCTAATAATATTCTGTTATATTCAAGAGAGGCTTTCTCCTACAGCAGAATGGAACAAATACAGAGACGCACAGCCACACACTTTATGAGAGAGAGAGAGAGAGAGAGAGAGAGAGAGAGAGAGAGAGAGAGAGAGAGAGAGAGAGAGAGAGAGAGAGAGACTTCACCAGGTCCTCTTTGTATGCATTCCACTTTTTTAGTGTGTGAACAATTAGGTCCCTAACTCTTATGCGTTCTCTTGGAGCTTTTTTTCTTTTGTTGATTTACCGTGTCCAGCTGCCATATAAAAACCTATTTTGCTGGGCAGTGGTGGCACATAACTTTAATCCCAGCACTTGGGAGGCAGAGGCAGGTAGATGTCTGAGTTTAAAGCCAGCATGGTCTACAGAGTGAGTTTTAGGATGGCCAGGAATACACAGAGAAACCCTGTCTTGAAAAAAAAAAACTATTTTGAATAAAGAGAGTGGGGAAGAAAATAAAATAAATGATTTCAGATGCCTAGTTTTAGCTTGGTGGTCATGAACCCTAGTGTAGCCCTAGAACTATAGTTTTAGAACCATCTTTATCCAACAGCGCAAACCACCTAACTCAGGTCTTGTTTCTCCTGCACTAACTCAATTTATGAATTCCAGGTCAATGTATCCGAAAGTCATCCAAAGAAAGGAGTCCACATGATCAGTTGAATTACAAAAGCAAAAATTATATGATTGTTCAAAATAGTATGTCTTTTATCAGACCCACCAGTTCTCTTGGAGTGCTTTCTAATGACAAACTAGATGAACCCTAAAACTCAGAATTTTAAAGAACAATCATTCTTTTCACTGACAGCAAAACATTTATTTATTTGGGAATATAACATTTGCTAAACCAATGTCCTCTCATTGAATTACAGTCTCACCTTAGAAAAAGCATATGCCAGCAAGATTATGCTGAAAGGACCCTGATATATCTGTATCTTGTGAGGCTATGCCAGGGCCTGGCAAACACAGAAGTGGATGCTCACAATGATCTATAGGATGGAGCACAGGGCCCCTAATGGACGAGCTAGAGAAAGTACCCAAGGAGCTGAAGGGATCTGCAACCCTGTTGGTGGAACAACAATATAAACTACAAGTACCCCCAGAGATTGTGTCTCTACCTGCATATGTAGCAGAAGATGGCCTAGGTGGCCATCATTGGGAAGAGAGAGGCCACTTGGTCTTGCAAACTTTATATGCCCCTGTACAGGGGAATGCCAGGGCCAAGAAGTGGGAGTGGGTGGGCAGGGGAGCAGTGGAGAGTATAGGGGACTTTTGGGAAAGAATTTGATATGTAAATGAAGAAAATATCTAATAAAAAATTTAAAAAGAAAGAGCAATTTTTTTCAATTTTTATTTTATTAATTTTCATGCCCATGGTTGGCTCCTCTTGATCCTCCCTCCCATAGTTCCTCATTCCATTCCTCCTTCCCCATGCCTCCAAGAGAGTACTCCCCTACCAGAACTTCCTACTCCCTGGGGCCTCAAGTCTCTCAAGTATTAAGCACATCTTCTCACACTGAGGCCTCACCAGGCAGACCTCTGCTATATTTGTGACAGATGCCTCAGACCTGCTCATGTATGTTCCTGGTTGTTGGTTTAGTCTCTGGGAGCACCCTAGCATCTGGGTAAGTTGATACTTGTGGTCATCCCCTTGAGCTTTGTTAATCCTTCCACTAATTGGATCCCTGACTTCATTTCAATGCTTGGGTATAAGTATTTGCTTTTGTATCAGTCAATATCTGGTATGGTGTCTAAGAGGACAGCCATGTCAGTCTTCCACCTGTAAGCATATCATAGCATTAGTAATTGTATCAGGCCTTGATGTCCTCCCATGAGATGGATCCCAAGTTAGGTCAGTCATTGGGCCCCTTTCCTTCAATCTCTTACTCACTTTTGTCCCTAAAGTCCTTTTAGACAGCAACGATTCTGGATCCAAAATTTTGACTTCGAGTTAGTAAACCTCTTCCTCTGCTGGAATCCCTATTCATCTACTGGAGGTGGACTCTTTGAGTTACTTCTCATCAGTATTGGGCATTTTGGCTAAGTTAATCTCCATTGAGTCCTTAGAGTTTCTTACCTCTCAGGTCTCTGGTACCCTCTAGAGGGTTCCCCCTCTCGCACTCCAAGATGTTGCTAATGTCAATTCATTCTCTTAGCCCTCTGGGCTTCTCTCCTGCCCCCACCACCATATATCTGATCCTGTTCCCTTTCCCTCCTCATCTTCCCCTCTCCCACCCAGAACCCTCCCTCTTGCTGCCTCCTGTGATTATATACTTCCCCTTTATAAGTGGGACTGAAGCATCCTCACTTGGGTCTTTCTGCTTGTCACACTTACATTGTCTGTCTATCCTAAGTATTCTGTATGTTTTGACTAATATCCACTAATCAGTGAGTTACCTCATTCAGGATGATATTCTCTAGTCCCAACCATTTTTCTGCAAAATTCATGATATCTTCATTATTAATAGCTGAAAAGTATTCCATTGTGTAATTGAACTACATTTTCAATATGAATTCTTCAGTTAAGGGATATCTTCGTTGTTTCCTGCTTTTGGCTATTACACACAAGTCTCCTATAAACATGTTGGAACACATGTGTTTGTGGTATGTTTGAGTATCTTTTGGGTATATACCCAAGAGAGGTATAACTCTGTCTTCAGGTAGAACTATTTCCAATTTTCTGAGGAGCCACCAAATAGATTTCCAGAGTGGTTGTACCTGTTTGCAATTCCCACCAGCAATGGGGGAATATTCCTCTTTCTCCATATGCTTGCCAGCACCTGCTGTCACCTGAGTTTTTGATCCTAGACATTTTGACATGTGTGAAGTGGAATCCCAGAGTCATTTTTATTTGTACTTCTCTGATGACTAAGGACTTTGAACAATTCTCTAAGTGCTTCTTGGCCATTCAATATTCTTCTGTTGTGAATTCTCTGTTTAATTCTGTACCCCATGTTTAATAGGTTTATTTGGGTTTTTGGAAGTCAAATTCTTGAGTTCTTTATGTATTCTGGATATTAGCCCTCTATCAGATGTAGGGTTAATGAAGATTTTTTATCTCTGATCATTCGAAGACTTTTATGAAGGAGCGTTGGGTTTTTTCAAAGGATTTTTCAGCATCTACCAATATGATCATGTGTTTTTTTCCTTTCAGTTTATTTTTATGGTGGATTATATTGATGACTTTTTTATATATTGAACCACCCCTGCATCCATGGTTTGAAGCCTAGTTAATTGTGTTGGATGATGTTTTGAAGTGTTCTTGGAATCAGTTTGCTTGTTTGTAGTGAGTATTTTTGCACTGCTGGTCATGAGGTAAATTAGTCCAAATTCTCTTCTTTTTGAATATTTGAGTGATTAAGGTATCAGGGTAACTGTGGCCTCATAGAACAAGTTTGGCAATGTTCCTTCTGTTTTAATTTTGTGGAATACTGTGAGGAGTACAAATATTAACTCTTTTGCCAAATTATGGTAAAATTCTGCATAAAAACCATCTGTCTCTGGGATTATCTTTTCGTTGGGGGCGGGTTAGGATACTTTTAATTACTTCTTTTATTTCCTGTAGGTTATAGGATTATTATATAGCTTATCTGATTTTGTTTTAATGTTGATAAGTCTAGAAATTTTCCAAATTTCTGGAGCATACACTTTTGGAATAAGAACTAATAATTTTTTGACTATCCAAAGTGTCCATTGCTATATCTGAACTTTCACTTCTGATTTTGTTAATTTGGTTACTGTTTTTTTTTCACCTTTTAGTTAGTTTGTTTAACACTTTGTATATCTTGTTGATTTCCTCAAAGAATTAGCTGTTGTATTTGTTGATCTCTGTACTGTTCTCTTTCTTTCTACTTGAGTGTTTTCAGCACTGGTATTAGTTATTTCTTGCAATATACTCCTCTCAGGCATATATGCTTCTTTTTTTTTTTAAATCTGGAGTCTTCAGGTATACTTTTATTTATTTATTTTATTGGTTATCTTATTTATTTACAATTCAAATGTTGCCCACTTCCAGGTTTCCCATCCTCAAACCCTGTAACGCACCCCCTCCTCTTTGTCTATATGAGGGTGCTCCTCCAACCATCCACTCTATCCTTTCTCACTGCTATGTTTGGCTGGGGTATCAAGGTTCCACAGGACCAAGAGCCTCCCCTCCTATTGATGCCAGATAAGACAGTCCTCTACTACATATGTAGCTGGAATCATGGGACCCTCAATGTATATACACTTTTGTTGGTGGTTTAGTCACAGGAAGCTCTGTGGGGGGGTGGCAGTAAGTTGATATTGCTGTTATTCCTACGGGGTTTCAATATCCTTCACATCCTTCAGACAGGGTTTTGTATCTGCAGATGGAATGGATCCCTAGGTCTCTGCATGGCCTTTCCTTAAGTCTCTGATCCATTTTTGTTCCTACATTACATTTAGACAGGAACAATTCTGGATTACTTTTTTTTTCGAGACATGGTTTCTCTGTATATCCCTCAAACTCAGAAATCAGCCTGCCTCTGCCTCCCAAGTGCTAGGATTAAAGGCATGCACCACCAGGCCCAGCTTGTATTTAAATTTTTGAGAGTGGTAGGTTGTGGGAATTAAAAGGGGGCAGAGAAAGGAGGGACAAGGGGTGATAGCCTGCGCCCTGCCAGAGTTCCACCTATGCTCTGCACAGGCAGACATGGGAAAGCTGCCAGATGCTTTCCACCAGCCCCCTGTGGGCATCTAAACCTCTGATCCACTCGATGGGGGGTGGACAAGGGGCAGTCCCTGAAACCAAAAGAGGGCCAGGGGTTACATCCTGTCGCCCCAGGGTTATGGGAGAGAGGCCTGAGGGAGGAGAGGTTCCCACATAGGTGAGAGTCTGCGCAGCTGAACAGAGAAGGTCTATGGTTTTATAGCTTTATTGTAGATAGACAGGGGGAAAGAGAGAAGGTAAAAGAGAGAGAGATACCGGCCATGGCCAAAAGGAGACAAAGGAGAGAGAGAGAGAGAGAGAGAGAGAGAGAGAGAGAGAGAGAGAGAGAGAGAGAGAGAGAGAGAGAGAGAGAGAGAGAGAGAGAGAGAGAAGACTAGAGAGGAAGAGAGGAGAGAGAGGGGGAGGGGAAGAGAGAGAGAGAGAGAGAGAGAGAGGAGAGAGAGAGGAGAGAGAGAAGGGGAGGGAGAGGAGGGAGAGAGCAAGGAGGGGCCAAACAGCCCTTTTTATGGTATGCTGCTATCTTTTCTGTTGCTAGGTAACTAGGGAGGAGTCTAGCCTGAAGGTCAGAAGCTTGGAACATTGTCTAAGTGAATGCTAGCCACATACTTCTCCTGTGGGGGCTGAGGAGGATGGTAACTTAGACAGGAGCCAGGGTCCAGGAGACTTGAGAGAACTCCTTCCATTTTGTGTAGGTGGATTATTACCACCGGGTCAGAGGGTTCAACATCTCAGCTCTACTGGAAACTAGGCTGTCTATGCATAGCCCAATGCCCCATAGTAGGTGACCCCATCTCTCAAGGGGTGCTGTGCCTATCTACATAAGGTATTCTCTAGAGATTCTATCTCCCATTTGTTGAGTATTTTGACTCATGTAATCCCTATTGGGTCCTGAAAACCTCTTCCTTCCCCAGTATCTGAAACTGTACAGTAGATACCCTCAGTTCCTAAGACCCTACTGCTATATATTTCTGTTCAAATTCCTGAACCTCTGTACTTCTTTCCTCTCTCTTCCTATATCTGATCCTGCCCCCACTTTTATTCTGCCTCCTATCTACTTCTGAGGTCCCTACCTCCCTCTACCTCCCATGATTATTTTGTTCACCATTCTAAGTAGGATTGAAGCATCCATATTTGTGTCTTCCTTCTTAAGTTTCATATAGTCTGTGAGGTGTGATGGGAATTCTAAGCTTTTGGGTTACTAGCCACTTACCAGTGAGTACATACCATTTATGATTTTGTGTCTGAGTTACCTCACTTAGTATGATTTCTCTAGTTACATCCATTTGCCTATGAATTTCATGAAGTCCTTGTTTTTAATAGCTCAGTAATACTCCATTGTGTAAATGTACCACATTTTCTGTATCTGTTCTTCAGTTGAGGGATATCTGGGTTGTTTCCAGCTTATGGCTACTATAAATAAGGCTGCTATAAGCATATTGGAATATGTGTCCTAGTTATATATTGGACTATCTTTTGGGAATATTCCACATGTGGTATACCTGTGTTTTCAGGTAAATTTAATTCCAATTTTCAAAGGACCCAGCAGATTGATTTCCAAACTGTTTACCAGCTTTCAATCCCACCAGCAATCCTCACATCATTGTCAGCTTCTGCTGTCATCATAGTTTTAGGTCTTAGTGATTCTGATTGGTATGAGTTGTAATCTCAGGGTTGTTTTGATTTGCATTTCCCTGATGTCTACGGATGTTGAAAATGTCTTTAGGAGCTTCCTAGACATCCAAGATTCCTAAGTTGAGAATTATTTGTATATGTGTGTACCCCACTTTTAATAAGTTTATTTAAACTGGAGTCTAACTTCTTGAGTTCTTTAAATATTTTGGATATTAGCACTGTATTGGATGTAGTGTTGGTAAAGATATTTTCCCAATCTGTAGGCTGCCATTTTGTCCCATCGACAATGATCTTTACCTTACAGAAGCTTTTCAAAATCATAAGGTTCCATTTGTCAATTAATGATCTTCAAGCCTGAGCCAAAAATGATTTCTTGAGTAAATCGTTCCCTGTGCCTATGTGTTCTAGGTTCTTTCCTTCTTTCTCTTCTATTGGATTTGACATATCTTATTTTATGTAGAGGTCACTGATCCACTTAGCCTTGATCTTTGTATAAGGAGAAAAGAATTGATCAGTTTACATTCTTCTACATGCTGAAATTCACTTGATCTAGCACCATTTTGTGAATATGCTGCCTTTTTTTTACAGGATGCTTCTGGCTTCTTTATCAAAGATCAAGTTTCCATATGTGTGTGGTTTTACTCCTGGGTCTTCAATTCTATTCCATTGATCCACTTATTTGTCTCTGTACCAATACCAGGCAGATTTTATTACCATTACTGTGAAGTATAGTTTGAGGTCAGGGATAGTGATTTCCCCCAGAAGATCTTTTATTGTTGAGAATAATTTTCATTATCCTGTTTTTTTTTTGTTGTTGTTGTTATTCCAAATAAATTTGAGAGTTGTTTTTTCTATCTCTGTGAAGAACTGAGTTTGAATTTTGATGAGGGTTGTATTGAATCTATAGGTTACTTTTGGAATGATGGCCATTTTTACTACATTAATCCTGTAGATCCATGAGCATGAGAGATCTTTCCATCTTCTCAGTTCTTCAATTTCTTTCTTCAGAGATTTGAAGTTCTTTTTTTTTCTTTTTAAATTTTTTATTACGTATTTTCCTCATTTACATTTCCAATACTATCCACAAAGACCCCCATAACCTCCCAACCACTCCCCTACCACTCTCACTTTTTGGCCCTGGCGTTACCCTGTACTGAAGCATATAAAGTTTGCATGACCAATGGGCCTCTCTTTCCAATGATGGCCAATTAGGCCATCTTTTGATACATATGCAGCTAGAGACAAGAGCTCCGGGGGGGGGGGGTGTTCTGGTTAGTTCATATTGTTGTTCCACATATAGAGTTACAGATGCCTTTAGCTCCTTGGGTACTTTCTCTAGCTCCTCCATTGGGGGCCCTGTGATCCATCCAATAGCCGACTGTGAGCATCCACTTCTGTGTTTGCTAGGCCCCAGCATAGTCTCAGAAAAGACAGCTATATCAGGGTCCTTTCAGCAAAATCTTGCTAGTGTGTGCAATGGTGTCAGCGTTTGGAAGCTGACTATGGAATGGATCCCTGGATATGGCAGTCTCTAGATGGTCCATCTTATTGTCTCAGCTAGAAACTTTGTCTCTGTAACTCCTTCCATGGGTATTTTGTTCCCAATTTTAGAAAGGGCAAAGTGTCCACGCTTTGGTCTTCATTCTTCTTGAGTTTCATGTGTTTCATAAATTGTACCTTATATCTTGGGTATCCTAAGTTTCTGGGCTAGTATCCACTTATCAGTGAGTACATATCATGTGAGCTGATTTGTGATTGGGTTACCTCACTCAGAATTCGGCCCTCCAGGTCCATTCATTTGCCTAGGAATTTCATAAATTGATTCTTTTTAATAGCTGAGTAGTACTCCATTGTGTATATGTACCACATGTTTTGTATCCATTCCTCTGTTGAGGGGCATCTGGGTTCTTTGCAGCTTCTGGCTATTATAAATAAAGCTGCTATGAACACAGTGGAGCATGAGTCCTTCTTAACGGTTGGAACATCTTCTGGATATATGCCCAGGAGTGGTATTGCAGGATCCTCCGGTAGTACTATGTCCATTTTTCTGAGGAACCACCAGACTGATTTCCAGAGTGGTTGTACAAGCTTGCAATCCCACCAACAATGGAGGAGTGTTCCTTTTTCTCCACATCTGCACAAGCATCTGCTGTCACCTGAATTTTTGATGTTAGCCATTCTGACTGGTGTGAGATGGAATCTCGGGGTTGTTTTGATTTGCATTTCTCTGGTGATTAAGGATGCTGAACATTTTTTCAGGTGCTTCTCAGCCATTCAGTATTCCTCAGGTGAGAATTCTTTGTTTAGCTCTGAGCACCATTTTTTGAAGGAGTTATTTGATTTTCTGGAGTCCACCTTCTTGAGTTATTTATATATATTGGATATTAGTCCCCTATCTGATTTAGGATAGGTAAAGATCCTTTCCCAATCTGCTGGTCGCCTTTTTGTCTTATTGACAATGTCTTTTGTCTTACAGAAGCTTTGCAGTTTTATGAGGTCCCATTTTTCAATTCTTGATCTTAGAGCACAAGCCATTGCTGTTCTATTTAGGAATTTTTCCCCCGTGCCCATATCCTTGAGGCTTTTCCCAACTTTCTCCTCTATAAGTTTCAGTGTCTCTGGTTTTATGTGGAGTTCCTTGATCCTTATATTTGACCTTAGTACAGGAAGATAGGAATGGATCAATTCGAATTCTTCTACATGATAACCACCAGTTGTGCCAGCACCATTTGTTAAAACTGATGTCTTTCTTCCACTGGATGGTTTTAGCTCCCTTGTCAAAGATCAAGTGACCAATGGTGTGTGGGTTCATTTATGGGTCTTCAATTCTATTCCATTGGTCTACTTGTCTGTTGCTATACCAGTACCGTGCAGTTTTTTCGTTTGTTTGTTTTTGTTTTTTTTTTTTGTTTGTTTGTTTGTTTCTTTTGTTTTTGTTTTTTTTATCACAATTGCTTTGGGGTACAGCTGTAGGTCAGGCATGGTGATTCCACCAGAGGTTCTTTTATCCTTGAGAAGAGTTTTTGCTATCCTAGGCTTTTTTTTTATTCCAGATGAATTTCCAGATAGCTCTTTCTAATTCGTTGAAAAATTGAGTTGGAATTTTGATGGGGATTGCATTGAATCTGTAGATTGCTTTTGGCAAGATAGCCATTTTTACAATGTTGATTCTGCCAATCCATGAGCATGGGAGATCTTTCTATCTTCTGAGATCTTCTTTGATTTCTTTCTTCAGAGACTTGAAGTTCTTGTCATAAAGATCTTTCACTTCCTTAGTTAGAGTCACAACAAGGTATTTTATACTATTTGTGACTATTGAGAAGGTTGTTGTTTTCCTAATTTATTTCTCAGCCTGTTTATCCTTTGTGTAGAGAAAGGGCATTGACTTGTTTGAGTTAATTTTATATCCAGCTACTTCACCAAAGCTGTTTATCAGGCTTAGGAGTTCTTTGGTGGAATTTTTGGGTCACTTATATATACTATCATATCATCTGCAAAAAGTGATATTTTGACTTCTCCCTTTCCAATTTGTATCCCCTTGATCTCCTTTTGTTGTCGAATTGCTCTGGCTAGAACTTCAAGTACAATATTGAATAGGTAGGGAGAAAGTGGGGAGCCTCGTCTAGTCCCTGATTTAAGTGGGATTGCTTCCAGCTTCTCTCCATTTACTTTGATGTTGGCTACTGGTTTGCTGTAGATTGCCTTTATCATGTTTAGGTATGAGCCTTAAATTCCTGATCTTTCCAAGATTTTTATCATGAATGGGTGTTGGATTCAGTCAAATGCTTTCTCCCCATCTAAGGAGATGATCATGTGGTTTTTGTCTTTGAATTTGTTTATTTAATGGATTATGTTGATAGATTTCTGTATATTAAACCATTCCTACATCCCTAGAATAAAACCTACTTGGTCAGGATGGATGATTGTTTTTAATGTTTTCTTGGATTCAGTTAGTGAGAATTTTATTGAGTATTTTTCCATTGAAATTCATAATGGAAATTGTTCTGAAGTTCTCTATCTTTGTTGGATCTTTCTGTGGTTTAGGTGTCAGAATAATTGTGGCTTCCTGAAATGAGTGGGGTAGAGTACCTTCTATTTCTATTTTGTGGAATAGTTTGTGCAGAACTGGAATTAGATCTTCTTTGAAGGTCTGATACAACTCTGCAGTAAACCCATGTGGTCCTGGGCTTTTTTTTTTTTTTTTTTTTTTTTTTTTTTTTTTTTTTTTTTTTTGGTTTGGAGACTATTAATGACTGCTTCTATTTCTTTAGGGGATATGGGACTGTTTAGATCATTAACTTGATCCTGATTTAACTTTGGTAGCTGGTATCTGTCTAGCAATTTGTCCATTTCATCCAGGTTTTCCAGTTTAGTTGAGTATAGCCTTTTGTAGAAGGATCTGATGGTGTTTTGGATTTCTTCAGGATATGTTGTTATGTCTCCCTTTTCATTTCTGATTTTGTTAATTAGGATGATGTCTCTGTGCCCTCTAGTGAGTCTGGCTAAGGGCTTATCTCTCTTATTGATTTTGTCAAAAAGCCAGATCCTCATTTGGTTGATTCTTTAAATAGTTCTTGTTTCCAGTTGGTTGATTTTGCTCCTGATTTTGATTATTTCCTGCTGTCTACTCCTCTTGGGTGAATTTGCTTCCTTTTTTTCTAGAGCTTTTATGTGTGTTGTCAAGCTGCTAGTGTGTGCTCTCTCTAGTTTCTTTTTGGAGGCACTCAGATATGAGTTTCCCTCTTAGAAATGCTTTCATTGTGACCCATAAGTTTGGGTATGCTGTGGCTTCATTTTCATTAAACTCTAAAAAGTCTTTTATTTCTTTCTTTATTCCTTCCTTGACCAAGGTATCATTGAGAAGTCTGTTGTTCAGTTTCCACATGAATGTTGGTTTTCCATTATTTATGTTGTTATTGAAGATCAGCCTTAGTCCATAGTGGTCTGATAGGATGCATGGGACAATTTCAATATTTTTGTATCTGTTGAGTCCTGTTTCGTGACACATTATATGATCAATTTTGGAGTAGGTACCATAAGGTGTTGAGAAGAAGGTATATCCTTTTGTTTTAGGATAAAATGTTTTGTAGTTATCTGTTAAGTCCATTTGTTTCATAACTTCTGTTAGTTTCACTGTGTCCCTGTTTAGTTTCTGTTTCCACGATCTGTTCATTGATGAAAGTAGTGTGTTGAAATCCCCCACTATTATTGTATGAGTTGCAATGTGTGCTTTGAGCTTTACTAAAGTTTCTTTAATGAATGTGGCTGCTCTTGAATTTGGAGCATAGATAGTCAGAATTGAGAGTTCCTTTTGGAAGATTTTACCTTTGATGGGTATGAAGTGTCCCTCCTTGTCTTTTTTGATAACTTTTGGTTGGAAGTCGATTTTATTCGATATTAGAATGGCAACTCAAGATTGTTTCTTCAGACCATTTTCTTGGTCAACCTTTCACTCTGAGGTAGTATCTGTCTTTGTCCCTGAGATGAGTTCCCTGTAAGCAGCAAAATGTTGGGTCCTGTTTGTGTAGCCAGTCTGTTAGTCTGTGTCTTTTTATTGGGGAATTGAGTCCATTGATATTAAGAGATATTAAGGAAAAGTAATTGTTGCTTCCTATTATTTTTGTTGTTAGAGGTCGCATTCTGTTCTTGTGGTCGTCTTCTTTTTGTTTTGTTGAAGGATTACTTTTTGCTTTTTCTAGGGCGTGGTTTCTGTCCTTGTTTTTTTTTTTTTTTTTCTTTTCTTTTTTCTTTCTGTTATTATCCTTTGAAGGGCTGGATTCGTGGAAAGATAATGTGTGAATTTGGTTTTGTCTTGGAGTACTTTGGTTTCTCCATCTATGGTAATTGAGAGTTTGGCCGGGTATAGTAGCCTGGGCTGGCATTTGTGTTCTCTTAGTGTCTGTTTACCATTTGTCCAGGATCTTCTGGCTTTCATAGTCTTTGGTGAAAAGTCTAGTGTAATTCTGATAGGCCTGCCTTTATATGTTACTTGACCTTTCTCCCTTACTGCTTTCAATATTCTATCTTTTTTTAGTGCACTTGTTGTTCTGATTATTATGTGTCAGAAGGAATTTCTTTTCTGGTCCAGTCTATTTGGAGTTCTGTAGGCTTCTTGTATGTTCATGGGCATGTTTTTCTTTAGGTTTGTGAAGTTTTTTTCTATAATTTTGTTGATGATATTTGCTGGCCTTTTACATTGAAAATCTTCATTCTCATCTACTCCTATTATCCATAGGTTTGGTCTTCTTATTGTGTCCTGAATTTCCTGGATGTTTTGAGTTAGGATTTGCATTTTGTATTTTCTTTGATTGTTGTCTTTTTTATTGTGGAATTAAGTCCAATGATGTTAAGAGAAATTAAAGGAAAGTAATTGTTGCTTCCTGTTATTTTTGTTGTTAAAGTTGGGATTCTGTTCTTGCGGCTGCCCTCTTTTGGGTTTGCTGAAAGATTACTTTCTTGCTTTTTCTAGGGTGTAGTTTCTGTCCTTGTGTTGGTGTTTTTCCTTTATTATCTTTTGAAGGGCTCGATTCATGGAAAGATATTGTGTGAATTTGGTTTTATCATGGAATACTTTGGTTTCTCCAACTATGAAAATTGAGAGTTTTGCTGAGTATAATAGCCTGGGCTGATATTCGTATTCTCTTAGGGTCTGTATAACATCTGTCCAGGATTTTCTGGCTTTCAGTCTCTGATGAAATGTCTGTTGTAATTCTAATAGGCCTGCCTTTATATGTTACTTGACCTTTTCCCCTTAATGCTTTTAATATTCTATCATTATTTAATGCATTTGTTGTTCTGATTATTATGTGTTGGGAGGAATTTCTTTTCTGGTGCAGTCGATTTGGAGTTCTGTAGGCTTCTTGTATGTTCATGGGCATCTCTTTATTTAGGTTTGGGAAGTTTTCTTCTATAATTTTGTTGAAGATATTTCTGGTTGTTTAAGTTGAAAATCTTCATTCTCTTCTACTCCCATTATCCGTAGGTTTTATCTTCTCATTGTGCCCTGTATTTCCTGCATGTTTTGAGTTGGGATCTTTTTGCATTTTGCATTTTCTTTAAGTGTTGAGCCCATGTTCTCTATGGAATCTTCTGCACCTGAGATTCTCTCTTCCATTTTTGTATTTTGCTGCTGATGCTCACATCTATGGTTCCTGATATCTTTCCTAGGATTTCTATCTCCAGTGTTGCCTCACTTTGGGTTTTCCTTATTGTTTGTACTTCCCTTTTTAGGTCTTGGATGGTTTTGTTCAATTCCATCACCTGTTTGTTTGTGTTTTTCTGTAATTTTTAAGGGATTTTGTATTTCCTCTTTAAGGACTTCTACCTGTTTAGCAGTGTTCTCCTGTATTTCTTTTAAGTGAGTTATTAATGCGCTTCCTCTACCAGCATCATGAGATATGATTTTAAATATGAATCTTGCTTTTCAGGAGTGTTGGTGTATCCAGGACTGGCTGAATTGGGAGTGCCATGTTCTGATGATGGTTAGTGGTATTGCTTTTTGTTAGTAAGATTCTTATATTTGCCTTTCTCCATCTGGTAACCTCTGGTGTTAGTTTTTATAGTTGTCTCTGGCTGGAGCTTGTTCCTCCTGTGATTCTGTTAGCCCCTGTCAGCAGTCCTGGGAGTCCAGCTCTCTTTTGAGTCTCAGTGGTCAGAGTGCTCTCTGCAGGAAAGTTATCCTCTTTCATGGAAGATGCACAGGGAAGATCCTGGCTGAAGATGGAGACCTGGAACAGGGCCTATCTCAGAAGATGTGTTGCCTCTGCAGTCTGCTTGATCACCTGCACTGACTGGTCTCTGACAGACCTGGGACACAAGATGGCTCTCTCACCTGCTCAGGCAGTCAGAGCCCTCCCAGGTGCCACCTCTCCTCTGGCAGATAAGGTGCCCCAATGTCTGGAGCCAGAGCAGAGTCTATCCCAGAAGCTGTGTAGCTTCTGCCTGTCCCAGAAGCTGTGTTGCTTCTCACATAGATGTAAAAAATCGAGAGTTCATCTTGGTAAATTTTACCTTTGATGAGTAAGAAGTGCCCCTTCTTATATTTTTTGAGAACTTTAGATAAAAGTCGACTTTATTCGATATTAGAATGGCTATTCTAGCTTGTTTCTTTGGACTATATGCTTGGAAAATCGTTTTCTAGTCTTTTACTCTAAAGGTGTCTGTCTTTGTCCCTGAGGTGAGGTTCCTGTATGCAGCAAAAAGTTGGGTCTTGTTTATGTAACCAGTCAGTTAGTCTATGTCTTTTTATGGGGGAATTGAGTCTATTGATATTAAGAGATATTAAGGAAAAGTCACTGTTGCTTCCTGTTATTTTTTTGTTGTTAGAGTTTGAATTCTGTTCATGTGGCTATCGTCTGTAGGTTTGTTGAAAGTGTATTTTCTTGCTTTTTCTCGAGCTTAGTTTCTCTCATTTTGTTGAGGTTTTCCCTTTATTATCCTTTGAAGGGCTGGATTTGTGAAAATATATTGTGTAAATTTGGTTTTGGCATGGAATACCATAGCTTCTTCATCTATAGTAATTGAGAGTTTTGCTGGGTAGAGTAGCCTGGGCTGGCACTTGTGTTCTCTTAGGATCTATATGACATCTGCCCAGGATCTTCTAGCTTTTATAGTCTCTCTAAAGAAGTCAAGTGCAATTCAGATAGGTCTGCCTTTATATGTTACTTGACATTTTTCCCTTACTGCTTTTAATGTTCTTTCTTTGTATTGTGCATTAGGTGTTTTGATTATTATGTGATGAGAGGAATTTCTTTTCTGGTCCAAACTATTTGGAGTTCTGTAGGCTTCTTGTATGTTCATGGGCATCTCTCCCCCACTCCTTTTGGTTTTATGAGACAGGGTTTCTCTGTATAGCACTGGCTGTCCTGGAACTCACTTTGTAGACCAGGCTAGCCTCAAATTCAGAAATCAGCCTCCCAAGTTCTGGGATTTAGGCATGCACCACTATGTCCATCTGGCATCTCTTTCTTTAAGTTGGGGAAGTTTTTTTTTTTTTTTTGTTTTTTTGTTTTTTTCTATAATTTTGTTGAAGATATTTACTGGCCCTTTAATTTGAAAATCTTCTTTCTTGCCTATACCTATTATCCTTGGGCTTGGTCTTCTCATTGTATCCTGGATTTCCTGAATGTTTTGTGTTAGGATCTTTTTGCATTTCACATTTTCTTTCATAGTTGTATCAATGTTTTCTATGGTATCTTCTGCACCTGATATTCTCTCTTCTATCTCTTGTATTTGTTGGTTATGCTTCCATCCTTGGTTCCTGACTACTTTTCTAAATTTTCTATTTTCTGAGTGGTTTCCCTTTGTGATTTCTTTACTGTTTCTACTTCCGTTTTTAGATCCTGGATGGTTTTGTTCAATTCTTTCATCTGATTGGATGTGTTCTCCCGTATTTCCTTAAGGGAGTTATTTATTTTCTTCTTAAAGTCCTCCTCAATCATCATCATGAGAAGTGACTTTAGATCCATATCATGCTTTTCTGGTGTGATGGTGTATCCAGGACTTGCGAAAGTGGGAGAGTTTGGGTCTGATGATGCCAGGTAACCTTGATTTCTGTTGCTTCTCTTAGGTTTGCCTCCTGCCATCTGATTATCTCAAGTGCTTGCTGACCTAAATATATCTGATTGGAGCCTGTCCTTCCTGTAATCTCAGTTGATTCAGGACTCTTCAGAGTCCAGCTTTCTCTGGGATTCTGTGATTCTGGGATCCTGTGAACCTGAGATTCTGTGTTTATCAGAGTTCTTGGCAGTCAAGGTTCCTCTGAGACCCTGAGATGCTTATGTGACCAAGCTCCTGGTATCATGATATCCTGGAATCCTAAGATCCTAGGCATGTTACAGTGCCTGGAATTTGTGTCTCCTCTGGGGACTGTGGGGCTGTTTGCTGTGTTTGAAACCAAGGTATACCAAGACCAACCAGAACGGAACCTGAGCTGCATGTCAGGCGGGGCTCCTGTGTCATTGCTTCTGCTTTCACAGGCCCCTCAAGATTGTTTTGGAACAGATGTTGCATTCCACTCACCAGTAATCCTAAGGCCTGCAGCGTGGAGAGTCCTCTGGGGACAATGGGACTGTCTGGTGACAGTGTTTCGAGCCCAAAGTGGATTGGATAAGATTATAGCCAGAAGCTGGAAACAACCCAGATATCCCTCAATAGAGCAATGGATACAGAAAATGTGGTACATTTACACAGCGCACTACTACTAAGCTATTAAAAACAATGACTTCATGAAATTCACAAGCAAAGCTATGGAACTAGACAATATCCTGAGTAAAGCAATTCGGTCACAAAAGAACACCCATGGTATGCACTCACTGATAAGTGGATATTAGCAAAAAAGAAGCTCTTAATACTGAGGATACAACTCACAAACCATATGAAGCTCAAGTAGAAGGAACACCAAAGTGTGGATGCTTCAATCCCATTTAAAAGGTGAAACAAAATGGGACAGGATTTAGTGTAGTCTAGGATTGTCTAATTAAGAGTTTTTAATTCAATAAGGATAGTTTGGCCTTAAGAGAAGGAAGAATTTTCATTTGCCTTTTTTTTTTTGTTTGTTTTGTTTTGTTTGTTTGTTTGTTTTGCAACGATAGGAAACAATATGGTTAAAATGTGAAAGTATTACTCGATAACTCACTCAATGATAGTTAGATCTGGGGGAAATTGGAGATGGAGAAAACTGAGAGGGATGAAGAGAGGGGAAATTATGGTCAGGATATAGTGCAAGGGAGAATAAGACCTGACACTATTATTGAGACTATGGATTGCTCACTCAAAGGAACCTCTCATGACTGAACTTTCAAATCCTTTTAAAATGTCTTCTTCTTTGATTTCGAACACCAGATTTTATTCCATTCCCAGTCGACCCTCTGACTGTTCCAAATCCCATACCACCCCCCTGCACCTCAGTCTCTATGAAGATGTCCACACCCCTAAACTCCCCACTCCACCAGATCTCTAGACTCCCTGGGCCTTCTAGTCTCTTGAGGGTTAGGTGCATCCTCTCTGAAGAAACCCCGACCTTGCAGTCCTGTGCTGTATATTTGTTGGGGACCTCATGTCAGCTGATGTATATTGTCTCATTGGTGTTCCAGTATCTGAGAGATCTCAGAGGTCCAGGTTAATTGAAACTGCTGGTCCTCCTGCAGAGTTGCCCTCCTCCTCAGCTTCTTCCATATTTCCCCTAATTCAACCATAGGAGTCAGCAGCTTCTGTCCATTGGTTGGATGCAAATATCTGCAATCGACTCTTCGAGCTTGTTATTGGGTCTTTTGGAGGCAGTCATGGGATGTGAAACAGTCGGAGGGTGGACTGGACTGGGAATAAAATCAGGAGAGTCAAAAATAAAAATAAATCAATAACAATAAAAAACCTTGAAATCAGATGGGATGGTCATACCATATTATGAGTACTGTGAAGTATTCACCAGTAAAGATTGCTTGCTCATGTGTTTAAGACAATACAAAATCTTTATTTTCCATCTGGAGACTACAATGCATGTACAGTATTTCAGTGAAGCTCTAAGTCCTTTCCAGGGTGAACATTTAAGAAACAAACAAACAAACATATAACTTTGGTTGTCATGTTTCAGTTAAAAGGAACACTAGCCAGAAGTCAAACTGCAGAGCCAGAAAGTTTTAGTGCATTTATAGGTTTTCCAGAACTATGGATTTTGATAGATTACATCTTTGTTTTGGCTGGTGGTGTTATATTGCTGAATTTTATGGCCTGAATTGTAGTTCCAACATATAATTAGGTTTGCTACAATGTGAGGGCCATAACTACACATTTAAAGCAGAATTTTTGTTACAATTTTATTATATTTCCTGTAAGATAAAAAAGATAGTCACAGTAATATTAGAGAGAAAAAATTGACAAAATGAATTATTGTGAAAAAGCCAGATAAACTACTATAATTACTGCATGCAGGCAAGCAAAAGAAAATGGACAATCACAGGACTGACATTTCAGAGAGTTTCTAGATATTGATATCTTGACAATGAACCTGTTTGAAAATATGTCCTTTATATGTGTGAGAAATTAACATGTTTTAATTTTCACTTCATGGGTTTGTAATGATTTATTACAATGACAAGAAAATAAAATGTCTGTGTGTATTAACTTACTTTTCAGATGAATATGTAGTTATAGTATGATCTGAGTTTTTTTTAGTGTCTGTTCTCTGTTTCTACTAAGTGATACTGTATATGAAAGCTGGGGAAAGAACTCAGCCTTTAAATTTTTTCCTTGAAAGTAGGATAATCTGAGTTTTCTTTTCCAAACACATGTGTCCTTCTGCCCACAGATGAATCTATTTTTACTCTACCTCTACATCATGGAAATTTCTCTTTAAAATTTATGGAGAACATTAAACAAAATTACAATCAATAGTGATTCAGAGTTGTTGAACATGACAATACCTGGTGAAGAAAGAGTCCATAAATTTGAAAGAAGGAAAGGATAAGTATATGTAATTGGAGGGGGGTTAGGCGAAAATTATGAAAGGGGTAAATGATATAGTTAAACAATAATCTCAAAAAATAATATTATAAAAATAAGCATGGAAAATAGATATAAGTAACTTTCTGAGGATAGTTGGCCAAAGACACTGTCTTAAAAATATATTGATAGAATTTGAGGAAAGTCTTTATAGTTGGCACACACACACACACACACACACACACATACACACACACACACACACACACACACACACACAGAGAGAGAGAGAGAGAGAGAGAGAGAGAGAGAGAGAGAGACAGAGAGAGAGAGAGAGAAATAGACAATTCTATATTTTGAAGAGTATTATGAAAAAATAAATGATAAAAATAAAAATTGAAATAATCTAATATTTGTTATAGAAATCACTCTAAGTTTCCTACCCAACTCCATTATTTCATTAGGTAACAGAAAGCTTTGTGTATTGAATACACTATACTTTGAAAACAAATTTTTACTGGAAGTAAGATATTTAATCTGAAAAATTTTAATGATTCACTAGCAAAGTTAAAGCTGCAAAACAAAGCCAATATAATTTAATGTTTTTAGTAATTAAATGTGAAATGTTGAAAAGCATATCATTAAGTTACAGAAGTTCAGGTAAAAATCAAGAAGGTGGATAATTTGTGAATATTCAGCAGGTATTATGTGTTAGGCAATGTGCCATATTCTGGGATCATTCTGTCTCTCCAATGTATTTCTAGGAGCTAAACTCTATTTTTCCAAGTATGTACTTAGACAACTTAACCAGTATTACATATCACAAAACTTGTTAAGTTACCTTTCTGTTGCTGTAATAAATATGCTGATAAAAGGATTCTAAGGGAGACCATGTTTATTTGGCTCACAGATTTAGTGTGCACAGTCATGGAGAGAAAGTCATAATAGAAGAAAATGGAGATACCTGGTAACATTCCACTCGCCATCAGTTGGTAAAGGTATTTGTTTCTAAGCCTAATAATCTGGGTTAAATTCCTAGGGTTCAGATAGGAGGAAGGAAGATCCAATTTCCAGAGGCAGGAAGCAGAGGGAGGTAAACTCTTGTGCTGGGCTAGATTTATCAATTTTATTGTGTCTAGTATTCTAGTCTAGAAAATGACTAGTGCTGGCAATTTTCAGAGGAGGTCTACCAACCTCAATTAACATAGCAAAGATAATACTTTATGGGGACAGACAAAAACTAACCTAACAATGAGAATCCATGATACTCTTTCCAAAGACTAGGCCCTTAGGTGACTATATAGTGTTCAGTTGATATCATTATTAGCCATCGCAGAAGTGAAATTCAAATTAAACTTTATTTCATAGCTAAATGTTGTTCTATTTTAATTTTCCAGTTATTCGAATTTTGACTTAAGGCTGTGTGAGGATTCACATGGAAAGATAGTTGTAAATGATTTCAGAAACCTAAAATATTATTTTACTTACATCCCAATGAATCTCTACTTCCTACATTATGCACATGTAATTATAACACTCTTCTATGGCCTGGTCAGGGAACTCTTACTATAAAGGAGGTATTCACTATTACTGATCATATGTTAGAAGAAGAAAGCGTTACAATTCTTCACTGACCAGTCAAAGCAAGAGTCAAATAATGTCATTGACACGAGGAAAATGTTCAAAATGTGTTAGTATAACAAAATGTATATAAAGGTTGTTCTGTAGCAGTCAACTAACATCAAAAGCATAGGTACATGGTAATAATTGATTTTTAAATATTGTCTACGTTTTACTACTAATAAGACTATTTTAAGGAGTTACCAATAAAAAGACTACATAAATACCCATCTTAGGGTTTTTGTCAACAAGGCAAGGGAAAAAAAGCAACTCATAAGTATGGTCCAGAATTCACTATTTTTCTTTTAGCCATATGGCAATAACATAAACTTGCATAAATATGATTATTCATTATTAATTTAACTGTTTGTGGAAGAAAAATGGTATTATTTATCTTGATTAATTATAACTAAACCATCACAGGCTATTTTGCCACCTGCAAAACTTTTGTGAATGCACTCTTGACTTCTTTGTTCCGCATGCTATAGACCAGAGGATTCAGCATGGGGATGATCATGGTATAGAACACAGAGGCAATTTTGTCAGTGTCCATGGAATGACTGGAGCTGGGCTGCAAGTACATGAATATGATCGTCCCATAAAAAATTGATACCGCAATGAAGTGTGAGGCACAAGTGGATATAGCCTTTCGATATCCAGAACTTGAGTGCATTTTACAGATTGTAATAAAAATGAATATATAGGATATCCAGATAACTGAGAGAGCAAAAAAGATATTGAAGCTTACTACATAAACAAGAACCAGCTCACTAACATGTCTGTCAGAGCAAGAGAGAACCATGACTGCTGGAATATCACAGAAGAAGTGATGCACTACATTAGACCTACAGAAGGAAAGACTGAAAGTGTCCCCAATGTGGATGGAGGCATTCAAAAAACCACAGGTATAGGAACCTATACAAAGACAGATGCACACATTTGCAGTCATGGTGGTGGCATAGTGCAAGGGCTTGCACACTGCTGCATAACGATCATAGGCCATTGAGGCCAACAGGTAATTTTCCACAGTAGCAAAGGCTACAAAAAAGAACATCTGAGCAGCACAGTCATTGTAGGAAATGATCTTCTCTCCTATTAGCCCAGTCATGACTGTGGGTGTGACAGCTGAGGAGTAACAAAAATCAACCAAGGACAGATTACCTAGAAAAAAGTACATAGGAGTATGAAGACGAGAGTCCAGGACAATCAGCAGAATCATCCCCAGATTTCCCACCAGGGTGATGGTATAGATGAGGAGAAATGTAATGAAAAGGGGAAACTGTAGGCCTGGGTCATCAGTGAGTCCCAGCAGGAGAAACTGTGTAACATCGGTATTATTCTCCATCAGACTCATCTTTCAATAATTACATTGTCCATACCCACTGGAAAACAGAAAGATGATTGTAAAGAACTTGAATTAAAATGGAAAAGCAAAGCCATGTGTCTTAGTATAGTAATAATTTGTACTTTGCAATTGCCTAGAAAATAGACCTTTTTATTTTTAAGCATAAGTTCCTTTTTAAATCTATTGTACATGCCAGGCAGTGGTGGCGCACACCTTTAATCCCAGCACTTGGGAGGCAGAGGCAAGTGGATTTCTGAGTTCGAGGCCAGCGTTGTCTACAAAGTGAGGTCCAGGAGAGCCAGGGCTATACAGAGAAACACTGTCTCAAAAAAAACAACAAAAAACAAAAAAAAACAAACTAAAAAGAATGTCAAAATTAAATCTATTGTACTAGGAAACAAGGGGTTGTAAGAGGGTACCATCTAAAATAAGTATGGTGGCCTGGAAATATGCACCTTTTTGGTATCTTTATGTTGATATTGATCTAAGCATACATTATCAGAAACCTTGGGATTTCTCATTCTTACTCTGACTCCCTCGACCTTTTCCTCTAACTACCTGCTCTAAGGGCCACTGTTGATGAACATAGCAGAAGTTTTAGTTATAATTCAAAAACTATGACGTTCTTCCTCTCTTTTCTCCACCTGCTGCCTATAAACAGCTGCTAGAATTATAAGTTGACTGTGTTTCTCATAAACATTAAATTATCTCAAATTTTCTTCTGAGTTTATCACTAAATTATTTTATTAAAATGCATATGATTAATAGCTCTGTGAAGTACATGTGGTAGGCTTACTTACTGATGTCAACAACTTCAGCTTTATGCAGTTATGAAAGATGCAGGCAAATAATCAAAATCTATAGAACATACCAAGCTTTGATCTATTGACTACTTAGGATTCACTGATCCAGAGCTAACTTTCATGACCAAAGAAAGGTAAACAGTAGAATCAATCCATTTTGTGGTACCATTGTGAGAAGTCAACAAGTTTTCATAAAAGACAATAAATGTTATTGTAAAACATCCAATAAGTGGTAGCATTAATGTTATGTTTAGAAGGGAGAGAGATCTATTTTCTGTGCTGATTTGACGTAGTGGAGGCTAGTCAGGAGTTCTTCAGCTACTCTCTCACTCTCATTTTCTACTAATTTGCCTTACTTTCTTAAATTATATCACTGAGTAATTATGCTGTCCAACATGCCCCTGTTTTCTATGAACGCAGGTGTAGTTGTTTCTGCAATTTCCTGTTACTCAGTCTTCCTCAACTTCTCACATAAAAGCCATATTTTTACTTGGCTACAGCCTACTTCTATCAAATTATTCTCTTTTTTTTCATACTGTCACACCACAGCAATATCATCAAGACCAAAATAAATTTGGACATTTATGGGGTAGTCTTTATCTCACAGATCTCTTACCCATGGGAAAATATTTAATATGTTATGACTCTCTAACACTAACAATACACAAACTAGCATTTGTTTTGTCTTCCTGGATACAGAAGCCATCACATAGGCTCTTCCTTAAATTCTAGGTTGAAACTGCTCCCCTGCCTCAGTTTTCAGAATGTCTGCAACATGAAATGTGTTTTTGTTTGTATTGAATATTTTGAAATAATATTTACCCTAAAAAGGATTATTCACTATCACAAGTCTCCTGAATGTTTTGAAATTTTAAGTTATAAACTATTATTAGATCTTAATTTCAGAGAAAATTATAATCCACAATTAACAAGAAATTTATACATGAAGATATAGTTATTATTCTGACTTTTGTTGTGTTAACCTTGAAGAAACTCAGAAATTAGGTTATTCCCTTTGAAAAGCATTCAAAGTATTTTGGTATTCTGTTAATCTTATACTCATCATTTACAAAGTATGTAATGATAACCATTCTGGAATTAATGGGAAATTGTTAAAAATGGCCATGGGCTTATTGTGAATCTTGTAGCATTTATTTGAATATTAGAAAGATTCACGTTATTGTTATGCTTTTTTCTACATTCCCTTATCACAAATTTTAGGATCATAAGTAGAAAATCGACAAAAAAATCAGCTATTCACACTAATTGGTTCTTGGTCTAAATAACTGATGTCTTAAGAGAGTGCATAAACTTCCTAAAATAGAAACGTTTACCTTCATGTAATAAACTACATCCAGTTATTGTTTTAAGAAACCATTTCCATGATCACTTTTTTAAAAAAATATAACTCACAAGGGTCATTGCTACCCAACTCCTTTTCTGTGAACTACATTTCTCACAGTTAATGTTTATTTCATATACATATAAAGCCACCAGATATTTTGAAGAGGACAGTAAATCCTGTAGTGTGAATGTGACATAATCAAGTCAGCCTCAGAATGCTGGTTACACAGTTCTTTGTCGGGGAGTGGACTGACAATGTCATGTTTCCTAAATATGGAAAACAGAGGAAATAGAGGTAATAAGCTTTGACTTCTGAACCTGTACCCATTTTTCTTGTTCAAGGATGGGCCACATATTTACCTTACCTTCAAAAAAAATTGAGAAGATTGTACATCTCACAAATTTTATCCCTTGCATCCTGAGAAAAATAAGAAAGGTCTTCATGACATCATACAAATTAAAATATAGCATTTTACCTTTAAGTGATTTTTCTGAACCATGCATGAAACCTGAAAGAAGGTCTTCAGCCAAATTGTATTCATAAAAGTGATAACAGTGAACACCACTCAGTTCATGGATGAATGCTTCTGAAACATAATTTAAAATCATGTTATTATTTAAAAAGCTAATGCATGAAGAACCAGAAAATAAAAATGACATAGATACCCCTGGAGATTTCATTCATGCGAATACCTGTAGCTCCTCTTCTTTTTTCTCAGAAAGTAGCAATCAATTACAACTGTGGGCAATCATGTGCCTATGGGAATTTCTAATTGAACTCGGGGGGGTGGGTAATGACAGGGAGGACATGAAGTTGAGAGACAAGATGAGAAGCACTGGGAAGAGTTAGATAGGTGGAGTGAGGTAGTGGTAGATGGATATGCACATCATAAATTATATCAGTATATGAAATTTCAGCTATTAAATAAAACTATCAACATAGAAATGCACAACTCACAAACATACACAACTAATGTCTGAATTTTTATTGGATATTTTATTTATTTACATTTCATATGTTATCTCCCTCCTGATTTCCCCTCTGGTAACCCCCTATCCCTTCCTCTGTTCCTATGAGGGTGCTCACTCACCCACCCACCCTCCCACACCTGCCTCCTCACCCTGCCATTCCCCTATACTGGTGAACCCCTAATGAACACTGCTTTGTTTACCAATAACAAGAAACTAGATATCCCAGAGACCTAAGGTAAAAGCAGATAGTACACATCTAAAAACTAAAGTAATCATAAAACAACTCTTAATAATACAGTAATATTCTGAAATATTCATAAAGATACACCTTATTCAGCCATTACAAGAGAGGCTTTCTACAGCAACAGTTAGGGACAAAAACAGAGGCCCATAGATATACATTATACACACAGAGAGACTGTGGAGCCTATAACTCTAAATGAGATGTCTCCATCAAATTCCTTCACTCAGTTCAAGAAACCCTTGAATGGATATGCAAAAGGAGTTAAAAGCACAGAGGTTGAACAAGAACACCAGAGCAATATCCTCTACACCAACTGAGCAAATCAAGCTTTGCTTAACTCACAGAGACTGAAGCAGTAATCAAAAGGCCTCTATTATGTCCTCTGTGTTGATTCTACAGTTTTCAATTATGGAAAGCCCTTATGGAAATCCTGAGTATGTGAATAATTTGGTGCTTTATTCTTGTTCCTGCTTGTAGGGATCTTTTATCTTCATGTTAGTTTGTCTTGTCCAACTTAGATATGGTTATTTTTGTTTGTTTTCATTTTATTTTATTTTATTTTATTTTATTTTATTTTATTGTATTTTGCCATTATCAATTAGAAACTTGTTCTTTTATAATGAGAGACAGAAAGAGAGTGGGGCCAAATGGAAGAGAAGGTAGGAAGATAGTGGAGGAGTAGAAGGATGGAAATATGTATACAGTGTATACAATATGAGAAAAGAATCTACATTTAATAAAATTGCAAAAATAGAAATATCAATTAAGCAGCTATTAAATAAAATAAGAGACAGTCAATTTAAACAAGCCTATAATTCCTAGAGAACAAAAGCAGTCCGTCTAGGTTGCATAAGTATAAAAAAGCCCAAGACCAGATGATTTTAGCCCAAAATTATACCAAATTATATAGAAAAGCCAACAACTATACTCCTCAAATTATTTCACAAAAAAAGAAGCAGAAGAAACAGTGCCCAATTAATTTTATGAGGTCATAGTTACCCTAATATGTGAAATACAAAGATTCGGCAAAATGTTTATAAAACAATTTCTACATATCTCAAGATGATTATGACACTTTACAACAGGCCAATAGCATACATCAAAGTATATGATGAGAAGCTCAAATCAATTCTAAGAAACTCAGAAAGAAGACAAGGTTGTTCACTCCTTCCATATCTATAAAATGTAAATTAAACTTAAATTCTTAACTACAGGAACAAGAAAATTAAAGAAGATAAAGAGGATAACAGTTGAAAAGGAAGAAGTTGAACTACCTTTGCTTGCAGGTATGACAATATCCTTAAGTGACCCTAAAATTTTCAGAACAGAACACCTGCAGAAACATTTAGCAAAGTAACTGGAAAAATATTAACTCATAAATGTCAGTAGTCTTCCTATACAGAAATATTAAACAGTTTGAAAAATCTGATAAGAAGGACACATGCTCCACTATGTTCATAGCAGCCTTATTTATAATAGCCAGAAGCTGGAAAGAACCCAGATGCCCCACAACAGGGGAATGGATACAGAAAATATGGTACATTTACACAATGGAGTACTACTCAGCTATTAAAACGAATGAATTTATGAAATTCCTAGGCAAATGGATGGACCTGGAGGGCATCATCCTGAGTGAGGTAACCAAATCACAAAAGAACTCACACAATATGTACTCACTGATAAGTGGATATTAGCCCAGAAACTTAGAATACCCAAGATATAAGATACAATGTGCTAAACACATGAAACTCAAGAAGAACGAAGACCAAAGTGTGGACACTTTGTCCCTTCTTAGAATGGGGAACAAAACACCAATGGAAGGAGTTACAGAGACAAAGTTTGAAGCTGAGACGAAAGGATGGACCATCTAGAGACTGCCATATCCGGGGATCCATCCCATAATCAGCTTCCAAACCCTGACACCATTACAAACACTAGCAAGATTTTGTTGAAAGGACCCAGATATGGTTGTCTCTTGTGGGACTATGCCGGGGCCTGGCAAACACAGAAGTGGATGCTCACATTCAGCTATTGGATGGATCACAGGGCCCCCAGTGGAGGAGCTAGAGAAAGTACCCAAGGAGCTGAAGGGATCTGCAATCCTATAGGTGGAACAACAGTATGAACTAACCAGCACCCCCCCCCCCCAGAGCTCATGTCTCTAGCTGAATATGAATCAGAAGATGGCCTAGTCGGCCATCAGTGGAAAGAGAGGCCCATTGGTCGTGCAAACTTTATATGCCTCAGTACAGGGAAATGCCAAGGCCAAGAAGTGGGAGTGGGTGGGTGGGGGAGTGGGTGGGGGAGCGTGTGGGGGACCTTTGGTATAGCATTGGAAATGTAAAAGAAATAAATACCCAATAAAAATAAAACAGGAAAACAATATCTTTCATAATAGCCTCAAATATTATAAAATATTTTTGTGTAACACTTACAAAGCAAGGCAAACACTTCTCTGATAAAAATATCAAGTCTCTGAAGAGAAAGATGGATTAATCAATGGAATAGAATTGAAGACCCAGAAATAAACCATACACCTATGATCACCTGATCTTTGAGAAATAAATCTAAACCATCTGGTGGAAAAGAAGATTGTATTCTCAACAAATGGTACTGGTTCAACTGCAGATAGAAGTATGCAAATTGATTCATTCATATCTCCTTGTAGGTTAGAGCATCAATGACATTGGCAACGGAAAATTTTTCCTGAAAAGAACACCAATGGATCATGCTCTAAGACCAACAATTGACAAGTGGGACCTTTGGGTATTCCCCCAGGAGTGGCATAGCTGGATCTTCAGGTAGAACTACTTCCAATTTTCCGAGAAACTGCCAAATTGATTTCCAGAGTGATTATATCAGGTTGCAGTCACATCAGCAGTAGAAGTGTCTTCCCCTTTCCCTACATCTTTGCCAGCATGTGCTATCACTTGAGTTTTTGATCTTAGCCACTCTGGTTGGTGTGAGGTAAAATCTCAGGGTTGTTTTGATTTGCAATTCCCTGATGACTGAAGATGCTGGGTTTGTTTATTTATTAGATATTTTCTTTATTTACATTTCAAACATTATCCCCTTTCCCAGTTTCCCCTCCTAAAATACCCTATCCCCTCCCTTAGCAAATTGCCTGGTGTTGATGGGGCACACTTATAATCCCAGTTTACAGAAGAAATAAGCATGCTTATCTCTGTGACTTTAAGGCTAGCCTAGTCTATAGAGCCAGTTCCGGACAGGTCAGTCAAGGGTAGACAGAAAAACTCTGCTTCAAAAAAAAAACATAAATAAAATAAAATAAAATAAAATAAACACACACACACACACACAAAACCTAAATGAACCAACCAAACAAAAACAAAAACAAAAAAACAAAAAAATAAAAAAATAAAAATAGCAAAACAAAATTAAGAAAAGGCAAAAAATAAAAAATAAGAAATTCTAATATCATATGCATACAAATAATTTTAAGTGGATATTGTAGCACACACCTTTAATCCCATCCCTTGTGAGGCAGAGGCAGGTGGATCTCTGTGAGTTTAAGGCCAGTGAGGTCTACACTGCTAGTTCCAGTATAGCCAGGGCTATGCAGAGAAGCCACATCCATGACCATATTCATAACCACATTGACTTTTGAACTGGAATTAGTTTCTAAACCAGCTCTAAACTCTGCTTGCTTGAGTAACAGAGGCACAGTGGTCCACATTGGTGTCTCTGTATGGCTTCCTTCTTGTGAGTCTACCATGTCTCTCACCCTCTGGACTTTTGAGTGGATCCTGGTAGTCTCAGGAGGGTTGATGTGCAGGGTGTCAGGCACCATCCCGTGAGGCACGTGGAGGTAAGTCTCAGACATCTTGGTTGGAAGGTAGTACTAGAAATGTCTCCAAGCAAACTGCTCTTTCACTCAGTCTTGAAGCTGAAGGACTTGTATGGCCTTTGTGATGAGAAGACTTGGCCGATCCTTGTCAGCTAGTTTCTGACATTTGGACACCTGGAAATTCTTCTTGGATGCCACTAATTCCTGCTTTAAAAATTGATAGATGGTAGTCTTTTACTTGAGTTTCAACATAACATTGGCTGTAGAGTGGAAGGCTAAAGATAGGAAAGCTTAGTTTATATGGCTGTGAGAAAATAGCTGATAACAATAGCTTTGGAGAGGGAAGATTTGCATGGGCTCATACTTTCAGAGTCTCAGTCCATCAGGTGGGAAGAGCAGAGCAAAATTATTGCAGAAGAAGAATGTAGGGTGTCCTCCAATGACATGCCCAACTTGGAATCCATCTCAAGGGAAGGAATCCATCCAAGGCCTGACACTATTACTGATGCTATGGTATGCTTACAAACAGGAGCCTAGAATGGCTGACCTCTGGGAGACCCAACAAGAACCTGATGGAAACAGAAGGAGAAACTTATACACAAGTCTGAAGTCATAGAACTCTGTTGTTGAATTAAGAGAAGAAACATGACGATAAAGAAGGTGAATGAAAATAGAAAAGAATATGTGAAAACATATGACTCTGTTCAGCAAAAATCTGTACTTAACAATTGTCTGGAATAGTTCTTTCCCAAGTCAAATTAGATGTAGTAAATATACAGAGGGTATACATGCTAGAATTTAAAGATATATATATATATATATATATATAATTTAACAACTTGAAAAAAGTGATATTTTTGCTTTCCTAATTCACTTCTGAGTTCAACAAAAGCTGACATTCTCTGTTGCTAATTCCCAAAGACTCTTCTAGACAGAACTTTATATGTCACTCCGTGTATACTATTAATTATATTAGAATGTGGTGATTGTTTTCATTTAAGTTATGGAGTGCAAGACATTCAGAAATTTATACATATTTTAAAGTATAAAATCAAGACTTTGCTTCAGATTCTTGATTTTATTTAGCCTATGTTGATTCTCATGAGCATCTAAACAGGATTTTAATTCAATTGGAGATGAGATAAATTACAATTACATGTGTACCTTGGCAGGAACTTAGCATTACTTTAATTCCAGCATTTTATTTTTGTTTCTATGCATATGCTCTTTGTTCAATTTTTTGTTCTTGAAAAGAAGAATCCGGAAGAAGGTGTACTCTAAAATAAGTACTGTTTTGTTCTTGAAAAGAAGAGCCTGTTTTCTGAGGAACCACCAGACTGATTTCCAGAGTGGTTGTACAAGCTTGCAATCCCACCAACAATGGAGGAGTGTTCCCCTTTCTCCACATCCTCGCCAGCATCTGCTGTCACCTGAATTTTTGATCTTAGCCATTCTGACAGTTGTGAGGTGGAATCTCAGGGTTGTTTTGATTTGCATTTCCCTGATGATTAAGGATGTTGAACATTTTTTCAGGTGCTTCTCAGCCTTTCGGTATTCCTCAGGTGAGAATTCTTTGTTCAGCTCTGAGCCCCATTTTTTAATGCGGTTATTTGATTTTCTGGAGTCCACCTTCTTGAGTTCTTTATATATATTGGATATTAGTCCCCTATCTGATTTAGGATAGGTAAATATCCTTTCCCAATCTGTTGGTGGCCTTTTTGTCTTATTGACAGTGTCTTTTGCCTTGCAGAAGCTTTGCAATTTTATGAGGTCCCATTTATAGATTCTCGATCTTACAGCACAAGCCATTGCTGTTCTACTCAGGAATTTTTCCCCTATCTTCAAGGCTTTTCCCTACTTTCTCCTCTATAAGTTTCAGTGTCTCTGGTTTTATGTGGAGTTCCTTAATCCACTTAGATTTGACCTTAGTACAAGGAGATATGAATGGATCAATTCGCATTCTTCTACATGATAACAGCCAGTTGTGCCAGCACCATTTGTTGAAAATGCTGTCTTTTTTCCACTGGATGGTTTTAGCTCCCTTGTCAAAGATCAAGTGACCATAGGTGTGTGGGTTCATCTCTGGGTCTTCAATTCTGTTCCATTGGTCTACTTGTCTGTCACTATACCAATACCATGCAGTTTTTATCACAATTGCTCTGTAGTACAGCTTTAGGTCCGGCATGGTGATTCCACCAGAGGTTCTTTTATCCTTGAGAAGAGTTTTTGCTATCTTAGGTTTTTTGTTATTCCAGATGAATCTGCTGATTGCCCTTTCTAATTCCTTGAAGAATTGAGTTAGAATTTTGATGGGGATTGCATTGAATCTGTAGATTGCTTTTGGCAAGATAGCCATTTTTACAATGTTGATCCTGCCAATCCATGAGCATGGGAGATCTTTTCATCTTCTGAGATCTTCTTTAATTTCTTTCTTCAGAGACTTGAAGTTCTTATCATACAGATCTTTCACTCCCTTAGTTAGAGTCACGCCAAGGTATTTTATATTATTTGTGACTATTGAGAAGGGTGTTGTTTCCCTAATTTCTTTCTCAGCCTGTTTATCCTTTGTGTACAGAAAGGCCATTGACTTGTTTGAGTTAATTTTATATCCAGCTACTTCATTGAAGCTGTTTATCAGGCTTAGGAGTTCTCTGGTGGAATTTTTAGGGTCACTTATATATACTATCATATCCAATACCTCTTCTGGGCATATATCCAGAAGATGCCCCAACCGGTAAGAAGGACACATGCTCCACTATGTTCATAGCAGCCTTATTTATAATAGCCAGATGCTGGAAAGAACCCAGATGCCCCTCAACAGAGGAATGGATACAGAAAATGTGGTACATTTACACAATGGAATACTACTCAGCTTTTAAAAAATGAATTTATGAAATTCCTAGGCAAATGGATGGACCTGGAGGGCATCATCCTGAGTGAGGTAACCCAAACACAAAGGAACTCGCACAATATGTACTCATTGATAAGTGGATATTAGCCCAGAAACTTAGGATACCCAAGATATAAGATACAATTTGCTAAACACATGAAATTCAAGAAGAACGAAGACCAAAGTGTGGACACTTTGCCCCTTCTTAAAAATGGGAACTAAACACCCATGAAGGAGTTACAGAGACAAAATTTGGAGCTATGTGGAAAGGATGGACCATCTAGTGATTGCCATATGCAGGGATCCATCCCATAATCAGCTCCCAAACGCTGACACCATTGCATACACTAGCAAGATTTTGCTGAAAGGACCCAGATATAGCTGTCTCTTGTGAGACTATGCCGGGGCCTAGCAAACACAGAAGTGGATGATCACAGTCAGCTATTGGATGGGTCACACGGCCCCCAATGGAGGAGCTAGAGAAATTACCCAAGGAGCTAAAGCGAACTGCAACCCTATAGGTGGAACAACATTATGAACTAACCAATACCCTGGAGCTCTTGACTCTAGCTGCATATGTATCAAAAGATTGCCTAGTCGGCCATCACTGGAAAGAGAGGCCCATTGGGCACGCAAACTTTATATGCCCCAGTACAGGGGAACCCCAGGGCCAAAACGGGGGAGTGGGTGGGTAGTGGATTGGGGGGAGGGGTGGGTATGGCAGACTTTTGGGATAGCATTGAAAATGTAAACGAGGAAAATACCTAATAAAAATAAAATAAAATTAAAAAAAAAAAGAAAAGAAGAGCCTGGAAGAGCATATCCTCTAAAATAACTCCGGTGGCTTGGAAATAACCACTTTTTCCCTTTATCAGTATCTATATTTTGGATTCTTGTCTAAGCAGACATTATCAGAAACTCTGAGATTTCTCTATTTTTTTTTTCTGAATCTCTCCACTTTTTCCTCCAGTCTAATCAGCGTTTGTGCTTAACATAGCATTTTTTTTTTTGGTCATAACTCAAAAAGTATGACTTTCTTTCCCTCTTTTCTCCATCTCCTATAAACTCCTGATAGAATGATAATTTGACTGTGTTTTTGTGTTTCTCACAAATTCTAACTTGTCCTCAAACTTCCTTCTGAGTTTATCTCTAAAGTATATTATTAATATGAGTAAGATAAAGAGGAAATATTGAATACTGAGGTAACAGGTATAGCATATGCTGCAGTTGATGTAGTGAGATAACTGGGTAATGTCAATATCATCAGCCTGATGCAGTTATGAAAGGTGCAGGCAGATAATCATAATCTATAGCACACACAGAGTTTAAGTTCACTCACTATTATTTGGTCCACTGATCCAGAGCTATTGTTCCTGACAACAGAAATGTGAACCATAGAAATAATCCAACTTGAGGTATTATTGTGAATAGAAAACAAGATCCTATAAAAGGCAGTACAACGTTGCTGTAACACATCAGTGAGTGTTACCATTGGTGTTATACATGGATGGGAGAGTGGTCTGTTTTCTGTCCTGATTTAATTTAATGTAGGCTAGATATGAATCCTTCATCTACAGGTGATCCTCATCCTTTCTTTCTCATTTTCCCTTGCCTTCAACTACATCACTGAGTGATTATGCTGTCCAGCATTTCCCTATTTTTCTAAACACTGTGATTGCTGTTCTTGCAATTCTCTGTGACCCAGTCTTCCTCATCTTCTCAGCTCAAAGCCATACTTTTATTTTGCTAGAGCCTACTTCCATTAAATTATTCTTTCCTTCATACTGTCACACCATAGCAAAATCAATAATAAGAACAAAGAGAAATTGGGCATTTATAGGGTTTTATTTATCTCACAGATCTCTTACCCATGTGAAAACATTTGGTATGATATGCCTCTCTAGCAATAATAATATTCAAGCTTTGTATTGGTTTTGTTTCCTTGAATACAAAAACCATCACTTAGGCTAGTTCTTAAACACTAGTTTGAAGCTATCTTTCTGCTTTCAGCTTTCAGAATGGCTGCAACACGAAACATGCTTTTGTTTGTATTGAAGCTTTTGAAAAAATATTTACCTTAAAATAGTTATTCCCTACCCCAAGTCTCCTGAAAGTCTAGAAATTTTAGGTTATGAACTACTATTTTAGAGACTACTTTCAGAAAATATAATCCACAATTAACAAGGAATTTACACATGAATGTGTACATTTCTGTTATTTGTATTAATTTTGTTGTATTATCATTGAAGAGACTGGGAAATTAAAAAGTTACCAGATCTTGGGAAGCTATTATTTCACCTTGAAAAACATTCAGAGTATTTTAATCCTTATATCTACATTAAACTCATCATTGTCATAATATGTAATGATCATCTCTCTGTAAATATAACAAAAATGTTGAAAATGGATATACGATCATGAAACTTAGATTTTTTTAAATTTATAAAGAATCACCTTACTCTTCGGGTTTTCCCTATGATTCTTCATCACTAATAATAGGGAGAAAAAAATCACCACTATTACGAATATCTTGCTTTTGTTTTGTTTTGTTTTGTTTTGCTTTTAACCACTATGTTAAGAGAATACCTAAACTTCCTAAAATAAAAGTTTTTACCTTTGTATTATAAAATTCCACCAGTCTTTGTTTTAGGAAACAATTTCTATAATCCCTTTCATTTAAAATATCTAACAGTAGTCACTTCTATCCTACTCCCTTTCTTACTGCCAATGTTTATTTAATATACATATATAGCCACTAATTCTTTGGCAGAGGACAGTAAATACAATAGTGTGAATGTGAAATAATCAAGTCAGCTGCAGAAAGCTGGATAAACAGTTCTTCCTCAGGGATCACACTAACACTTTCATGTTCCCTGAAACATGAAAAACAGAGGAACTAGAGGTAATAAGCATCGACTTTTGAAACTCTATCAATTCTTCCTCTCTCAAGGATGGACCATACCTTTGCCTTACCTATAAAAACAAAATGAGAAGATTGAATATCTCACAAATTTTATCTCTTGTGCCTTAGGAAAAAAAGAAATATCTACACGACATCACAAAATTTAAATATGTCAATATAGCATTTATCTTCAAGTGATTTTTCTTAACCATGCATCAAGACTAGCAAAAGGTCTTCAGTCAAATTGTGTTCTTGAAAGTAATAACAGTGAATGCCATTCACATGAATGAATGAACTCTTTTGAAACATGACTCAAGTCATATTACTATTTAAATAGCTTATGCATGAGGAACCAGAAAATCTATGAAGACTTGGACATGTCTGGAGATTTCTTTCATAGTAATACCTCTAGCTCCTAGTCTCCTTTCTAGGGAGGAAGCAATCATGTGCCTATGGGAAGTTCTAATTGAACTCAAAGGGTTATAGACAACAGTGGAATAAAGAGTTCATGAAGTTGAAAGACAAGATGAGAGGCACTGGGAGGATTTGAAAGTTTGGGGTGAGGTAGATGGATATGCACAACATACATTATATCAACATTTACAATTTCAGATATTATGTAAAACATATAGTATTCATATACAAACACACACTCATAAATATACACATCATATGTCTGAATTTTCTTAAGTCCCAAGAAATGGAACCCATACATGACACTGATTTAATGCAAAAACAAGAGCCTAGATATCCCAGTGACCTAAGATAAAAACCATACACTAATCTTCTAAATAATTAAAACTCCTATATTGACAAGAAGCTTAATGATATTCTGAATTACTCTTGCATATATGCTTCATTTAGCCATCTCTGGAGAAGCTTTATACTGCAGCAGTAGGTGAGAAATACATAGACCCATAGATATATATTACACACAGAAATAGACTTTGGAACTCATGTCTCTGAATGAGCTGTGTCTATCTACTTCCTTCACTCAGAGCTAAGCAAACTCCTTGAATAGATATGCAGAAGGAGGTGGATACACAGAGATAAACTAAAACAACAAAACAATGCCCTAAGACACTAAGAAAAGCAAGCTTTTATGAAACCACAGAGACTATACTAAATTCTGTGCATATATAATATAGTTTTCAGTTTTAATACCTTTATGGAAATTCTTAATATGTGAAGAAGTAGATGTTTTATTCTTGTTCCCGCTTTGGGGAATTTTAATTTGATGTCAGGTTGTCTTTTTCCAACTTAGACATGATTACGACTGTTTGCATCTATTATGTTTTATTTTGCTGTGTTTTGTTATTTTCTATTAGAAACCTTTTCTTTTCTAATGATAGACAGGAAGAAAGTGGGTCCAGATGGAAGAGAAGGTAGGAATGTACTGGGAGTAGTGGAGGGATGGGGATATGTATTCAGAGTGTGTTATATGAGAAAGTAATATATATTTAATGAAATGAGGAAAAGAAAAACTCCTATTAAGCTATTAAAATAAAACAACAAACAGAAAATTTAAACAAACCTATATATGACACCCAGAGAAGCAGAAACAAACTGTTAGGTTGCACAACTATAAAGAGCCAAGGGTCAGATGATTTTAGCCAACAAATCTATCTAAAATATAAAGAAAAGTTAACAACAATATTCTTCTCATTATTTCACAAAATAGAAACAGAAGAAAGTGTCCAATTATGAGGCCACAGTTGCTCTGATATCAAAAATATATAAAGACTTAATAAAAAAGAGATTTACAATAAATTTCTAGAATTTAGAATTCAAATTTAGAATATATATTCAAACATACTCTATTTGATACTTGCAAGCACAATGAAAGAACACAGAAAGAAGATCACCTAATGTCATCAAGTATGATTCATTCCAGAGATGCATGGCTGGTTTAATATAAAAAAATAGTAAATACATCAAATAAAGAAGTGTAAAAGATACACACAATAATGTCACTTTTGCCTCTGACAGGATCCAACATTGTTTCATGATAAAAGCTCTGGAGATACTAGGAATAAAAAGACATATCACAACATAATAAAGACAGTTTATATCAGGCCAAATGTGAGAACTAAAAAGGAGCCTGGGTAAATAGTTGGGAGGGAGGACCCATGACCCACCAAAATTCCACCTATGCTTTGGACAGGCAGACACAGGAGGGCTCACAGATGCTTTTTACTTAGCCCTGGGTGGGCATCCAAGCCTCTGACCTACTCGGTGAGGGGTGGACAAAGGGCAGCCCCCAAGACCAAAGGGAGCCCCAAGGTACACCCTGTAGCCCAGGGTTATGGAAGAGAAGGCTTTGGGAAGAGAGGTTCCCATGCATGAGAGAGTGAGCACAGCCTTGGTTAGCAGAGACTGTCTATGGTTTTAGAGTTTTATTATAGAAAGGCAGGGGGAAAGAGAGAAAGTAAAAGAGAGAGAGAGAGAGGCCAGCCATGGCCAAGAGGAAAGAAAGGGGGAAAGGAGAGAGAGAGGGGGGGTTAGAGAAAAAGAGAGAGGGAGAGAGTAAGAGGGAGAGAGGGTGAGGAGAGGAGAGTAAGAGAACAAAGGAGTGAGAGAAGTGAGAGAGCAAGGAGGGGGTCAAACAGCCCCTTTAATAGTGAGCTGCTATCTTTTCTGTTTCTATGTAACTGGGGAGGAGTTTAGCCTGAAGGTTAGAAGCTTGGGACATTGCCTAAGTGACTTCTATCCATGCTTCTCTTGTGGGGGCTGTGGGGATGGTAACTTAGGCAGGAGTCAGAGTTCCAGGAGACATGAGAGAACACCTACCTTGTCATGCAGATGAATTATCCCCATTCAGGTGTTCAGACCTCAGCTCATCTGGAAACCAGACTGTCTGTGTATAGCCCAATGTCCAACATCTCCTCCGTCTGTTTTTATAAGAAAGGGGGGGCACTGATGTAACTGTGTCATTTGTGGCAAAAATTTAGTGTGGAGTGGAAGTATCAGAAGAAAATGTATAGCCTAGAGAAGTAGCAGAACAAAGCAGAGTTTAAGGTAAGAGTTGAGAAGGCAAGAGATTGTACAATCAATTGTTCCATGGCTAGTACAATTTGAGCATAATAACATCCATTTTGAACAGCAATTAACTAGTCATAGATAGACATTATGCTTTTTTCACTATCATGTAACTTTCCCCAAAGTTCAGCAGCCATTTGCCTTTGGCAAAGGGGTCCATCTGTAGCTGGAAGATCCCATTTCTGTCTTCTGTGGTTCAGCACTTGTCATGAGAATCTTCAGTCAGATGAGGTTTTTGGAGGAAGGCAGCTTTGTTGTCTGTAGGTCTCAGGAGATGTCATTGTCTCAGGTGGACCTGTGGTAGCAGGCACTATGTGGAGATAGACCTGTAGAGTAATTATAACAGAGAAGCAGAACACCAGCAGAGTGTCTGCATAGGGTAGATAGCAAAAGTTATGCCTGCAATGGCTTGCTTAGGAGCACATCATGGTCCATTTTGGATGGCTGAGAAAGAAAATATCATGTTAATTGTGTAACTGGGGTAGGCAATTAACAGTTTGTAAAATAAACTGGTTGTTAATTAAGGATTGGATGACTTTTGAACCTGAAAGGAAATTTTAAACAAGTTGAAAGACTTTCTTTTTGAACATATATTATGAATACTAGAGAGAAAATAAGCATTTAGAAAAAGAAGCAAGAACATTTTGGGTTAAAAGCACTATTCAGGTGTTCCTGTAGGGGGAGCACAGCTTCAGGTGCAGTTTTTTGGGGTTTAACTGGGCGGGCGGGGGGGGGGGGGCTTGCCATGAGGTTGCCCTAAACTTCCCCCTAAGTTTTTTCTAGGAAAGCAAAAGGTAAAGGGTTAAGGGAAAGGCTTTTTAGCCAATATGAGAGCAGGAATTTTGTCCTTTGGTCTGCAAAAAGGCTTCAGGGAACCTCATGCCAGCCCTCAGAAGAAAACAGAGCTCAGAGCAATTACTGCTGTGGCAGGCTGCTGCTGCTGGGCAGAGTCATTTGCATACACACAGTTCAAAGGGTTGCAGAGCCTGAGGACAAGCTGCTTGCAGCTGAAACCTGTGAGAGTTTAGAGCAGATACTGGGCAGAGAACTCACAGATCAATACCAAGGGGCGAGAGAGAGAGAGAGAGAGAGAGAGAGAGAGAGAGAGAGAGAGGCTGAGTTTTGAATTCGATTACTCACAGTGTCTTGGGAAACTTGGGGATCTGATGTACATCTCTGTGTGCTGTGTTCTTCAGCTGGTTCTTTCTCACATGTATGGCATAACCATCACTCTGCTACCATCAGTGGGGACTAAAAAGGGGCCTGGGGAAAGGGGGGGGGGGAGACCCACGTCCTGCCAGAGTTCCACCTATGCTCTGGACAGGCAGACACAGGAGGGCTCCCAGATGCTGTCCACTCAGTCCCAGGTAGGCATCCAAGCTTCTGACCCACTCGGAGGGGGGTGGACAAGGGGCAGCTCCCAAAACCAAAGGGAGCCCCAGTGTACACCCTCTATCCTGGGGTTATGGGAGAGAGGGCTGAGGGAAGAGAGGTTCCCACATATGCGATAGTGAGCACAGCCTTGGTTAGCAGAGACTGTCTATGGTTTTAGAGTTTTATTATAGAAAGGCAGGGGGAAAGAGAGAAGGTAAAAGAGAGAAAGAGGCCAGCCATGGCCAAGAGGATACAAAGGGGGAATGGAGAGAGAGATAGAGGAAAGAGTAGAGAGGAAAAGAGAGTAAGTTGGAGAGAGGGAGAGGAGAGGAGAATACAAGTAAGAGAACAAAGGAGTAAGAGAAGTGAGAGAGCAAGGAGGGGCCAAATAGCCCCTTTAAAAGTAAGCAGCTATCTTTTCTGTTTCTAGGTAAGTGGGGAGGAGTTTAGCCTGGAGGTTAGAAGCTTGGGACATTACCTAAGGGACTTCTAGCAATGCTTCTCTTGTGGGGACAGTGTGGGGTGGTAACTTAGGCAGGAGCCAGAGTTCCAGGAGACATGAAGGAACTCCTACCTTCTCATGAAAGTGAATTATCACCATTGTGTATTGGAGACCGATATTGAGCCATAAGCCAAAGTTCCCCTCCTTTCTTGAGAAACTTCTGACCTTTTGAGAGATGTTGGACACTGACACTGAGTCATAAGCCAAAGTTCCCCTCCCTTCTGGAGAGACTTCCGACCTTTTGAAATGACCGCTGACAGAACATTAAATCAGATAACAGTAACTGCAAACATCCTGGGAAGAACCACAGGATGTTCCCTGAGCTAAGAATAGATAGCATGCCCCTGGGCAGTTGTGCAGAACCAGTGCCGCCCCTGGGCTGAGGGAGGGCAAGTTTCTCCCTCTTTACTTCCTCCTTCTTACCGCTTATATTCTGTAACCTTGCTCACAATAAACAGGCCTTAATAGGATTGTCTACTTGGTCTCCTTTTTCTTTCCTGCCCATTTCTCTTTCAGGCATGGTCCCCCTCAGACCCACCGGATAACAGGGCCCCTCTGGTTGGGACAAATGGCGCCCAACATGGGGCCCAAGGTATGGACTCTCACTGGACAGAACCCATTTTTCTGAAAAGGTCGCCACAATGAAGTCATTTTGAGGAGCACTCTCACCACTCATGAGAGAAAGTCATCCTCTGTAAGTTAATATTTCTCTGTCCTATAGAAATGGACCAAAAACTTTCTAAAGAGGCGTGCTTCATTAAGGATCTCAAAGCCTCTCTCAGGGAAAGAAAAGCTAAAGTTAAAAAGAAAGATTTGACATGTTTCGGTTGAAAAAAAAAAACAAAATAAAACAAAACAAAACAGGGCACCTGAGAAAAGATTGTAAAAGTTTCTCGGGAGACAAGAAGAGCATTACTTTGGGTCACTGCACACGTTGTGGCAAAGGAAAGCACTGGAGAAGTGAATGTAAATCAAAGTCCCGCAAAGATGGAACTCCACTCACTAAAGAAGCTGGTAAGTCAAAAAACTATGGAATTGCATGTTTCGCTTGTAAAACAACGGGGCACCTGAGTAAGGATTGTAAGAATCCCTTGGGAAGCAAGAAGGACCTTTCTCCAGGTCTCTGTCCAGGCTGTGGTGGAGAGAACCCTGGAGGAATGATTGCAAATCAAAGTCCCATAAACATGGGACTACACTCACTAAAGAAGTGGGTAAGACAAAAAACTAAAGGGGCAGTCTCTTAGCCCCGTTCAGGAACTGTGGACCTCATTATAGGACACAGCCCCAGTTATAAGAAAAACTTCAAGTTGTGGATTCTGATACTTTAGGTAAAAGTTATGGTTAAAGAATAAAAAGAGGCTTCATAAAGGTCAAAATATAGGTCAATTCTTACTGTTACCTTACTTACAACTTCCAAATCCTACATTGTACCAAAAATTCGTAGATAAGGTTTTATTGGAAGTTAGTATAGAGATTGTGTGTTTTCTCAGAAAATTGGCCTCAGATTAAATGAATTGGAAGTTTTGGATGGTTGCCAGAAGCTGATAGAAAATTTTGGGTTTTGATCTTGGTTTGACAAGCTGCCTCTTACAAGCAGGAAACGAAAAAAAATGATAGAGGAAAATAGATTTTAGAAGTCTCCCAGGGACAGAGAGAAATCGGGGGACGCCCTGTTTTATTCTCTCTGGCCCCTACAGGAGAAGTTCTCTACCCTCTTTGTATTGTCTATGTTTTGTGCACTAATCTGTCCACGTGTCAATCCATGTATCTTTTTGTTTCATTGTCTGAATGACTGAATGTTTTGTGTTTCATGTTGGAAAATAAAAATGGCTAAAACTTATCTGCTGATTCAGCGGAGCTCGAGAATGGCTCACACTTTAGCCAAAAATCAAGCACAGCAGGATAGCCACTGCTGAAAAACTGTTTTTAAAGAAAAGGAGTCTGCAACCTCTTAGTTCTAAGGCAAATAAGCTGATAGTTGTTTTTTCCTAGAAAATTCTCTGCAATCGTGATTATTGTGTTTAGCAAATGACAAAGTACTTTTTTATCTTATAATTATAGCTAGAAAAATTAAAATTCTTTGATTGGTCTAAATGTATAAGATTCATGTAGCTGCTTCATTTGGTTTTTAACTGGCCTTAAAGGTATAAATATCCTCTACATGTCTTCATCATAGAGTATTAGTTTATAAGTTATTGGGTATGATTAAAAAGGTGTAACATTGGTAACAATACAGTTAGCTTTAAATTGGTAACTCAGGGTTGGAGTCTTTTAAATGTGTGGCATAAAGCAGGCCAAAACACTAGGCCTCTGGGGATACTTCTAATTGAGATAATATTTTATGTAATTATTTTCCTAGAAACTAGACTTATAAGAGATATGATTCAGAACAATGTCTCTTTAATAAAGCATTAAATTTTGCACTGTCATGCATTCATATACAAATTGGCAGCCAAACTTCGTTATGTGAAAGTGATGTTTCTAGTATTGATTTTAAAGAGAATAAATTGTTTAAAATTCGGTCTTGCTTTCCCAAAGTTTTAGATATTATTCTAACATTACAAAAGAAACTTTAAAATTATGGTTAAAATTGCCAGTGTTCCATTGACTGCAGGTTGCAGTTTGATCACAAGCTTAAGATTTTTTACTCACCCATATATTGTTAATTAAGATTATTACAAGAGTAGTCATCTTATGAGAGTGCTAATGCAGCTCATTTCGGCCATAAAATCCTTGCTGGGAAGGATGTGGAGAAAGAGGAACAGCTCTTCACTTTTGTGGGACTGCAAGCTAATACAATCCCTCTGGAAATCAGTCTGGCAGGTCCTCAGAAAATTATACATAGTACTAACTGA